>NC_090447.1:1522882713-1523217713 GCF_031143425.1 Pleurodeles waltl | reverse complement strand
AAGGATGCACAGCTACAAAATGAGTCTGGTCTTTGCAATTTTCAGGACAGAAGCAGGCAGGCAGGGGTTTGTGCTAAATCCACAGCTAGTCCACAGTTCTGGCATTCTTTGGCTCTTCTTTGTCCTTCTTCTTTTTTGGTCAGACGAATCTAAGTTCCTAGTGTCAGGGGGACCACCTAAATAGTGAATTTAGGGGCATAAAGGAGAGTAAAGGGTAGCAGCCAAAGAACTACTGACCCCTGGGGTCACTATACACCCTACATGATCACTTCCTGTGGGAAGTGGGCAGAACCGTGTCCCACAGTTCCTAATTCCACCAAAACCAAGATGGCAGAATTCTTCTTTCGTGGGGCACATCAGGAAGCCCACCTTAGGGGTGTGACTGGTCTGGATGTCTAATTGTATAGCTAAGTTCCTGCCCGTCCTGGTGCCAAATGGGCCTCAGGGCAGGGAATAGAATTCTCCAGATCTCAAGAAAGCCAGGATCCCATATCAAAGGTGGCTGAGGCTTTAAAGCCTCTGGCTTTGGTATGCAGATTCACTAGCCATCCTGCTGGAAGAGGCGATACCACCTTCTCCAAAACAGGCTTTGTGTCTTGACCTCAGAGAGTGCAGGGTCTCACCTATAGGGGGTTAGAAACTCATCTGTGATGGCAGGCTGGACAATACCAGTCAGCCAACACACTAGAGGACTTGTAGGTTTCAGTGGGCACCTCTAAGGTGCCCTCTGGGTGCATGGACCATTCCACACATTCTGCAATGGCAGTCTGCATGTATTTGTGTGTCGATCCCTTAGGGTGGCACAATACATGCTGAAGCCATTAAGGACCCTCTTCAGTACCCATGCCTTGGGTACCAGGAGTATCACTTACTAGGGACTTATAGGAGTGCTGAAGTCCTTGCTAGTTAGTGGAAAAATGAACACTTTACCTTGTTTTACGGAACGCATTGGCAATGGGGACCTGGTTAGCAGAAACCCAGTGCACCTTCAATCAAAACAGCCTCAATACCAGACATACGTCGAGGTGACCATTTGAAAAAGGGGCACTTTCCTACAGACTTGTGCTCCATTTTCTTAGTTTTTTTAATTTTTTCAGAGACTACACTCGATTTTGGAAAATGTTATAGTGTCTCTCATTGTACCATACATGCATAGCAAGCTTGTTAAATTATTCAAATAATGTAAACTATGATTCGTTCATCACAAAGGTCTTGCCCTGACAGAGGAGCACCACTGGCCCAGAGGAAGACCTCAACAAGCACTGTCCCACTTAACAAGCTCCAAACAAATTGGTGGTTGTTGTGAGGAACATATCCAAGGAAGGAGGACAATTGGACATAAATGGAGGCCATTTATTAACTTATATTAAGAAATCCTTTATCTAAAGGACAGACTACTTTGCAAAGGCCACTTGCCCTCATAGGGAATCATTGCTTATTTTAGACTGAAGTGTAACACACATTTATTTAACTGTGTGTGAACGTTTGAGATTAATGAATAATGGCCAGGACCCAAATGTTTAAGAGAGGTTTGTTTATGGTCTGGCTTTATAAAGCAGCTGTAGCCATACAAATATATGAGAACTCCAGGAGAGGGTCTTTGGCTCCGACCACATGTTAAAAGGCCGGGATTAGATGTTTTGATTGGGCAAAATGTGTGCACTTCCACAAAAAAAATGCTTGCTCTCCACACAGCTGTGATCATTTTGTTTGTTTATACAGCTGCCTGACGTTGAACTTTCAAGGGCACACACATGCTATTAAATTGCCTTAGATAACTGGATAATTCATGGTGTTTTTCACTTAGGGTACATAATGTAGTCCGCGATTATAGTAATAGACATCCCAATTGCGCTCCCAATACAAACATAGCAAATACTATCAAAGAAGGTAAATACTTACGCAGAAAACACACTGGGTATATCAAGGATGTACGCAGCACAGGGAAGGCATACCCACCAGCACCGATAAATCATCACATATATCATGGCCCCTCTACCTTCACATAACACCCCACAATACAAAATAATCACATGGAACATCAGGGGCATGGCATCCACACGCAAACTCCAACGGATTAATACATACCTTAAGCGTCATCAGATACATATAGCTATGCTACAAGAGACCCACCTAAATGGACCCTCACTAGAGAGCACAAGCACAAAATGGCGAGGACAATTATACGGCACCACCTTCTCAACCTTCGCTCGCGGGGTGGCGATCTGGGTAGCACCAGGAGACCCATTTGTAATGTCCCGAACACAAAACGATCCAAACGGGCGGTACGTGATATTAGAGGGGTTATTGGACGGTCAGCCCTTAGCATTAATCGCTCTGTATACCCCCAACACAGGCCAGCGTGAATTCTTGTGGACACTAAATACTAGCAAACTTAGACACCCAGGGGAGGCAAGCATATGGGGCGGAGACTTTAATTCAGTGTTAGACATAAATATGGATCGCTCATTCCCTCCCCTCAACACCGCCCCAGCCAAGCGATCCTCCACCGATCTAGCAGAGTGGGCCTCCAATAATGGTCTGAAGGAAATCTGGAGAACTGGACATCCCACACAACGAGAATACTCCTATTATTCATCAGTACACAAACTACACACAAGAATAGACATGTTATTCGCAACATCCAACATAATCCATAATATAAACACGTCAGGATACCTAGCCCACACCATCTCAGACCACAACTCACTATATACTCCATTATATTGGGGCCGTATACATACTCGTATTCCATCCTGGCGCCTTCAACCGGAGGCTCTCACAGACACCCCCTTCCAAGCAGAGATATCCAACTGCCTATCAAACTACTTTACACTAAATAAGGATTCTGCTTCTACGCGCGCTATTGAATTGGATGCTCACAAAGTTGTGGTTCGGGGCCACTGCCTGGCGGCCACAGTGGGAATCAAAAGAATACTTACTAAAGAATTGCAAGAACTAGAAATTAAACTGCGCAAGGCAGAAGTAGAGGTTTCCACAAACATATCCTCACTGGAGGCATTGAGCGCGCTCAGAACCAGTTATAGGGAAACAGACACCAGGATGTGCAAGCACGATTACAGTCATTATCAGGCACGACAGCATGCAGAAGGAGATAGATCAGGAAAAATGTTAGCCTGGCTGGTCCGCCAACCAGCGCAGTCATTGCCCATAGGCGCGATTAAAATACACACAGGTCTTGTAGTTAACACCCAAGTCGAAATTAACACAGCCTTTCATACTGATTACCGCACCCTATATCAATCATCCTCTCCCCCTACTGAACAGCAACTGACTGAATTACTAACAATGATCCCCCAAAACCAGCACATAATAAACAATACAGACATGCTGGACGACCCTATAACACTAGAAGAACTAAGATCAGCTCTTTCACAAACGGCAAGCAACAAAGCCCCAGGCCCAGACGGATTGCCAGCGAATACTATAAATCAAAACCCAGTCATCTTTTACAACCCCTCCTAGAAGTGTTCAACGAAGCACACAACAGTAAACAACTCCCAGACTCAATGCGCAAAGCACTAATAGTCGTGCTTCCAAAACCGGGCCGAGACCCCTTGGATGTCAGGTCATGCAGACCTCTCTCTCTACTCAACTCTGACTGCAAACTTTTAGGGAAGATACTAGCTAACAGATTACTCCCCTATTTACCAAACTTAATGCACCCAGACCAATCAGGATTTATACCAGGCAGAAACACTTTTTTAAACATTAGAAGATTAATCCGCTTAATGCACAGTAACATCACAGAGGAAGCAGTGGCCATGTCCTTGGACATAGAAAAAGCTTTTGACACACTAAGCTGGAACTACCTTTACCGCACACTGGAGGCATTTGGTTTTCAACCTGACTTCATAAACTGGATTAGGACATTGTACCATAAACCCATTGCTCGAGTCAAAACGGGGCAAATTATCTCCAAAGTATTTCTCATTGGTAGGGGCACCCGATAGGGTTGCCCGCTCTCTCCCCTATTATTCGCCATCGCAATGGAACCGCTGGCATTCAAACTCCGAAGCAACGCTCATAATTGGGGCATCTCAGAATTCAACTTATATCACATAGGGGGTCATTCCGACCCTGGCGGGCGGCGGGCGCCGCCCACCGGGCGGAAACCGCCCAAACACCGCACCGCAGTCAAATGACCGCGGCGGTGATTCCAACTTTCATTCTTTCACAAACTACACTCCCTCCCGACCAACCTACTATGGGGCGGAGACAGACGGAGGGTGGCACTATCTATCACACAACACTCACAAGAGGAGGGCGGCTTAGGCATGCCAAACCTAGAATTATATTATGCAGCGGCACAGCTACAATGGATAGCACTATGGCTTAACAACTCAACCACCCCAGAGTACGTAGCACTGAATGCATACACAGCACCACAAACAATCCTAACGTCACTATTGGCTGGCCCCCCTTATCCTACGAATAGATCCCCATTACTAGATGAAGCTAGATTCTGCTGAAAAAGATAAGTCCAAGGCAAAACTGGCTCCCCCCCTTACTCTCCTTTGATACCACTATCCCAAATACCGATGGTACAGGACCTGTCATCTCATCATGCTATACGAGATACTGAAAAGTTGAATGTGGGAGAATTATACTCTAACTCCCTTATAACCACTTTTGATGAACAGGTGACTGCAGGGACAATGCAATCTGGAGCTTTTCTAATATATGGCGCCCTCACTAAACTTTTACGTAACTTTTGGGGCAGTAGGCACACCGAACCCAATGAATCCCTCCTACTTACAGCCCTTCTAACTATAGGCAATACCAAAGGTATTATCACATCACAACACTATACAAAATACTGTTAACAGGTGCTCGCACCAATTTATCCCCAGCTAAATCCCGCTGGGACATCGCCCTAAAAACACCAATCCCCCAAAAAACCTGGGAAGCCGCACTCACCACAATTAAAACGGTGTCACGTAACTCCAGACTACGTTACACGCAATTTAACTATATCCACCAAACTTACTTGTCTCCAGCCCGAATCAATAGAATATACCCCAGTGCCAAATCGGAGTGCCCCAGATGCGCCAAACCCTCAGCTAATTTTTATCACAAGGTCTGGGAATGCCACACCATAAATGCAAGCTGGCAGCGCATTACAGAAACTACATCAGAAATCACTGACCACACGCTCAACCTCTCCCCTGAATCGTGTCTACTGGGAATTCATCGGCGCTCCAAAGGAGATAAGCATCAGCACAGGTTCATAGATCTAGCATTTGTGATACCCAAGCGTCTGATAGCTACACACTGGAAGGCCCCCTCCAGACCCCACCTTATCTCGCCTGGCTCCATGACCTACACAATCACACACAAGCAGAAGCCAACACACTAAGACAACTACAGCAAAACGGCCTACTACAGGGAGGAGTCGAAATCTGGGATGTATTTGTGATATAACTAGAAACCAGAGATGACATGTACCTCCCATAACCCCCCACTCTCCCACTGGCAAAAAAGGTATTACTGTCATATTCTACTATTATACAAACTGTGCAAACATTAGCATCACCACCAGCGGAGATTACTGGTCAATGCATCAAATTAGTACATATAAGTCAGAACCTTCCAAATCTCATCCCAGCCATTGATACCCAGACCAACACTATGTGAGCAGCATTTGTTTCCTTACGCCCCAACAGTGTCTCCACTATTTAGAGAGCCATTACATATGCACACACAAACGCTATAATCAGAGTGACTACAGTTATATATTTTATAGTTTTTCCCTTTATCTTTTCTCTCCCCCCCTCCTTGTTAATGCATAGTAGCAAAGTGGTTTCTGTAAGCGTAACACCAAGTACATAAAAACTAGTGAATATATATATATAAACGAAGAAATGCATAATTCCTTTCTATGTAAAAAAAATTGTGCATTGTTGGTTTTTTGTAATTTGTTCAATAAACAGATTTAAAAAAAAAAAAAACTACATGGAATTTTAGGTCTGGCTTGACAGTTCAACTCTCACTTGACCTTTTAAACTACACCAATATTATTCTACAATTATTTCCTTCTACACAAATACATATCCAATCCCACGTTATCTATTTGTAATGCTTCACATTACCAATTAATCAATCAATTAATCAAGGATTTATAAAGCGTGGCAATTCACCCATGAGGGTCTCAAGGCTCTTGCACACAAAAAACAGGGAAAAAGCAGGAGAAAACAGTGAAAACGAGGGAAAAACAAGGAGAAGGCACACAACAAACAGGGGAAAAGAAAGGAGAAAGCGTGAAAATGAGGGAAAAGCCATGGAAGGTACACAAAAATATCAGAGGAAAAAGCAAAGAGAAAGCAGTGAAAACTAGGGAAAAGCAAGGAGAATGCACCAAAAAATGGGGGGAAAGCAAGGAGAAAACAGTGAGAACGAGGGAAAATGAAGGAGAAGGCAGGAGAAACAGCACTGCAGAAGCACAGGGGGAGCTGGGCCTGGGATCACACAACATTCCTTTAAAGCCATACATATTGGCTTTGCAAATGCTACTTTTTCTATGTTGGTTACACACTTAAGGGTGTTTGCACTAACATATGCTGCATGAACTGGTTTACAGTTTAAGAATATTGATACAAAGCCACTGGATGTAATATATACAAGTGTGTGTTGTTATATAATACCAAACCTAAACAGTACAAAAGAAATTATAACCAAGACAGTAATAAAGTCCAAGTACTGATGTGTTTATGAAGTGACTCTTAATTATTGGCCTACAGAGGGAACTGCTTTGCATACATTGATATAGGCCTTAACAGGATCGCCCCTTCCTTGTAATGTCTATTGAGGCTTAGGCCCCAGCTGTATTTCTTCGCTTTTGTTCTCCTTCTGTAACTGGGTCACAGAACTCTGATCTGCTTAGTTTTGGCTGCTCATTTACACTGAGTGCTTTTCTTGCTACGACTGTTCCATTGTAGTAGTTGGTAGGATCTGAAGGAGTTTCACTATCTATCCACTCTGATCTGCTGTATGAGCCGACCTGTCCCTTGAGCAGTTAAAGCTTCTTTTTCAAAGTTCAATAAACTACTCCAGATATAAATCCAATCCTGTCCAATGTCACTCAGACATCTACCTTCCATTATTGCTAGCGAGAATGTTCACAGCACAGTTTTGCTCTTTCTTCTTAAAGCACTGTTTCCTGGAGGATCTGTGGATTGCCTCCAGGGACTGGGATCCGGCCTCAGGAGGCTCCCAGTGGACAATCCAGTTGCATTTCATTTTACTGCTTTCCTTGCCAATCCCAGACAACACAATGCTAATGCTCTCCCATTCGCTGCAGTTCAGATGCCACTACTGACAGACCTCTCTTTGAAGCTCCTAAGGGGTCTTTCTCAAACACTCTTCTACTGGTAAGATGGATTTCACTGAACACAAGTCCTGAGAATTCTTCTAGTTTTTGCAATAGACCTCAAGAGTGGAAGGACATCTGGATTGCTGAATTGAAACAGCTACATTATCTGGAATACTCTTGTTAAACAGGCCACACCTTTCAATTTCCATGCCAATGGAGGCACATTTTGAAGGGGAAGAGACCCCAAATAGAACCCCAGATCCTAGATAGTAGAGTGAGAGACCCCCAGATAGAACAGAAGAAGAAACAAGATACATCCTCCAAGGGGTTGTGAGTGCCAGGGACAGAAGACAGAACTGAGATCTCTTCGGCCAGTATGGAACCACCACAATTACTTTTGCTGCACCCGTCTGAAATTTTTAGAAGCAGGCGAGTAATTGAAGGAAAAGGAGGGAAGGCATAAAGAAGAAGAGGAGGCCAAAGAAAAGATATGACGTCCAATCTCCATGTTTCTTCTGCCCACTACTATAGCTCTATCAGATATAACTGCTACTCTAACCACATCAAATTCAAAGGAAATATCTAAAAGAAATTCATACTGTCCTTCCAGAGAGCAACATTTCCTCCATATGTGAATTGGGAGAAAAGGCAGAGAGATCTATTTGGGGATTCCTGAACCTGTGGCATGTCTCATGAAAAAAAGCTCAGGTGATACATAGATCCTGGGATGTAGACAATTTGCAGCTGAGAGAGTCTGCCTCCTAATTCTCCTTCCTTCTGATGTACTTAACAGATTCTGTTGTTCCAAGCTTAATACCCTCATTGCTAATGCTTCAGGGGTTCGGATCTCAGTATCCTTTTCTGGTGACATTTGCCACTGCAATCTGATTGTCCTGATTAGACATGGACAAGCCACTGAAAGCTCGAGGCAAGCTCGAGCATGAGGTCTGGCTCAGCTCAAGATCCTCTTGGACCTACGAGCCCAAAGCAAACCGGTCTTTTAAGTGGCTTCTGCCTGCCACCCATGCTCTAACCTCAAGTGGCAAGAATGAAAGACAAAGCAATAATCTTTAATATAAACCACGAGACCTAATTGGCCATTTAGTGACTGAAATGTGCAAACTAGAAAACCTGGGATCAATCAGGGCTTTGTTCCTGGATTGGGTGATTCTAGGCGAATATTTCATTTCTTTGAGCCTCCTTTTTTCTTTATCACATAAGAGAGCTACTTCAAATATGAGATTGCAGGGTGTGCTCTGCAGAAAAACCTCTCTATAAAAAGTTTCTAGGTCACACATAGGAAACACATGACAACGGACTTGCCTTTTATTAAAAAAATGTCTTTGTCATAAAGGCGGGGACGGGACATGAACGTTTTTAAGTTAATGTTTTAAAGTGCATCTTAATGCAGTGATATATTCTGACTGGCTAAAGTGAAATGCTCCTGCACGTTAAAGGAATATTGAATTCTGAAGAGACTTTGTCATTGTTTTATGTTCAAAAATTGGCAGGGCTTGGCTCGAGGACTGGCTCTTAGAACCAAAGCAAGAACCTTGGCTCGGATCTGGTTCAACTCTTCCTTATATATTGTTGGCTCATCAACTTCTAGTCCTGATCTCCTGATCAAAAGATGTGGATGTAGTAAAGGTGTTTTCAAATCGATTAAGCTCTTCCAAATATCTGTTATGTTGTTATCTCTCTCCAGTTTGATGATTGATTTTGTTCCATTTAAGTTGAATGACACTGAGAGAGCGTAATCTAAATATTACATATATTAGACGTGAAATGCTTGTACTTAACAAACGCTGTACTAATAATGTTATTCATTAAGACGCATGAAATATGACGAATTATCATATGCATACACTAATGTCAACTATAAAAGGTTTACTTATATTGTGACTAATTGAATACGTTAAACATGTATGAATTGCACTCGTTAGAATCTATAGGCCTTAAGTTAGCGTGAGTCGAAAAACTATTCGTGTAACTCTCATATAAAAGCGTATTTTTCTGTTTCTTCAGTGTGCTGACTTGCAAAAGACCATGACCCAGCATTTGTTCTTTTCCACGAGAAGAGATACTTTACAGTATTTTCTCATCCGCATGCTAGCTGCTTTATTATATAAAATTGTACACTTTTGTATCACGAGGAGATAGCTTACAAGGACATTGAACAATGGAATAGAGAACTCTTGACCCGAAGAAGGTGCCAGAAAATGAAGTAACCCCGGATATGCCACCTACGGAAAACGTCAATTATGAAGACCAATAAAATTGTTGTGTTTTATCACAAGAATGACAAGTGCATTACTTGATGTATAATTTGATAGGTTATAGATAGTGGGGTGTAGTTTCTAGCCAATAGAATTTTGGGGGAAGGTATTCTTAAAAAGGGATAAAAACCCATGACACGGGAGACTCGAGAGACCTAGGTAGGGAATGATATCGATTGCATCCAGAATCTCTGTCACTCTGTTTGGTGACTTGAGACTTAATAAACCATCCTCAGCCTTAGCTGCCCCATCTCACTTCTCCTCCATAAGAGGGAAGTGCCCCGATGCCCTTAGACTAGATAGACTGACGGCGATTCAACTGATGTCCTGAAGACGAAGACTGATCCTGTATGCTGACTCATTCAGAGGAGGGTAATTATTCTGTCCATTCACATATATGCCTTTTCTTCTAGGTACCAGCTGCTGTGCATTTTTGAATAGGGACTATAGTTAAATGTTTTCCAAATTCATGTTCTAAATTGTTTTGCATGAAGCCCAACATGCTAATGCTAATCAGTGGTTAGATAGAATATTTGCTTGACTGACAAACGGACATTGACTGACGTCGTACTATGCTGAACTGACTCATATATGCTGCTTATGTACTTTGCTTGGTGTCTTAATGGTTCTGATCTTCGCATTATCTTAAGCTTGTCATCGTTACCATATCGTGATTATGTTCTTATGCTTCTTGGTTTTGAGATGAATACGTTTGCTATTAGATTGTAATCAATACGGAATAAAATTCACTAAAATTCTAACAAAGGTGTGATTATTCATGACTGAAAGGTCATGGTTGCGTCGGCAGTATAACAAATGTCTAAAGTGAAATATATTGTGGTGATATATGTTGATAATATCATTGATATATTGCTTGACATATTGATCAGTTGTCTCGTCTTATGGTGTCTCACCACTGGGTCAAAAGATTCATCGGCCTAAAACGAGTCCTAATGTATATAAATTAACATATAGGGACGTGTTAACAACACAAACTATTTCCACTGCGCTGACAGATCCGATAGCATTGCACCTAAATCTAGAAAATGTGCACCCTTCTTTCTTCAGCCATTACAGAAGCTGCAAAGAGATGTGCTTAGTCACTGACATGAACTACCCGTACTCCATTGATGTTGGTTTCCAGTACTTGAGCAGATGGATTGAGAGGGCTCAGGTGTAGTCTGGCCCACAGCACTGAGAACACACCATGCGATGTGTCCTTGAACCTTTAACCAATTTCTTTCTCGTGTTTAAGTCAGAGAAATAAGAGAGACAATAGCATTCCTCAGCCTCTCTGCTTCTTCTTGTGGTAGATAAGCCAACTCCAGATTCATTCTAAAGTGAGCACCTATAAGACATAGATCCCGAGAAGGCATCAGATTACATTTTGGGTGATCACCAACAGTCCATGCTTGGGCTGCTTTGGGCCAATTTGGGCACAGTCTGGAATGCTAAGAATTGTTTGGGAAGCATGCCTGTTTTTTCTGTACAAATTGGTTAGTAAATTCTCTTCCTCTCTGTTTCCTTGGAATGTAATTAGATTGCCTCCTTGAGGAGTTGGGAGTGTCCTCACAACCGGAAAGCTTGTTGTCAGCACAAACTGCCACTCCCACTTACACAACGCAATAATGGCTGAAACTCCGCCGCTCGCATAATTCACTCCTCTGTTACCATGCCTCCTTGGGGGGTTTCTAAATGAAGATTAAGACAGACAATTCACTCCTCTGTTACCATGCCTCCTTGGGGGGTTTCTAAATAAAGATTAAGACCGACTTTCCCACCTGGGAAAAAAAAGAGGACTGAGACTGACAGAAGGAAGAAGAGTGCTTCTTTTCCTTGAATATTTTATGTAGTCTTTCTTTTATCTCTAGACTGAAAATCTTGTTTTCTTCGAAGGCTATATTCTTTAGAGCTGAATCAGTGTGGCAGTCTCCCGGAAATATGTTTCTTCCAGCGCTACTATAGCTCCATCAGATATAATGGCTACTCTAACCACATCAAAGGAAATATCTGAAATCAATTCATACTGTCCTTCCTGAGCTTTCCATTCAGAACCTTCTTGAACAACCTTGAACTGTTCTTTAACCACTCGGGTGCCTGGGGCGAGCTGGTCTTATCCAGGCACAGGGTTCCCGTGTGCCCTGGACGAGACCAGCTCATCCTGCACCCGCCCCATGGGCCCCCCACCCACACCTCCGTCGCTTCCCTTTCGCCCGACCCCCCCTCGGCAATCTGATGACATCAGCACGCTCACAGTGCGCCAACGTCATCAGAAGCTGCTGAGGACGCGCTGGAAGCATTTGCTTCCAGCACGTCTTAGAGAAAGGATGCCTTATAGGTGAGTCCTTCTATTTTGGGGGTTTTGGGGGGGTGAAAACAGACACAGGGGGAAAGGGAAAAGTTTTTCCTTTCCCCCTGTGCCTGTTTTCAGTGGATTCCTGCCCCACGATCGCGGACGGGGCCCGCGATCATGGAGCAGGAATCTCCACTAGGCACCAGGGATTTCATGTATAGTTTATTTTGGGGAGCGACCCCTTGTGCAAGGGTCGCACCCCTGGGGGGCAAATATTGATCCTGTTTCGGCCCCCCCGGGGGTAGATCGGCCGTCATTTTGGCCGATCTGCCCCCAGGGGTGGGTCGAAACCCACAAGACCACCAGGGATTTATTTTATTGAAGTATTTGGGCAGCGAACCCTTAGGCAAGGGTCGCTGCCCCGGGGGCAATATTTTTTTATATGTTTCGGACCCCCTGGGACTAGATCGGCTATGTTTTTGGCCTATCTGGCCCCCAGGGGGGTCAACACCCACTAGGTGCGAGGAATTGTGTGATGTGTGTGTTTTTTGTGTTTGTGGCACCAATATGCCAGGGCTATTTTCTTTTCCCCTTTGTAGGAAGTTGGCTTTGTATGTACTATTTCAAAGTAAGAAATAGCATGCACAGAGTCCAAGGGTTCCCCTTAGAGGTAAGATAGTGGCAAAAAGAGATAATTCTAATGCTATATTTTGTGGTAGTGTGGTCGAGCAGTAGGCTTATCAGAGGGTAGTGTTAAGCACTTGTTGTACACACACAGGCAATAAATGAGGAACACACACTCAAAGATAATTCCAGGCCAATAGGTTTTTATATAGAAAAATATATTTTCTTAGTTTATTTTAAGAACCACAGGTTCAAGATTTACAAACAATACTTTAAATGAAAGGTATTTCACTTAGGAACTTTAGGAACTTTGAATTAGCAAAATAGCATATACAGTTTTCACACCAATGGCAAAAAGGTATTTTAAAACTAGACACTTCATGCAATTTTCAACAGTTCCTGGGGGAGGTAAGTGTTTGTCAGTTTTGCAGGTAAGTAAACCACCTACAGGGTTCAAAGTTGGGTCCAAGGTAGCCCACCGTTGGGGGTTCAGAGCAACCCCAAAGTTACCACACCAGCAGCTCAGGGCCGGTCAGGTGCAGAGGTCAAAGTGATGCCCAAAACGCATAGGCTTCAATGAAGAAGGGGGTGCCCCGGTTCCAGTCTGCCAGCGGGTAAGTACCCGCGTCTTCGGAGGGCAGACCAGGGGGTTTTTGTAGGGCACCGAGGGGGACACAAGTCAGCAGAAAAAGTACACCCTCAGCGGTACGGGGGCGGCCGGGTGCAGTGTGCAAACAGGCATCAGGTTTGCAATGTAGTTGAATGGGAGACCCAGGGGTCTCTTCAGCGATGCTGGCAGGCAAGGGGGGGGGGGCTTCTCGGGGTAGCCATCACCTGGTTAAGGGAGAGGGCCTCCTGGGGGTCACTCCTGCACTGGAGTTCCGATCTTTCAGGTCCTGGGGGCTGCGGGTGAAGAGTCTTTTCCAGGCGTCGGGATCGGGGAGTCAGGCAGTCGCGGTCAGGGGGAGCCTCGGGATTCCTTCTGCAGGCGTCGCTGTGGGGGCTCAGGGGGGGCAACTCTGGCTACTCACGGTCTCGTAGTCGCCGAGGAGTCCTCCCTGAAGTATTTGTTCTCCACAAGTCGAGCCGGGGGGCGTCGGGTGCAGAGTTGCAAGTCTCACGCTTCTGGCGGGAAACGCAGTTGTCTTGAAGTTGCTTCTTTGGAAACAAAGTTGCAGTCTTTGGTGAACAGGGCCGCTGTTCTCTGGAGTTTCTTGGTCCTTCTAGAGCACGGCAGTCCTCTGAGGATTCAGAGGTCGCTGATCCTGGGTAAAGCGTCGCTGGAGCAGTTTCTTCAGAAGGGGGGAGACAGGCCGGTAGAGCTGGGGCCAAAGCAGTTGGTGTCTCCGTCTTCTCTGCAGGGTTTTTCAGCTCAGCAGTCCTCTTCTTCTTAGGTTGCAGGAATCTGTCTTGCTTGGTTCTGGGAGCCCCTAAATACTCGAGTTAGGGGTGTGTTTAGGTCTGGGAGGGCAGCAGCCAATGGCTACTGTCCTTGAGGGTGGCTACACCCTCTTTGTGCCTCCTCCCTGAGGGGAGGGGGGCACATCCCTATTCCTATTGGGGGAATCCTCCATCTGCAAGATGGAGGATTTCTAAAAGTCAGAGTCACCTCAGCTCAGGACACCTTAGGGGCTGTCCTGACTGGCCAGTGACTCCTCCTTGTTCTTCTCATTATCTCCTCCGGCCTTGCCGCCAAAAGTGGGGCAGTGGCCAGAGGGGGCGGGCAACTCCACTAGCTGGAGTGCCCTGGGGTGCTGTAACAAAGGGGGTGAGCCCTTGAGGCTCACCGCCAGGTGTTACAGTTCCTGCAGGGGGAGGTGAGAAGCACCTCCACCCAGTACAGGCTTTGTTGCTAGCCACAGAGTGACAAAGGCACTCTCTCCATGTGGCCAGCAACAAGTCTGGTGTGTGGCAAGCTGCTAAAACTAGTCAGCTCACACTGGTAGTCGGGTATGGTTTCAGGGGGTATCTCTAAGATGCCCTCCGGGGTGTATTTTACAATAAAATGTACACTGCCATCAGTGTGCATTTATTGTGCTGAGAAGTTTGTTCCCAAACTTCCCAGTTTTCAGTATAGCCATTATGGTGCTGTGGAGTTTGTGTATGACAGACTCCCAGACCATATACTCTTATGGCTACCCTGCACTTACAATGTCTAAGGTTTTGCTTAGACACTGTAGGGGCATAGTGCTCATGCACTTGTGCCCTCACCTATGGTATAGTGCACCCTGCCTTAGGGCTGTAAGGCCTGCTAGAGGGGTGACTTATCTATACCTATAGGCAGTGTGAGGTTGGCATGGCACCCTGAGGGGAGTGCCATGTCGACTTAGTCATTTTATCCCCACCAGCACACACAAGCTGGCAAGCAGTGTGTCTGTGCTGAGTGAGGGGTCTCCAGTGTGGCATAAGACATGCTGCAGCCCTTAGAGACCTTCCCTGGCATCAGGGCTCTTGGTACCAGGGGTACCAGCTACAAGGGACTTACCTGGATGCCAGGGTGTGCCAATTGTGGAAACAAAGGTACAGGTTAGGGAAAGAACACTGGTGCTGGGGCCTGGTTAGCAGGCCTCAGCACACCTTCAAATCATAACTTGGCATCAGCAAAGGCAAAAAGTTAGGGGGTAACCATGCCAAGGAGGCATTTCCTTACACCCTTTTTTTGTTTTGTGCTGGGGTGCCCCCTTTTGCCCCCTTTGGCAAGGGTCACCCCCTAAAGGGGACACAGAGCTGTTGGCCATTTCTGCCAGCCAATTTGTTTTACTCCCATCTGCCCCCAAAGAATCCACTTAGGCACCAGGGATCCTGTGTGTGTGTTTTGTGTGTGTGGGGGGGGCGGCACCTTTGGCAAGGGTCGCCCCCCAAAGGGGGCATGTTACTGATGGCCATTTCTGCTCCCCGTGGGGGCAGATTGGGCTATTTTGGTTACGCCTATCTGCCCCCCAGGGGGCAGCAGCCACGAAGACATGAGGGATATTTTTTGTTCCCCTTAGTTTTTTATAAAGAAGTTTTTTATTATTTGCGGTAAATAAAACTTAACATCATAAGCATCTTTCAACCAAGTGGCATACATTACTGTATAACGTCCTACTATGAACAGGAAACAAAGTAAGGTCAATTAGAATCACTTAAATTGAAATAAAATAAAATAAAAATAAAGGAAATAAAAGGAAATAAAGGGGGAGTGCCCCCTGTCCATGAGCGTTCAGTCGCGTTTGCTATAGGTGTTTGGGTTGTTCTGGCGCTGAAGGGCTAGTTTCAAACGAGGATTTAGCTTTCGGTGACCATACCTCACCGTAGTGGGGAGATAGGTTTCTCATGATCCCGGTACATGACCGGGGGAGGGTTCAAGGTTTGTGTGGGCATGGGCCCGCTAGTGGGTTTAGTGTTTCAAATAAGTGTTAGGATCTTCCATATTTTAGTCGCCCCTCAAGGCCTCCCATCCTCCCCAAATCTTATCATATTTGCCCGGGCAGCCCCAGCCTCATATACCTGTCTCTCCTGTTGTGCACACCAGTCCATTCCCTGCCTCCATTCGTTTAGGGATGGCGCCCCTTCTGTCATCCATTTGGTCATAATATCTCTTATGGCAACTGTAGGAAGTTGGCTCTGTATGCACTATTTCAAAGTAAGGAATAGTATGCACAGAGTCCAAGGGTTCCCCTTAGAGGTAAGATAGTGGCAAAAAGAGGTAATACTAATGCTCTATTTTGTGGTAGTGTGGTCGAGCAGTAGGCTTATCAAAGGAGGAGTGTTAAGCATTTGTTGTACACACACAGGCAATACATGAGGAACACACACTCAGAGACAATTCCAGGCCAATAGGTTTTTGTATAGAAAAATATATTTTCTTAGTTTATTTTAAGAACCACAGGTTCAAATTGTACATGTAATACTTCAAATGAAAGGTATTGCAGGTAAGTACTTTAGGAACTTTGAATAATCACAATAGCATATATACTTTTCAAATAAAACACATATAGCTATTTTTAAAACTAGAAAGTGCAATTTTCACAGTTCCTAGGGGAGGTAAGTAATTGTTAGTTCTTGCAGGTAAGTAAACCACCTATGGGGTTGAAGTTTGGGTCCAAGGTAGCCCACCGTTGGGGGTTCAGAGCAACCCCAAAGTTACCACACCAGCAGCTCAGGGCCGGTCAGGTGCAGAGTTCAAAGTGGTGCCCAAAACACATAGGCTTCAATGGAGAAGGGGGTGCCCCGGTTCCAGTCTGCCAGCAGGTAAGTACCCGCGTCTTCGTGGGGCAGACCAGGGGAGTTTTGTAGGGCACCGGGGGGGACACAAGTTAGCACAGAAAGTACACCCCCAGCAGCACGGGGGCGGCGGGGTGCAGTGTGCAAACACACGTCGGGTTTTCTATTGGAATAAATGGGAGACCAAGGGGTCTCTTCAGCGATGCAGGCAGGCAAGGGGGGGGGCTCCTCGGGGTAGCCACCACCTGGGCAAGGGAGAGGGCCTCCTGGGGGTCACTCCTGCACTGGAGTTCCGATCTTTCAGGTCCTGGGGGCTGCGGGTGCAGAGTCTTTTCCAGGCGTCGGGATCGGGGAGTCAGGCAGTCGTGGTCAGGGGGAGCCTCAGGATTCCCTCTGCAGGCGTCGCTGTGGGGGCTCAAGGGGGGCAACTCTGGCTACTCACGGTCTCGTAGTCGCCGGGGAGTCCTCCCTGAAGTGTTTGTTCTCCACAAGTCGAGCCAGGGGCGTCGGGTGCAGAGTTGCAAGTCTCACGCTTCTGGCGGGAAACGCAGTTGTCTTGAAGTTGCTTCTTTGGAAACAAAGTTGCAGTCTTTGGTGAACAGGGCCGCTATTCTCGGGAGTTTCTTGGTCCTTCTAGAGCAGGGCAGTCCTCTGAGGATTCAGAGGTCGCTGATCCTGGGTAAAGCGTCACTGGAGCAGTTTCTTCAGAAGGGGGGAGACAGGCCGGTAGAGCTGGGGCCAAAGCAGTTGGTGTCTCCGTCTTCTCTGCAGGGTTTTTCAGCTCAGCAGTCCTCTTCTTCTTAGGTTGCAGGAATCTGTCTTGCTTGGTTCTGGGAGCCCCTAAATACTCGATTTAGGGGTGTGTTTAGGTCTGGGAGGGCAGCAGCCAATGGCTACTGTCTTTGAGGGTGGCTACACCCTCTTTGTGCCTCCTCCCTGAGGGGAGGGGGGCACATCCCTATTCCTATTGGGGGAATCCTCCATCTGCAAGATGGAGGATTTCTAAAAGTCAGAGTCACCTCAGCTCAGGACACCTTAGGGGCTGTCCTGACTGGCCAGTGACTCCTTGTTTTTCTCATTATCTCTCCTGGACTTGCCGCCAAAAGTGGGGGCTGTGTCCAGGGGGCGGGCATCTCCACTAGCTGGAGTGCCCTGGGGCATTGTAACACGAAGCCTGAGCCTTTGAGGCTCACTGCTAGGTGTTACAGTTCCTGCAGGGGGGAGGTGTGAAGCACCTCCACCCAGAGTAGGCTTTGTTTCTGTCCTCAGAGAGCACAAAGGCCCTCACCACATGGGGTCAGAAACTCGTCTCTCAGCAGCAGGCTGGCACAGACCAGTCAGTCCTGCACTGAACAATTGGGTAAAATACAGGGGGCATCTCGAAGATGCCCTCTGTGTGCATTTTTTAATAAATCCAACACTGGCATCAGTGTGGGTTTAGTATTCTGAGAAGTTTGATACTAAACTTCCCAGTATTCAGTGTAGCCATTATGGAGCTGTGGAGTTTGTTTTTGACAGACTCCCAGACCATATACTCTTATGGCTACCCTGCACTTACAATGTCTAAGGTTTTGCTTAGACACTGTAGGGGCATAGTGCTCATGCACCTATGCCCTCACCTGTGGTATAGTGCACCCTGCCTTAGGGTTGTAAGGCCTGCTAGAGGGGTGACTTACCTAGGCCACAGGCAGTGTGAGGTTGGCATGGCACCCCGAGGGGAGTGCCATGTCGACTTAGTCATTTTCTCCCCACCAGCACACACAAACTGACAAGCAGTGTGTCTGTGCTGAGTGAGGGGTCCCTAGGGTGGCATAAGACATGCTGCAGCCCTTAGAGACCTTCCCTGGCATCAGGGCCCTTGGTACCAGGGGTACCAGTTACAAGGGACTTACCTGGGTGCCAGGGTTGTGCCAATTGTGGAGACAATGGTACATTTTAGGTGATAGAAAGCCTGGTTAGCAGGGTCCCAGCACACTTCTCAGTCCAGTCAGCATCAGTATCAGGCAAAAAGTGGGGGTAACTGCAAAAGGGAGCCATTTCTTTACACAAGCCCCCCCCAGCCCACAGGCCAGGAGACTCAGCCAAAGCTGGGAGAGTCTTCCTAGTCTGTCAGACGAGGAAGAGTAGAGGAAATAGGCTGGTTTGTTGCAGGGCCTACTCTGCCTTACATCTTCCTGTTCAGGTCATTCCCTCTGGGGAACTGATCCACTTCCACAGTGATAGGACCTAGTCTTAATTGCCTCTTGTCTGTGCTCCATTCTCTCTATTTTGGGGTTAGAGGTATCCACCTCTGCTAATCTTATCTTAGCCAGGGTCACCCCTAGCTTACCCAAAGAGGTTACCCAGAGCTGGAGTAACCCCACCATGACCAATAGGGTCAGGGGGCCTAACTTGCTATTTGGCATGGGGTCAGACCACCATGCCAAGGATAGTGCAGCCATAAAGGCTAGCACCCAGCAGAGGCAACTGACAGCTGTCAGTGCCCAGAACCACACCTTTAGCTCTTCACCTACAAGGGAAGGGGCTAAGTTACATGCTTATTTGGGTTCAGGGTGCCTGTCTGCTGTATTAGAGTGGGGGGTTACCACATCTTGTGGTAAACACCCTTCTTCCACTCTTTCTTCTGTTAGCTGAGGAGCCACCCACTCAGGCTTAACAGTTGCCTGACTAGCCAGGACTTCTTGTGGGTCAGGTTGGACTTTACCAGTGCCATTTTTGGAGTTCTCCCCTACTGGAGCAGAATCTCCTTGGCTTGCTGGAACCTTGGCTAAAGGTTGTCCACCCTTCCTACACGGTTTTCTTTTCTTTTTCTTCTGGGGCCTGCTTGCAGTTACTGCAGGGGCAGGACCTCCAGAATCCTTGGGAGAGGGTTGGCACTGGACCAGTTCCTCTCTTGGGCTCTGACTAACCTCTGGGTAGTCATTTCCAAGGAGACAATCAAGGGGGAGGTCTGTACTGACTACCACCCTTCTCCAGCTAAAAGTCAAACCCACTTCTATGGGCACAAAAGCCACAGGCCTATCAGTGACCCTGTCTGGGCTAACTCTTACTCTGGCAGTCTCACCTGGGATGTACTGGTTTGAGAACACCAGCCTGTCATGCACAATAGTGTGACTGGCACAAGTGTCTCTCAGGGCAGTGGCTGGGATTCCATTCACCAGTAGGTGGTGGAAGTGTCTACCTCCCTCTGGAATCTCCAACTCACCTGTTGGGCCCTTTTTCCAGTTGAAGGCTATGAAGACCTCCTCATCTGAGGAGTCATCCCCAATGGCTACACTGGTAACCCCTGGGATTTTGCTAGGGGGTTTGTTTTTGGGACAAGAAGTGTCCTTGGTGTGGTGCCCTGTCTCTCTACAGTTATGGCACCATGCCTTAGTGGCATCCCAGTTCTTACCCTGGTACCCACCTTTGTTTTGGGTTGTGTCTCGGGACCCACCCACCTGGCCTGGTTTTTGGGGGCCTACAGAGGACTCTTTTTCTTTATTTCTAGTGTCACCCACTTTCTCCTGGGGAGGCTTTGTAACCCCTTTCTTTTGGTCACCCCCAGTGGAAGTTTTGGTTACCCTAGTCTTGACCCAGTGGTCTGCCTTATTTCCCAATTCTTGGGGAGAAATTGGACCTAGGTCTACCGGATACTGATGCAACTTTTCATTGAAGCAGTTACTTAAAATGTGTTCTTTCATAAACAAATTATAAAGCCCAACATAGTCATGCACTTCATTTCCAGTTACCCAACCATCCAGTGTTTTCACTGAGTAGTCTACAAAATCAACCCAGGTCTGACTCGAGGATTTTTGAGCCCCCCTGAACCTAATCCTGTACTCCTCAGTGGAGAATCCAAAGCCCTCAATCAGGGTAGCCTTCATGAGGTCATAAGATTCTGCATCTTTTCCAGAGAGTGTGAGGAGTCTATCCCTACACTTTCCAGTGAACATTTCCCAAAGGAGAGCACCCCAGTGAGATCTGTTTACTTTTCTGGTTGCACAAGCCCTCTCAAAAGCTGTGAACCATTTGGTAATGTCATCACCATCTTCATATTTAGTTACAATCCCTTTAGGGATTTTCAACATGTCAGGAGAATCTCTGACCCTATTTATGTTGCTGTCACCATTGATGGGACCTAAGCCCATCTCTTGTCTTTCTCTTTCTATGGCTAGGATCTGTCTTTCCAAAGCCAATCTTTTGGCCATCCTGGCTAGCAGAAGGTCCTCTTCACTGAGGCTATCCTCAGTGATTCCAGAGGTGCTGGTCCCTCCTGTGAGGGAAGCAGCATCTCTGACTAACACAGTTGGAATCAGGGATTGAGGGTCCCTGGGTTCCCTAGTTAGGACTGGAAGGGGGGAATTCTCCTCCAGTTCACTATCATCATCCTCTGGGTTGTCATCCCCAGAGGGGTTGGCTTTTTCAAACTCTGCCAAAAGCTCCTGGAGCTGTTGTTTGGAGGGTCTTGAGCCAATTGTGATTTTCTTTAGGTTGCAGAGTGACCTTAGCTCCCTCATCTTAAGATGGAGGTAAGGTGTGAGGTCGAGTTCCTCCACATTCACATCTGCACTAGACATTATGGTGGTCATTCTGACCTCGGCGGTAAAAGGCACTTACCGCCGGTCAGAAGACCACCATAACACCGCCGCGGTCACTGTAAACCGCCACAGTCATTCTGACCCGCAACAGGCAAACCGCCAAAAATCCGACATCCACAGAAGGCCGCCACACCAACGGGCAGCGAAAAACTGGCGATGACCAAACCTCCACCGTCACGCCAACAGAAATACGCCCATGCCATTCCGACCCACGAATCCACGCGGCGGTCATTCAACCGCGGTATTCCATTGGCGTTACACACCGCCACGGTCAAAATACACACCCAGCTCCAAAACACAGCCACATTGGACAATTTGAAATACACACACCTGATACACATACAAACAACACTCCCACACATCCAATCAACTATAAAACACCCACCCACATCACCCACAAACCCCCACTACTAGAAATTCGGGGAGAAGGCGAGAGAGAGAGAGAGAGCACAGCTTACGAAAACCCCAACACACAGAGGAACACAACATCATCACCCACACTACATCCACGCACAAACCACCACACACCACCACACACACCACACTCATCACCGCAAACACCACCCCACACCTCATCCACACCACCCAATGGCACCCCAAAGACACCCCAGGTTCTCGGACGCAGAACTCAGGGTCATGGTGGAGGAAATACTGCGGGTAGAGCCCCAGCTCTTCGGGACACAGGTGCAGCACACCACCATTGCCAGGAAGATGGAGCTATGGCAAAGGATAGTCGACAGGGTCAACGCTGTGGGACAGCATCCACGAAATAGGGAGGACATCCGAAAGCGGTGGAACGACCTACGGGGGAAGGTGCGGTCGATGGTGTCTCGACACAACATCGTGGTACAGAAGACTGGCGGCGGACCCCCACCACAACCCCCAGAATTCACAGCATGGGAGGAACAAGTCTTGAACATCCTGCATCCTGAGGGCCTCGCAGGAGTAGGCGGAGGAATGGACTCTGGTAAGTCTAATCTCAACTACTTCATCCCCCCCCACCCACCAGCATGCCGACTCACACCCCCATCCTCACCCCCAACCCCCCATCACACATCCTCCTTGCTAATGTCTCACCAGCACAACCCACCCATCCCAACACCAAGCCCTGCATGCCACCACAAACCATGGACACCCATCACCTAAGCATGCCCACTGCACATACCCATCCCCCCCACAAACCACCCTCACAACACCTCCCCCAAGGGAATGCCAGCACTGGGGTAGAAGGGCACACACACATTGCACGCTATGGCACACACAGAAGCAATAACCATACTCTTATACCCCTGCAGGACCCGAACGCCACCACACCGCCCAGGAGGGTCCAGAAATGTCCATCCCACCCCCAGAACAGGCCCCCAGTGATGACAACAGCTCTGTCGACCTGGAACCAGATGACCAGCCCGGACCATCGGGGACCTCTGGACAGTCGGTTCCCCTGAGACAGCCACAGGCCACAGCAGACCTACCCCCCTCTGGGAACACCAGCACAGCACCCACCCAGTGGGCCCATGCCTCTGTTTCCAGGACAGGTCAATCAGCGGTGTGTCCACCACTACAGGGCACCCAGGTTAACCCACCACCCCAACAACAACAGGGACCTGGGGGCAGTGGTAGTGGGCACACGGTCCAGGGGACAGAGGCCCAGGAACACAGGGGAACTGGGAGGGCTGCTGTGCGACAGAGGGAGGACAGGCCCAGGGAACCCACTCTCCACGAGGCCCTCACCTCCATCATGGGAGCGTACCACCACTCCCAGGAGACAATGGTGACGGTCCTGGCCAGGTTCCAGGAGATCCAGGCCCTGCAGGAGGAACAGTACATGGGGTTCCGGGAAGAACTCCGCAACATTAGTTCCGCAATGGGTACCATCGTCGTGGCACTCAACCTGATTGTCACCACATTGCAGGACCATGTGGCACCCCAAAGGGCCCCTGTCACTAGCATGGAGGAAGAACAGCCGACCACCTCTGCCGGCGCTAGTGGACAGGAGGCCCCTACACAACAGCAACGGGCCACCCGAACCGCACCCCCTGCAGAAGAAGAACCACCCCGCAAGAGGGGCCTGAGATCACGTAAGAAGACAGAGTAGGATGTCAAGACCCCCGCCAGGAAAGGATACCCCCTGATGTCATCCCACTGTCCCACTTGTTCACCCTGTCCAACCTTAAACTGCCCCTGCTCCGCCTTCCACAGGCATATGGACAATGCACCTGTGCGACTGAAAGTCTGGACTCTGCCATGGACAGTCCTCCACCATCACCCATCACCGTTTCCTACCAATTCCCCAATTTTAGCACTTTAATAAACACACTTATTGCACAAAATTCATCTGGAGTCTGCCTGATTTTTTAAACAAATGTATTAGACATAACCGTTCAAAATTGTCCAGTTACATTGTGATGACAACATACCACTGTCACACAGCTGTAGTCCATGGGGAAACAAAGCAGAGGTCATGTCGTGGGGCCCACATCTCTGAAATTGGAAGGGAAAGTCACAACTCAGTTACCATACACTGGGGGGAAAGGTCAGACAGTAGAGAGCCAGTAGTCTTTAAGTAAATTTAAAATGCCGGTGTTGATTCTTACCTGTGTGTTACTGAAAATACTGCTGTATTACTGTGTCCCTGTTGCCTGTGTCGTCCTCTTCGTCTTCCTCCTCTTCACTCTCCGCAGGCTCCACAGCTGCCACAACACCAACATCTGGACCGTCCTCCTGCAGGAAAGGCACCTGGCGTCGCAAAGCCAGGTTGTGAAGCATACAGCAGGCCACGATGATATGGCACACCTTCTTTGGTGAGTACATTAGGGATCCACCTGTCATATGCAGGCACCTAAACCTGGCCTTCAGGAGGCCGAAGGTCCGCTCGATCACCCTCCCAGTACGTCCATGGGCATCATTGTACCGTTCCTCTGCCCTTGTCCTGGGATTCCTCACTGGGGTCAGTAGCCAGGACAGGTTGGGGTAACCAGAGTCACTAATTAGCCACACACGGTGCCTCTGGAGTAGTTCCATCACGTAAGGATGCTACTATTTCGCATGATGTACGCGTCATGCACTGACCCAGGGAACTTGGCATTTACATGGGAGATGAAACAGACCACCTGGACATTCATCGAATGATAACTTTTTCTGTTCCTGTACACCTGTTCACTTTCTCTGGGGGGGGACCAAAGCCACATGGGTCCCATCAATGGCACCAATGATGTTGGGAATATGTCCAAGGGCATAGAAATCACCCTTCACTGTAGGCAAATCCCCCACCTCAGGGAAAATGATGTAGCTCCGCATGTATTTCATCAGGGTAGACAACACTGTGGACAGCACCTTGGAAAACATAGGCTGAGACATCCCAGAAGAAATGGCCACCGTAGTTTGAAATGACCCACTTGCCAAAAAATGGAGTACTGACAGAACCTGCACTAGAGGAGGGATCCCTGTGGGTTGGCGGATGGGTGACATCAGGTCTGGCTCCAGCTGGGCACACAGTTCCCGTATAGTGGCTCTGTCAAGCCTGTATGTCTGTATGCAATGTCTTTCTTCCATTGTCGACAGGTCCACCAGCGGTCTGTACACGGGAACATTCCTCCATCTCCTCGCAAGTCCCAGCGGACGGTGCCTAGGAAGGACAACAGCGAGCACAGAGTCAATCAACCCACAGGTACGTTCCCACAGCATGCACAGTACACGATTCTCTATGCAGTGAATGGCTTGTATGAGTGTCGATGCAAGGCCTAGGCCTGTGTGACGCAGTAGGAATTAAGCCATGTGGGCCCTTGAAATGGCGGCTGCCTGACCTGTGAAGTGCAACAGTGGGATGTGAGGTCAATGCGCTGACGTGGCACACCGTGGCGGTAGGCGGTTGAAGACCGCGGCGCAAAGCCGCATTGGTTAACATTGAACCCTATCGCTTTCAGGAGCCAATGACGATGTGCGCCGGCGGTCGTGGTACGCACCGCCGCGGTACGCACCGCCGCAGGCGTGACCGCCATTTCCTGTCTGCTTAATCACTCGATACCTGATCATCCACAGGAGAGGACCTACACTGCAAGTGCTGCTGTGAACTCGGTCTGGAAGAGACAATGGCTCAAGCAACTGGGGAAAGGGCCCCTGCCTTCACTTCAGAAGAATTGGACAAACTCGTGGAAGGGGTCCTCCCCCAGTATGCGCTACTCTACGGTCCTCCAGACCAACAGGTAAGTCCACTGGGAGCATGCTTTGTGGGCAATGCCTGTGTTGAGTGGGGTGGATGAAAGGTGGTGGGGAGGGGAGCGATTGAGGCATGCATCAGATGACAGATGCGAGCATGTGCCACATGGCAAGGGTTGGGAGGGGGGCCACTCACATCGAGCATGCTGAAAATTATGATATTTTTCCCCCCCCCCTGTACATGTCACATAGGTCAGCGCCCATCAGAAGATCGACATTTGGCGTGCCATCGCCAAGGACATCCGGGCCCTGGGGGTCCACAACAGACGGGGCACCCACTGCCGCAAGAGGTGGGAGGACATCCGCCGCGGGAGCAGAAAGACCGCAGAGGCTCTGCTGGGGATGGCCTCCCAACCTAGGAGGGGTGCCACACGGCAATTGACCCCCCTGATGTCCCGGATCCTGGCGGTGGCCTACCCCGATTTGGATGGGCGCGTGAGGACATCACAGCAGACACAAGGGGGTGAGTACAAGCACAATCTACTATATTAGCGCAGAGTGGAGGTGTCTGGGTGGGGGAGGAGGGCTGTGGGTATCTCTAGGCCAGGTCGATTTCTGTAGGCTAGGCCCCTCCGTAAGGCATGGCCCTGTGCCCCTGCCCCCCACCTCTGTAGGGTGCTAAGTACAGCTATCCATGGCCCTGGGTCACCTATGTGTGCATTTGTCCTCCATAGGCCTGTAGGCCAAGTCCCAATAATTGACTAGTGTACACCGAGTGCGCGGCGTAGTGCAGGGGGCTTCTGTGTCTGTCCTCTCCGCCATCGGTGTCGCCAATGCATGCACTCAACATGTCTTTATTTCCCCCCCCTTTTTTTCTGCTCTTCCTGTACATGTGTGCATTAGCATCATCAGGCGGAGGAGAAGTGGCATCGGAGCACGAGGGAGCTGCATCTCACATGGCCCCGGAGGGCCATGCAACCGACTCCGAGTTCACCAGTGAGACGGAGGGCGAGGGGAGCTCCACAACGGGGACCCGTGGAGACGTCAGCGACACAGACACGTCCTTGGAAGGGAGCTCCCTTGCGGTGGCGTCAACATCCGTGCCCACCACTACAACAGGTACAGCCGCCACCCAGCGCACCAGCTCCGCCCTCCCAGCAGCCCCTCAGCGTTTGCCCCGTGCCCTCTCAGCCAGGAAGCCGGGCATCTCCTTCGCCCCAGGCACCTCAGGCCCTGCCCCAGTTACCCCTGCTGCCCTCAGTGAGGAGATCATTGACCTCCTCCAGACGCTCATTGTTGGGCAGTCTACCCTTTTGAAAGCCATCCAGGGTGTAGAAAGGGAGGTGCACTGGAGCAATGCATACCTGGAGGGCATTCATTCGGGTCAGGCTGCCCATCAGCAATCGTTCAACGCTCTGGCCTCAGCACTGACGGCAGCCATTGTCCCTGTCTCCTGCCTCCCCCCTCCAATTTCCTCATCCCAGTCCCACTCCCCTGTTCCTCTGCCTATCCCAGAAACACCTACAGACCAGCCTGCACACACCTCAACACCCAAGGGCAGCTCATCCAGACATAAGCACCACAGATCACATAAGCATTCACACAAGCAACATCCACATGCAGACATGCCAACAGCCACTGCCTCCTCTGTGTCCCCCTCCTCCTCGTCTCCCTCCTCCCTCCCTGTGATGTCTCCACTCACACCTGCATGCACACCACCATCAGCCAGTACGTCCATCACCACCACACCCACCAGAACACTCCGCACACATGCAGTCACCACCCCCACTGCCATTTACACGTCCCGTGTCCTCTCCCAGTGTGTCTGTCACCCCCACTTCCAAAACACACAAACGCAGGCAGCCACCCACCCAACAGCCATCCACCTCACGACAGCCTCCGTCACAAGCACCTGCACCCAAAGACAGCACACTTGACTCTCCTACAACCACATCCTCTCCCTCCACTCCCATACCCACTGCACCTACCCTTCCCACTGCTCCTAAAAAGTTTTTCCTCTCCAAAATTAACCTCTTTGCATCACCTGACCCACCCACTCCCACTCGTAAGAGTCCAACCAGCACCTCAGCCACCACAAGCCCTAGACCTCCAAGGACCATAGTCCAGGGCTATTGGAGTCCACCACCTTCTAGGGCAGCAACATCGGCCAGCAGCAAGGGGACAGCCAGCCCACCCCCTGGGAAAAAAATGAAAAAAGGAAAGGGCCGGCACGAGAGGCCAGAGACGGCAGCCCCCAAAGGCACTCCCCTGGCACCGTCACCTGGCACATCCACAAAGGGAGGCAAGGGCCCCAGAGAATCGGCGAAGGAGGGCAAGGGCAGCACGGCGGAGAAGTCAGGCAGCAGGCGAGCTGGCCAGGAGGGCCCCACTAGCCCCATTCCGGGTGTGTTGGAGGACACCCACGGGCCCAGGACTTCAGCACAGGAGGGCCCCGCAAGCGAAAGGTCGGATGGCGAGTGAGCGGTAAATATTGGCGGGATCTGGTGCCCTGGGAACACATCACAAGCACCGCTGAACAGGGCCCCCCGTGACAAGCACTGCTGAACAGGGCCCTTCAAGACAAGCACCGCTGAACAGGGCCCTTCAAGACAAGCACCGCTGAACAGGGCCCCGCCGTCTCAAGCACCGCTGAACAGGGCCCCGCCGTGACAAGCACCGCTGAACAGGGCCCCGCCGTCTCAAGCACCGCTGAATAGGGCCCTTCAAGACAAGCACTGCTGAACAGAGCCCCGCCGTCTCAAGCACCGCTGAACAGGGCCCCGCCGTGACAAGCACCGCTGAACAGGGCCTCGCCGTCTCAAGCACCGCTGAACAGGGCCCTTCAAGACAAGCACCGCTGAACAGGGCCCCGCCGTCTCAAGCACCGCTGAACAGGGCCCCGCCGTGACAAGCACCGCTGAACAGGGCCCGCCGTCTCAAGCACCGCTGAACAGGGCCCTTCAAGACAAGCACCGCTGAACAGGGCCCTTCAAGACAAACACCGCTGAACAGGGCCCCGCCGTCTCAAGCACCGCTGAACAGGGCCCTTCAAGACAAGCACCGCTGAACAGGGCCCCGTCGTCTCAAGCACCGCTGAACAGGGCCCTTCAAGACAAGCACCGCTGAACAGGGCCCTTCAAGACAAGCACCACTGAACAGGGCCCCGCCGTCTCAAGCACTGCTGAACAGGGCCCTTCAAGACAAGCACCGCTGAACAGGGCCCGCCGTCTCAGGCACCGCTGAACAGGGCCCTTGAAGACAAGCACCGCTGAACAGGGCCCTTCAAGACAAGCACAGCTGAACAGGGCCCTTCAAGACAAGCACCGCTCCGCTGGGCCCTTCATCTCAAGCACCGCTCCGCTGGGCCCTTCCTGTCAAGCACCGCTCCGCTGGGCCCTTCCTCTCAAGCACCGCTCCGCTGGGCCCTTCATCTCAAGCACCGCTCCGCTGGGCACCGCCGTCTCTGAACCGCTCCGCTGGGCCCTTCCTGTCAAGCACCGCTCCGCTGGGCCCTTCATCTCAAGCACCGCTCCGCTGGGCACCGCCGTCTCTGAACCGCTCCGCTGGGCCCTTCATCTCAAGCACCGCTCCGCTGGGCCCTTCCTGTCAAGCACCGCTCCGCTGGGCCCTTCCTCTCAAGCACCGCTCCGCTGGGCTCCGCCGTCTCTGAACCGCTCCGCTGGGCCCTTCATCTCAAGCACCGCTCCGCTGGGCCCTTCCTGTCAAGCACCGCTCCGCTGGGCCCTTCCTCTCAAGCACCGCTCCGCTGGGCACCACCGTCTCTGAACCGCTCCGCTGGGCCCTTCATCTCAAGCACCGCTGGCCCATTGGCAGGGCCGGATCTGTGTCGGGCAGGGCTTCACGAAGCATTCTGGGCACCATGCCTCCTCCTGAACCAGTGGAGTCTGTAATCCACTTGATAGACTGTGGCTTTGCACTCCCCAGGACGGTACAGTGGGCAGCCCACCCACTGTAGAGACTTGTGAGACTGTGGCTTTGCACTCCCCAGGATGGTACAGTGGGCAATCCACCCAGTGTAAAGACTTGATAGACTGTGGCTTTGCACTCCCCAGGATGGTACAGTGGGCAAACCACCCACTGCAAATACTTGTGAGACTGTGGCTTTGCACTCCCCAGGATGGTACAGTGGGCAATCCACCCAGTGTAAAGACTTGATAGACTGTGGCTTTGCACTCCCCAGGATGGTACAGTGGGCATCCCACCCACTGTAGAGACTTGTGAGACTGTGGCTTTGCATTCCCCAGGATGGTACAGTGGGCAGCCCACCCAGTGTAGAGACTTGTGAGACTGTGGCTTTGCACTCCCCAGGATGGTACAGTGGGCAATCCACCCAGTGTAGAGACTTGTGAGACTGTGGCTTTGCACTCCCCAGGATGGTACAGTGGGCATGGAGGCCCCTCGTGGATCTGGGTCGTGGACTCATCTTGCTGAGGTGCCCCCCCTTCCCTTCCCCCTGAGGTGCCTGTAGTTTTACTATCTGATGCCCCTGCAGTGTTCTCTCCAATGGAATCGGGTCTCGTGTGTGGGCTTTGCCCATGTGTTTAGGCCCATTGGCCCACGGACAATGGCAGATAGCCAATATGGGCCGGACTTTTGACCTATGTATATATTGTTCATGTTGTAATATATTTTATTTATATATTTCATATTTCACTTAACTTCAAATTTCCTATAATATACTTCAATTTTAATGATCATTTTATTTTGTCTTTGCATTCTTCTGGGGGGTTTGGGGGGGGGGGGGGTGTCACTCTGAGTTGTTACTCTGCATTGATGTGTGTGTTGTAGTGGCTGAGGGTGGGGGTGGGTGTGTCGCGTATGTGTGTGCCCGTAATTTTTTTCCTCCCCTGTGTCGTAGGTGCAGTACTCACCATTGTCGTCTGCGCCGGCGTTCGTGCTCCTGGTAGAGGAGCAGGAAGACAATGGCTGGGAGGATGTGGAGTACCGGTTCCATGCTGTCCCGATTCCGAGTGGAGTGTGTAGAGGTGAGCGTTTTCCGTTTGAAAAGTCTGTTTCCGCCGTGTTTTTATCGGCGGGGCAACCGCCCCAGAAAAGGTGGCGGATTGGTGGGTCGTGATAGGGTGGGCGGTACATTGTTTCCCGCCTGGCTGTTGGCGGTGACCGCCGCGGCGGTTGGAGTGTTAAAGTGGCGGGCTGTGTTGGCGGTTCCCGCCAGGGTCGGAATTCCATTTTTTGGACCGCCAGCCTGTTGGCGGGTTGGCCGCCGCATTAACACCGACCGCCAGGGTCAGAATGAGGGCCTATTTTTCTAAAAGTTGGAATACTTTTTAAGAATCTAAAACTAGTTCTAGAATCTAATTCAAACTTTCACAAAACTTTTAAACTCTAAAAGAAATGCTAACAGGGACTAACACAAGGCCCTAGCAGGACTTTTAAGAATTTAGAAAAATAGCTCAAATTGCAAAAATCAATTTCTAATGACAATTTTGGGAATTTGTCGTGTGATCAGGTATTGGCTGAGTAGCCCAGCAAATGCAAAGTCTTGTACCCCACCGCTGATCCACCAATGTAGGAAGTTGGCTCTGTATGCACTATTTCAAAGTAAGGAATTGTATGCACAGAGTCCAAGGGTTCCCCTTAGAGGTAAGATAGTGGCAAAAAGAGATAATACTAATGCTCTATTTTGTGGTAGTGTGGTCGAGCAGTAGGCTTATCAAAGGAGTAGTGTTAAGCATTTGTTGTACACACACAGGCAATACATGAGGAACACACACTCAGAGACAATTCCAGGCCAATAGGTTTTTGTATAGAAAAATATATTTTCTTAGTTTATTTTAAGAACCACAGGTTCAAATTTTACATGTAATACTTCAAATGAAAGGTATTGCAGGTAAGTACTTTAGGAACTTTGAATAATCACAATAGCATATATACTTTTCAAATAAAACACATATAGCTATTTTTAAAACTAGACTGCAATTTTCACAGTTCCTAGGGGAGGTAAGTAATTGTTAGTTCTTGCAGGTAAGTAAACCACCTATGGGGTTCAAGTTTGGGTCCAAGGTAGCCCACCGTTGGGGGTTCAGAGCAACCCCAAAGTTACCACACCAGCAGCTCAGGGCCGGTCAGGTGCAGAGTTCAAAGTGGTGCCCAAAACACATAGGCTTCAATGGAGAAGGGGGTGCCCCGGTTCCAATCTGCCAGCAGGTAAGTACCCGCATCTTCGTGGGGCAGACCAGGGGGGTTTTGTAGGGCACCGGGGGGGACACAAGTTAGCACAGAAAGTACACCCTTAGCGGCACGGGGGCGGCCGGGTGCAGTGTGCAAACACACGTCGGGTTTTCTATTGGAATCAATGGGAGACCAAGGGGTCTCTTCAGCGATGCAGGCAGGCAAGGGGGGGGGAGCTCCACGGGGTAGCCACCACCTGGGCAAGGGAGAGGGCCTCCTGGGGGTCACTCCTGCACTGGAGTTCCGATCTTTCAGGTCCTGGGGGCTGCGGGTGCAGAGTCTTTTCCAGGCGTCAGGATCTGGGAGTCAGGCAGTCGCGGTCAGGGGGAGCCTCGGGATTCCTTCTGCAGGCGTCGCTGTGGGGGCTCAGGGGGGGCAACTCTGGCTACTCACGGTCTCGTAGACACCGGGGAGTCCTCCCTGAAGTGTTTGTTCTCCACAAGTCGAGCCGGGGGCGTCGGGTGCAAAGTTGCAAGTCTCACGCTTCTGGCGGGAAACGCAGTTGTCTTGAAGTTGCTTCTTTGGAAACAAAGTTGCAGTCTTTGGTGAACAGGGCCGCTGTTCTCGGGAGTTTCTTGGTCCTTCTAGAGCAGGGCAGTCCTCTGAGGATTCAGAGGTCGCTGATCCTGGGTAAAGCGTCGCTGGAGCAGTTTCTTCAGAAGGGGGGAGACAGGCCGGTAGAGCTGGGGCCAAAGCAGTTGGTGTCTCCGTCTTCTCTGCAGGGTTTTTCAGCTCAGCAGTCCTCTTCTTCTTAGGTTGCAGGAATCTGTCTTGCTTGGTTCTGGGAGCCCCTAAATACTCGATTTAGGGGTGTGTTTAGGTCTGGGAGGGCAGCAGCCAATGGCTACTGTCCTTGAGGGTGGCTACACCCTCTTTGTGCCTCCTCCCTGAGGGGAGGGGGGCACATCCCTATTCCTATTGGGGGAATCCTCCATCTGCAAAATGGAGGATTTCTAAAAGTCAGTCACCTCAGCTCAGGACACCTTAGGGGCTGTCCTGACTGGCCAGTGACTCCTCCTTGTTTTTCTCATTATCTCTCCTGGACTTGCCGCCAAAAGTGGGGGCTGTGTCCAGGAGGCGGGCATCTCCACTAGCTGGAGTGCCCTGGGGCATTGTAACACGAAGCCTGAGCCTTTGAGGCTCACTGCTAGGTGTTACAGTTCCTGCAGGGGGGAGGTGTGAAGCACCTCCACCCAGAGTAGGCTTTGTTTCTGTCCTCAGAGAGCACAAAGGCCCTCACCACATGGGGTCAGAAACTCGTCTCTCAGCAGCAGGCTGGCACAGACCAGTCAGTCCTGCACTGAAGAATTGGGTAAAATACAGGGGGCATCTCGAAGATGCCCTCTGTGTGCATTTTTTTATAAATCCAACACTGGCATCAGTGTGGGTTTATTATTCTGAGAAGTTTGATACTAAACTTCCCAGTATTCAGTGTAGCCATTATGGAGCTGTGGAGTTCGTTTTTGACAGACTCCCAGACCATATACTCTTATGGCTACCCTGCACTTACAATGTCTAAGGTTTTGCTTAGACACTGTAGGGGCATAGTGCTCATGCACCTATGCCCTCACCTGTGGTATAGTGCACCCTGCCTTAGAGCTGTAAGGCCTGCTAGAGGGGTGACTTACCTATGCCACAGGCAGTGTGAGGTTGGCATGGCTCCCCACCAGCACATACAAGCTGGCAAGCAGTGTGTCTGTGCTGAGTGAGGGGTCCCTAGGGTGGCATAAGACATGCTGCAGCCCTTAGAGACCTTCCCTGGCATCAGGGCCCTTGGTACCAGGGGTACCAGTTACAAGGGACTTACCTGGGTGCCAGGGTTGTGCCAATTGTGGAGACAATGGTACATTTTAGGTGATAGAACACTGGTGCTGGGGGCCTGGTTAGCATTGTCCCAGCACACACTTTTCAGTCCAGTCAGCATCAGTATCAGGCAAAAAGTGGGGGGTAACTGCAACAGGGAGTCGTTTCTTTACAGCAACCAGACATGCTATTCCCAAAAAGGTTCTTTTCGTTCTTCCCAGGTCAGTGTCCCCCATCACCCCCAATAAGAACAGGAGTGGGTCTGGTGTTAGATCAGTCTGTAGGGGTTCTGGATATCTGTGTTGCAATTGCTTTCCAGTAGGTCTCTATGGCTGGGCATAGCCATGTCATGTGGTAGAAGTCTGCTTCCGGCTAGGGGCATCTTGGGCAGATAGCCGTGGAGTGGAGACCTGCCTCATGTAGTCTCTTGGGTGTCATGTATGCAGTGTGTAGAAAGTAGGACTGCACAAGACGGAGCCTGGAGGATATGGTTAAGGCTCCCGGCGCCGCCAAGGCCTCGTCCCAATCTCCCTCTTCAATTTTCCCCACCCATCCCTCCCACCTGCCACAAAGTCTGTCTAAAGGACTGGATGCGTTGGTTATTAATGAGCGGTATATCTGCGAGATTCCTCCTTTGCCTAGGTTACCCATTAGTACCTTCGCCTCCATTGGGGAATGTTCTGGGACGGGTGCGTCAGTTCGTATGTGTGTCGCTAAGGCGTGGCGGATCTGGAGGTACTTATAAAATTGCCCTTTGTTCAGGGAGAAGGTTCCTTGGAGATCTTCAAAGGACCTCATGTGTGATCCCTCCCAGACATCCCCCAGCGTGGAGATCCCGATGGCGTCCCACTTCCGAAACCCTTGCAGTCCTGTGACCTCGGCAAGAATGCTACCATGCCACAGTGGGGTTTGTTTGGTAATTCGTTTCCACCAAATTGTGATTCTCTGGACGTCTCTCCACCCCAGCAGCGTCACCTCGGGGGTGGAACTGGGAATTGGGCACCCGTAGAGGGCGTCAAATACTCCCGAGTAATTCAATGTGCGGAGCTCAAGTCTGTAAGCAGGGTCTGACCAGCCGCCTCCGACCCAGTCATTGACAACGATGAGTTGCGTTGCGAGGTGACAATAGTATAAGTTTGACATTGCTAGACCTCCATCGTATACGCCTCGTTGGCACGTGGTGAGTGCCAGTCGCGGGCGGGAGCCTTTCCATAGAAATTGACGGATCATTGAGTCTAGGTTTTTAAACCATCTCTTGGGGATTGAGAATGGGAAGTTCTGTAGCAGGTAGAGGAGTCTAGGGAGGACCATCATTTTGAAAAGTGCAATTCTCCCAAGTAAATTAAGAGGTAGGGTTTGCCAACGCTGGAGGTCGGCTTTAGCTTTGGTTATGAGCAGCGTGACGTTGAGTTCCCATGCTAGTTCTGGTATGAGGGAAACAGAGACTCCCAAATACTTAAAACTGTTTACACAGATGGGAATGGTCTGTTGCCAATCAATGCAGTCCCTTGCGGGATCTAGTGGGATCAGTAGGGATTTGCAGTGGTTTAACATGAGGCCGGAGGCCTCTGAGAAGAGGTCTAGGATCTGTAGAATACGTGGACCGCTTGTTGCTGGTTTAGCAATGTATAGGAGAACGTCATCTGCGTAAAGTGCCACGCGATCTTCCGGACCAGAAGGGCATGATCATCCCTCGATCAGAGGGTCTTCTCTGAGCAGTTTAGCAAGCGGTTCTATTACAAGCGCGAAGAGGAGTGGGGATAGAGGACAACCCTGGCGTGTGCCACGTCCTATGAGGAAAGAGTCCGACACAACTCCATTTACCTGCACTCTGGCCGTTGGCTGAGAGTACAGGAGTTCCACGAGTTTCCGAAATCTGGGACCTATCCCGTTGCTCTTCAGGACCTGGTGCAGGTATGACCAGCCCACCGTGTCAAATGCCTTCTCGAAGTCGAGGAGGAGAAGAGCTTTGGGTGAGTCAGTTAAGGCACCACGGTGTGCCAGAGCCAAGTGCAGGCGTCTGATGCAGTGTCTGGTGCTCCGGGTTGGCATAAAGTCACATTGGTCGGGGTGAATTAATGGCGGAAGTGTGGGTTTTAGTTTTGTTGCCAGTATTGAGGAGAGTATCTTAACTTCGGTATTTAACAGCGAGATGGGCCGGTACTCTGCACAGTTCCGTGATAGCGCTGGGTTTTAGGAATCACTGCAATTGTAGCTTGATCAATGTCTGGGAGGGAAGTGTCCCCTGCTCTCGGCCTCCTCATACATGTTAAGGAGGTGCTGCCCTATTATGTCGCTACATCCCTTATATAGTTCTGTTGGGAAGCCGTCCGGGCCGGGGGTCTTGCCCGAGGCCAACGCGGCTATAGCAGTTGTCACCTCTCTCAAGGTTAGCGGTTCGTCGAGCATGTCTCTAATTGTAGGAGACACTCTGGGAGAGTGATTTCGCCAAGGAGAGGGGAGTCTCTCTCTACTTGGGGCCGGGGGCGTTCTCTGTATAGGCGCGCATAGTAAGTCGCGAAGCTTTGCGCAATGATTTTAGGGGTTCTGGAGAGTGCTCCGGACACATCCGAGACCGCGGGTATGATTCTGTTGGCCATTGGCCGCGTGGCCAGCCAATGCAGGAGTTTCCCATTTTTGTCTCCCCACCCATATATTCGGGCGGTGGAGGCCCGCAACATATGTTTGGAGGATTCCAGGGTGAGGGCTTTGACCTCTTCACGCACCTTCAGGAACTGGCGGAGGCCCTGGGTCGAGAGGGAAGCAAGATGTTTGCGCTCATGGAGCATTGCTTGTGATTCTAGCTCGGCTATTTGGGAGATACAGGCACGTTTTCTCACTCGGATGAGATGTTTGGCATGGCCTCTAATTGTCACTTTGCATGCTGCCCAGATCGTGCCTGGAGATTGCACTGATCCTGTGTTTTCTTCGAAGTATTGCATCAATCGAATTCTCACTGCTTCCCTGTATTCCTCATCCTGCAAGTACCAGGCGTTTAGTCTCCAAGTAGGTCTGTTAGTTGGGTCGGTTCCGCCCAGGCGCATCTGTATAGGTGCGTGGTCGGAAACCCCGTGGGGAAGAATCTCGACTCCTGTAACACTAGCTATGTCTAGTCCTGGGGTGAACATGAGATCGATTCTGGCGTGTGACCAATCTGCAGCTGATGTGTGTGTGTATTGTCTGATTTTGGGGTGCCAGGCTCTCCATATTTCGCACAGGCCAAGGCTGTGAGCCCAGTCCCTAAGTGTCGATGCTCTGGATGACTGGTTGGCTGTTCTATTTCCTGATATGTCCAACTTGGGGTGTAGCACTGCGTTGAAATCGCCCCCTATTAATGTGGTACCCTGGGGGAGGTCCGCTATGATCTGCCCGAGAGAGGTCAGGAAAGTCTCCAGTCCTGCTAGGGGGGCGTATATACTCACCAGGTTAAGGGGTGGCCCATGTATTAACCCAGTTACCACCATATATCTACCTAATGGGTCGGTATGTGTAGCCGTTATTGTAATTGGTAGTGAACGATGAAGTAAGATAGCTACTCCTCTGGAAAAGCCCACATGGTAGACTCTGTCATATCCCCCTCTAGCTAGCATGGGGCATTTGGTCCCGAGGAGATGTGTCTCCTGCAGCAGGATCGTAGCGGGCGTGTATCTGCGCAAGGTGTTATATATCGCTGACCTTTTAATTTTGTCCAGGAGGCCGTTTACATTCCAGGACAGAATTTTAATCATTGGGAGCAACGCGTGAGTGGGGTAGAGTGTGTGGAGGCCAGGTCGCGCCACAAGCATCAACAAAGAGAGGGACTGGGAGATTAGTTGGTCCAGTGTACGGTCTCCCTAATAACTGAACATACAAAAAAGGTGGACACTGTTCCAAAGGAGAAAATAACTAGGGGAACATTAATGTTCAAGAGCAAGAGCCCTCACACATCCAGGAGGATGTAATGCTTCATCATCGGGTAGCTCCTCGTCAGACCGGCACTGCAATGTCTGACGGACTCCCCGTTAGGGGGCTCTTTGCCGGAGATCTTTATAGGTGGCAGCTGTAGTAGCAGACACTACAAGACCTGGTGTTACGGTCAGGCGCTATTCCTGGCAGGAAGTGAGTAAATTTAATTAATCGAAAGATAAGACTGGGATCAAGATTAAAAACATAAGGAAAGTGTAACATGAGAAATAATGCTCAACCACTTTCTGCATGGTGCTGGAGCTGGGGAAAATATTGCAGGGCTCCTAGGACATGGTCAACATGTTTCGCGTACAGTGGTCTAACAAGATCCTATGACGCTTCTTCAGGACCAATAAATAACAAAACTTCTCCTGTCTATATTACAGAAAGTTTGCAAAATGTCAAACAAATCATGTAGTCACATACATTGAAGTTCACATCCCTTGTTACATGGGGGGCCCCTTGGGAAGTAGCATGCCAAAAGCGGTCACTATTAGTGAGTACCGTCAGTCTGCAGGGAAACCTACCCTGACGTGCTCTCCCATACAAGCATGTCTGCCCGAACAATTCATGTCATGGAGCAGGAAAAAAAGGGAAGAAGAAAAAGAAAAAGTAAAATCCTCATATTTAAGAAAAACTTTCTATATATTAACTTGTAACTGAGATGTGAACGTAGTTCCCCAGAATCCCCCCCCCTTCACCCCATACTTCCACCCAAGGAGCATCTGTCGCCCTAGTGCCCATTCTAACCAGTTTAACTACTAAAGCTGGCTTTAGTGTGGAGTGGTGTACCCCTCCTGGTGTACGGATTTCTTGCAATGTTTGTTTAGAAGGTTAACCGTATCACACCCAATAAGCTTTGGGGCTTTGTCTCACAGTGTGCGTTCAGCACATGCTCGACGTGTCCACACTAGGCCCAGTCCATCAGGGCTCAGCAGGTTGGTACAGGTCGGGCAATTTTGTCAGCCCAGTGTCGGGGATTGACTTAGATTGACCTCTTTAGTTCCTTGGGTCGAATCACCCCCATTTAGGGTTGCTCCCAGTGCCTCTCCTAGGTCGGACCCAGGATCGCCCTCCTGGCTCCCGTTTGCTAAGACTATGGGGTCTGCTCTGTCTCGGCGCCCAGGTCTTCGGCTTCTTTTCCTCTCTCTACGGGGGAGGGAGTGGTCCCCGCCAAGGCGTCTGTCTGTTCTCTGGGTTCTCTACGGGGTCTCGGAGCCTCTTCCGTCAGCCAGGTCCATGCCTCCTCCGGGGTGATGAAGAAGTGAGCCTGTCCATTTAAGATGACTTTTAGGTGTGCGGGAAACAGCAACATATAAGAGAGCTCATGGCTCTAAGCTTCTGTTTAACTCGCTCGTAGGACCGACGCCTATTCTGCACCTCTCTGGTGTAGTCCGGGAATACCAGGATTTTGTGATTGCCCCAGAGGAGGTCGGTCTTGCGTTTGGCCTCTGCAAGGACTCTGTCTCAGTCTTTGAAGTTGATGAAGTGAGCGATCATCGGCCTGCGTGGGCCCCCGGGAGGTGGTCGGGGGGGCCAGTGACCTGTGTGCTTGTTCGATCGAGAACCATGGCGACAGTGTCTGGTCGGGCATCCAGGACTTGATCCAGTTCTCCAAGAATTCAGACGCTTTGTTCTCCTCCACTCCCTCCGGGAATTCCACAAAGCGTAGGTTGTTCCTTCTGGAGCGATTTTCAGTGTCCTAAGCTCTTCGGTGGAGCTCACCAGTTCGGGTTTGCAATTGGGCGACCTTAGCTTTGAGCTCCGCGAGGTCGTCTTCAGTTTGCAAGACTCTGGTTTCCACCTCTGTTATGCAGCCCACTGCGTTTCTGAGGTCCTGCCTAATAAGGCCCATATCCACGCGCACCTCTCCTATTTTAGATTCTACTGCCAGCTGTGAGGACTGGATAGCCATGAGGATTGCGTTTACTCCGTCAGGTGTAGAGGCCCCCGATGGTGTGGTGGCATCTCCATGGGGTGGTCACTGGGATGGTGAACTGCTCGATTTTCTGTTGTGAGGCAGGGGGTTGTCTGACAGCTCTGTCTTTTCCCATTCTGTTTCCGGATCCCCTTCCACCCAGGGGGGAACGTCCCCTGGGGGCAATGGAGCTCCCACGGCGAAGGGCCTAGAAGGGCAGAGGGGCAGGCCCGCGGTCCGGCCTGGTTTCTTTGGGCCGGTCAGGTGCCACTCCGGTGTACAATCCGTGGCTCCATAGGCCCCCACGACAAGCCGGCCTGACGCCGCCAACGCCAGTGCTCTCCCACAGCACCCCCGGTGTAGATGCAGCAGGGCCTAGGCGATCCCCGGATTAGGTCTCGGGCCCCGCACGGCTCCCCCGAAGATCCGCCCCCGGGAGGGCAGAAAGTCCACTCACTGGGCCCCTAGTCGTCCTCCTAGGTGGCCCCCCGGGGCAAGAAGGGCCAGAGCCGGCGCCCAAACACCAGGTGTCTCCTATATTGAATCCCCTTCAGTGTCACCAGGGGCCAAGCCACTCATCGCATGGGCCCGATGTCCAGTCTGGGGTCCGCCCGCAAGGGCCCCTCGCTCCAGCGGCCTCTCTTGTTCCACGGGGGCCTCGCATGGCGGCCCCTCCGGTCGGCTCCCGCCCCGGCCTCCGAGGACAGGAGGCTTCAGGATCCGCTGTCACCGGGGTGCCGCTCCCACCGCCGCCGGCGTCTTGAAGCAGGCGTGGGCCCGCGGAGGCCCTCAGACCCAGTCGCAGGATTCCGCCCGACTCCCCTCGGGCCCCTCGGTCGACGCCAGATCCGGGTCAGCGATGGAGGGACCGGCTCAATCTCAGGACCCGATCCCAGGCCCAGCAGTCTGCAGCTCCCCAGAGCCGAGTCGCCGACCCGACCAGCCAGCGGCGTCTGGTGCAGCCCCCCACGTCTCCGGCCCCGCCAGGATGAAGTCCGGGCTCTCACAGCTGGCGCTCCCCCTCACTCAGCGTCCGAACGGCTTGGTCCAACTCCAACCGGGGGGGGGATCTCTGTAACCCTTCGGGTCTGTGTTTCGATCTGGTTCGTAGACCCACGGGGCCGCGCCCGGCGAGCGCCGACCCCACCCGTCTCACAGCTCTGGGCCCGGATCGCCTCGGGGCATATTTCGGGGACGGATTTCTTCCGGTTCTTCGGGTCTCGGTCCAACAGCACCAACAGACCCTCAGAGGGTCCTATAATCTGTCCCTTTGGGTGTGGAACGGCTTGGCCCTCTAGGCGGATGACGGAGGGGTCCAGAGCACTCTCAGAGTGCGACCGCCATCTGGACGCCCGTGGCCACGCATGTTCCCCTTGTTTTTTTGTGCTGGGGCGCCCACTTTTGCCCTCTTTGGCAAGAGTCGCCCCCCCCCCCCCAAACAGGGTACAGAGGTGTTGGCCATTTCGCCCCCCTTGGGGGCAATTCGGCCTATTTTTTTTTAGGCAGAAGCCACTTAGGCACCAGGGACAATTTCTAAGTTCTTGGTGGCGAGTGTTTGTCAACTGGCGAAGTATTTGTGATTATAACAGTTTATTTCTTGTTGTTGTTCTAGTTCAAAGCTTTTGCTTCCTTTGCTGTGGGTCCTTGCGGTTTTGGCAGTAGTTGTCCTGTGGTTTGCATAGTTGCATGTTTTAGGTAAGTAAAAGCAATTTACTCCAAAGGAGTATTGTTGACATGCATGAATTACATGTTTGCAGGTGGTGTACTAAATGCAGTATGGTGTGTGAAATTGTCCTTAGATTTGAGCACAATGATATTTGTGTTGTCATATGTCTAATTTGCTTTTTGTTTGTGGGATATCATTGGTGATTGCTGTGTCTGTGCAGAGTAGTTGCTGGTGAGTAGTTTTTTCAGGCAAGTGAGTGGTATAGTTTTTTAGTACCTAACTCTTTGTGATAAAGCTACACTTTCTTTATTACTTATTTTAGTGCTGGTTGTTGTTGGCAATCCATTGTTGTTAGTGAGGATCATGGCTAGCCGCAGAGTGACCGCTCAGCAGGTTGTTGGCATGCTTTTTGAGTCGTCTTCAGACCATGATTACGAGACTGACTCTGCACCTGAGGCAGAGGAGGAAGTGAGAGATTCTGGCAGTGAGTTTTTTGTCCGAGAGGATTCTTCTGATGAGGAAGCCACTCTCATTGCAGATGAAGGGCCTGTTTTTGAGGAGGACATTGATGTGCCAAGAGTGCAGCAGCCTGGGGCTCAAGGGTTTCCCATTAGAAGACATGACACCTGGATTGCCCCAAACATGGAGCAGCCACAGTTTCCTGCATTTACTGGTCTCCCAGGGTGTTGAGTCAATACGAAAAACTTTTTACCTGTCCATTTCTTTCACTTGTTTATGGACGATGTATTTTTGGAAGAGATTGTGGAGCAGACTTATTTGTAATTTGAGGGTCAACGCTGCCAGACTTAGGCCTCAGTCTAGAGCAACTCAGTGGGTTCCCACATATCTGGAAGAAATGAACATTTTTGGGGTTTGACTTTTTTGATGGGGTTGATAAGGAAGCCGTCACTGGCTTCTTAGTGGTCTACTAGTCCCTTGATGCAACAGCTATATTTCCTGCAAATATTACACGTAATTGCTATTTGCTTCTTCTTCGTATGTTGCATTTTGTAGACAATACTTTAGCCTTGCCACGAGATCACCCTGATTGTGACCGTCTTTTTAAGATCAGGCCTGTCCTTGATCATTTTGTAGATCAGTTTTCAGAGGTCTATGTTCCAGGCAAAGAGATAAGTGTGGACGAGTCTTTTGTCCTTTTCAAGGGGCATTTAGTTTTTAAGCAGTACATTCCTAGTAAGAGGGCACAGTATGGGATTAAATTGTATATGCTGTCAGAAATCATTACGGTGTATAATTTTCGGGTCTACACTGGTAGGGATTGCAGTATTGACCCTCCTGGTTGTACGGCCACTTTTGGAGTTAGCGAAAACATTGTATGGGAACTTGGTAGACGACTGTTTAACAAAGGTCATCATTTGTACGTAGATCATTTCTACACTGGAGTGCAGTTGTTCAAGGAGTTGTTTAGAGTGGACACTGTTGCTTGTGGCACAATCCGTTCTAACCGGAAAGGCTATCCAAGGGAGCTTGTCTGTAAAAAACTTGAGAGGGAACAGTGCAGTGCCCTGCGGAATAATGAGCTGCTAGCTCTGAAATTTTCAGACAGGAGGGATGTGTACATGCTATCTACCATCCATGATGAGAGTACTTCCCCTGTGACAGTTTGGGGTCAGGTTGCCGAAGTGCGCAAACCTGCATGCATTTTGGACTACAATAGGCACTTGGGTGGTGTTGATAGAGTAGATCAGAGGTTGGAACCTTAAACTGCTCTCCGTAAGTCTTACGTGTGGTATAAAAAGTTGGCCCTACATTTATTTCATTTGGCAACTTTTAATGCTTTTATTGTGTTCAAGGATTGTTCACCTGAGTCAAGGAGGAAATTTGTTACATTTCAGGAGTCAGTGACAGACAGCCTTATTGTGGTGGAACAGGCAAGAGTTCCTAGAGTAGCAGTGGTGGAGGATGTGGCTGGATTGAAAGATCACCACTTTCCAGATCACATTCCTCCCACTCCCAAAAAAGTTTCCCACTAAGAAATGTGGAGTATGTGCCCGAAGAGGAATTCAGAGGTAGAGACGGATGTACTGCCCCGACTGCCCTTCAAAGCCTGGGCTGTGTGTGGCCGGCTGTTTTAGAAGTTACCACACAAAAATTGTTTGGGGGAAATACCGTGAGCGTAAACTGCCTATTTTATATTGTCATATGTTCAGTTTCACGATTGCCATTAATGTAATGTATTTAGTTAAAGCTTTTGTGTTTGTAGTTTTGTACTTATTTTATAATTAGTGGTTTCTTTGTTGTTTATAAACAAAAAAAAAGAGATGGCTGTGTGTGTGGGGTGGCGCTTGGCTGGTTGTGTGCTTGGGGTGGCGCTTGGCTGACAGTGTCCTTGGGGTGGCGCTTGGCTGGCGGTGTGCTTGGGGTGGCGCTTGGCTTGCGGTGTGCTTGGGGTGGCGCTTGGCTGGAGGTGTGCGTGGGGTGGCGCTTGGCTGGAGGTGTGCGTGGGGTGGCGCTTGGCTGGAAATGCCAGCCAAATGTCAGTCCACACACTCCCATCAGCTAGTGTGACTGCTGTATCAGGCATGTGGGCGTATGTAAATGACGGGCCCTTGAGTGGCACTGTCTGTCGATACGAGTGTTGTAATGTGCTGGGCCCTGGCTGGCGGCGTAAACGGTCTTGTGCATGTCATGTATGAAAGGTGTGTGAATGGACTGTAAAATGGTTGGTGCCTTGACGCGGCTTTACAGCTCACGAGCTGTGAGTCATTGGTTCAGTTTTTTGACCTTTCAGTTATTAACAGTGCATTTCACTTTTGTGAAATCTCTTGTTAATAAAATTTGATCTACTGAACCATTACTCACCCTCATGCCAAATCCAACCAGTATGTGTGGTACAAATGACAAAACCTGACACGCTGTAATCAGGCGTCGCAGCACACTTGTGACATGCTAGGTGTCTCAGGTGGGACCCCGATGATGAAGCATGCTACCAACTCGGTTGGTGGGTGAGGGGTCTTTTTCACATAACCGAAGTGTGTTTCTTTTTACAATTTTAGTGTTTGGCACATCACGGATGTACATGGATACATCAAAATGATATATTGCAAAACTACCTGTGTTTGGGGGGGAGGGAGCACCTATGTTTTTGGTCCTGGGTGCGGCCTTCATTTAGGGAAACCTACCAAATCCAGACATTTTTCAAAACTAGACACCCCAAGGAGTCCAGGGAGGTGTGGCTTGCATAGATCCCCCAACATTTACTTACCTAGACTCCTCTGCAAACCTCAAAATTTGCTTAAAAAAGCATATTTTCCTGACTTTTCTTAGTAGGATCACCACTACAGCACAAAATTCCTAGTCCCCAGCGTTCGCCCTTAGTCTCCCAAGTAAAATGACACTTCACTTGTGTGGGTCCCCAAAGCAGAGTCAGCCTAAAGATGTATAAAAGAAGAATATGTGCTTATCAACTCGCTGTGCTATCCCCTCAATCTATACAAGTTTTTGGCCTTTTTCTGTTGCAGGCACCTGGCTCACCCAGACAAGTGAGGTATTATTTTTATCGGGCGATTTGGGGGAACGCTGGGTGGAAGGAAATTTGTGGCTCCTCTCAGATTCCAGAACTTTTTGTCATCGAAATGTGAGGAAAAAGTGTTTTTTTAGCCGAATTTTAAGGTTTGCAAAGGATTCTGGGTAACAGAACCTGGTAAGAGCCCCACAAGTCACCCCATCGTCGATCACCCTAGGTCTCTACTTTTCAAAAATGTGCAGGTTTAGTAGGTTTTCCTAGTTGTTTGCTGAGCTAGAGGGCAAAGTCCACAGGTAGGCACTTTGCAAAAAACACCTCTGTTTTCTGTGGAAAAATGTAATGTGTCTTCGTTGTGTTTTGGGGCATTTTCTGTTGCGGGCACTAGGCCTACCCACACAAGTGAGGTATCATTTTTATCGGGAGACGTGGGGGATGGCTGGGTGGGAGGAAATTTGTTGCTCCTCTCAGATTCCAGAACTTTCTGTCACCGAAATGTGAGGAAAATTTGTTTTTTTTAGCCAAATTTAGAGTTTTGCAAAGGATTCTGGGCAACAGAACCTGTTGAGAGCCCCCAAGAGACACCCCATCTTGGATTCCCCTAGGTCTCTAGTTTTCAAAAGTGCACAGGTTTGGTACATTTCCCTAGGTGCTGGCTGAGCTTGAGGGCAAAATCCACAGGTAGGCACTTTGCAAAAAAAACACCTCTGTTCTCTGTGGAAAAATGTGATGTGTCCACGTTGTGTTTTGGGGCATTTCCTGTCACGGGCACTAGGCCTACCCACACAAGTGAGGTACTGTTTTTATCGGGAGACTTGGGGGAACATAGAACAGTAAAACAAGTGTTATTGCCCCTTGTCTTTCTCTACATTTGTTCCTTCCAAATAAAAGAGTGTGTAAAAAAGATGTCTATTTGAGAAATGCCCTGTAATTCACATGCTAATATGGGCACCCCGGAATTCAGAGATGTGCAAATAACCACTGCTCCTCAACACCTTATCTTGTGCCCATTTTGGAAATACAAAGGTTTTCTTGATACCTATTTTTCACTCTTTATATTTCAGCAAATTAATTGCTGTATACCTGGTATAGAATGAAAACCCACTGCAGGGTGCAGCTCATTTATTTGGCTCTGGGTACCTAGGGTTCTTGATGAACCTACAAGCCCTGTATATCCCCGCAACCAGAAGAGTCCAGCAGACGTAACGGTATATTGCTTTAAAAAATTTGACATCGCAGGAAAAAGTTACAGAATAAAACGGCTGTTTTTTTCACCTCAATTTCAATATTTTTTTATTTCAGTTGTTCTTTTCTGTAGGAAACCCTTGTAGGATCTTCACAAATTACCCATTGCTGAATTCAGACTTTTGTCTACTTTTCAGAAATGTTTAGGTTTCTGGGATCCAGCATTGGTTTCACGCCCATTTCTGTCACTGACTGAAAGGAGGCTGAAAGCACAAAAGAAGCGCAAATTTGGCGTGGGTAGCTTATGTGGACAAAAAGTTATGAGGGCCTAAGTGCGCCCTGCCCCAAATAGCCAAAAAAAGGCCTGGCACCTGAGGGGGGAAAGGCCTGGCAGCGCAGGGGTTAAAGACCAATATTAAACTCTGGCTCAAGGATGCTGCATAGATACCAGCTCTCATGGCAAGATTGGACTTCTTTAGAGCTGTGTATAATTTTATCAACATTTTCTCCTCCACAATTCAAGATCTCCTCACTAGAACCTGCCACCAAATAATCAACCTCGATGTTTTCAGGAATCTTGTGATTCATTGCCTCTCATGTATATAGTTTAGACATAAAACGAGAAACAACAATCTTGTCCAGATCTTTCGATTGTGTGTAGAATCACATCAGGACATGTTTATGTAAAGATAGAGTGGGAGCACTAACCGTAAGGACTAGCTCAGAAGAGATAGAAGGACCTTCTTCATTAAGGAATTCCATATTGAAGCATATCCTAGAAAGACTTTCAAGACGAAGTTCCTTATCAAAATATTTGCCATATTGTTCATTTGTTGGATTGACATCTTCTTCGGATACAGAAGAAATGTCAGATAAGTCCATCTTTCCCTAGCGGCCTCCTTTGATTTGGCTGAGGCAAGGGTTTCTTATAGAATTCATATAATTTTGTGATAACAGTCCTCATCTTGGGGAAGAGAGTGTTTCCTACATCTCTTCCTGGAAGGAGAGGGAGTTCTTGAGTAAGATTGTGAACAATCTGGGCTCAAAGGCTCAGAACGCCTTCAATTTCTTGAGTATTTCCCCTTAATTGCACCAGCAATCAGAAACTCAAGCCACCTGTCTTCACACTTTTTAAATAATAACGTAAGCAAGATGATCAGAAAGGAGAGTACTGCGCTTACGCAGAGTCCTGAATAGAAACTCTCCCATGCCTGTGCAGTAGAAAATAGAAGTAGCGGGTGTCACCTCTGCGCCCGATCCCCAGACTAGGAGAGTCGACAGAGCTGCAGAAGCGAAGAATATATTCACAAACTGGTAAATAAATCTTACCCTTGTCGCCTGCTAACTCAAAACAGCTTCTGAGTCTGCAGACATTTATAAAAGACATCACTGGATCCCAGCCTCCCCAGGGTCTGCACTCCCTCGTTGCGCTACATCACTCCACTGAGGCCAGCACAACAGAGTCCAAGCATGGCAATAATATGGGGGTCCAAGCCTGGCAGGGTCCCCATCCCTATTCCTCATCCCAGGCAAAAGGCAGGGGAAAAAATAGGAAGAATTGTGGGTAGTCATGCGGTGGGACTCACCTCACTAGTAATGTCTGGGACAAGGATACCTGCTAAAGGTGGGACGAACCTCAAACCCTTTCCTTGAATAAGTTGTAATATTTAGGGCACTGGCAACTACATTTTCCATTCCATTGAGGTAGACCAAGAGAGATGACAGAATGGATGCTTAGACTAGTATTTCCCAGCAGCCTGTGGGTGTAAGGGACTAAGCCCTCCATTAGAAACTTTAAGCTGAAAAAGTAGGTGGAACATCTTAGACATTTGCTTTTGAAAGGTAAGGCTGGCATGAAAAATTATACCCCGATTGAAAGCAGAAATGTGGCCCAAACGAGGTGGCCACCAGTCGTGCGTCCAGACCGAGCGGCCTCCTAACACCTGCTCCTCAGTTTTTGAGAAGTTTAAGGCCAAAGAATTGGCAGTCATTCAGTCAACAATCTTAATCATTCACTGTTCAAATCTTAGTTTGAGTGCAGGAAGGTCTCCCTGAATGTTGATGATCAACCCGGTATCATCCGCATATGAAAAATAGAAAAAACTAAAAGAGCAAATAATTTCCAACAGAGGGGTAACATCCAGACATCTCTCTATCTACATCATGATAATAGATATGCTGGTGCTTTTTTAATTTGCAGAATTAAGATACCTAAGTCCCAGGTGGCTCAATGGAATAGATGTTTAAACATATATGTGTCTACTTTGGATGTCAATGAAGAGGAGAACAAGAAAGGACTCTAGCACAACAGCATTGGATTTCACACTTCTGACATTGTGCTGAATTGGGAGCCTGTGACACATATGAAGGTTTAAAACATATCTATGGGAAATAAAGGTCAATGAGAGATATATATTTCATTTAAGGAGAGAGATATTGTTAGACCTGACAGCCTTAGGGTGGTCACCCCCAACTTTCTGCCTTCCTCCCTCCACTTTTTAGACACTGTTTTTGCTGGCTTTTAGACTCTGCACACTTTACCCCTGCTAACAAGTGCTAAAGTGCATATGCTCTCTCCCTTAAAACATGGTAACCGTGAATCATACCTGATTGGACTATTAATTTACTTATAAGTCCCTAGTAATGTGCACTCTATGTGCATAGGGCCGGTAGATTAAATGCTACTAGTGGGCCTGCAGCACTGGTTGTGCCACCCACTTAAGTAGCCCCTTTCCCTTGTCTCAGGCCTGCCATTGCAAGGCCTGTGGGTGCAGTTTCAGTGTCACCTCGACTTGGCATTTAAAAGTACTTGCCAAGCCTAAACCTCCCCTTTCTCCACATATAAGTCACCTCTAATGTGTGCCCTAGGTAACCCCTAGAGCAGGGTGCTGTGTGGGTGAAAGGCAGGACATGTACCTGTGTAGTTTACATGTCCTGGTAGTGTAAAACGCCTAAATTCGTTTTTGCACTACTGTGAGGCCTGCTCCCTTCATAGGCTAACATTGGGGCTGCCCTCATACAGTATTGAAGTGGTAGCTGCTGATCTGAAAGGAGTAGGAAGGTCATATTTAGTATGGTCAGAATGGTAATATAAAATCCTGCTGACTGGTGAAGTTGGATTTAATATTACTATTCTAGAAATGCCACTTTTAGAAAGTGAGCATTTCTTTGCACTTAAATCTTTCTGTGCCTTACAATCCACGTCTGGCTGGGCTTAGTTGACAGCTCCTTGTGCATTCACTCAGACACACCCCAAACACAGGGTACTCAGCCTCACTTGCATACATCTACATTTTGAATGGGTCTTCCTGGGCTAGGCTGAGAGGGTGGAGGGCCTGCTCTCACACAAAGGACTGCCACACCCCCTACTGGGACACTGGCAGACAGGATTGAACTGAAAGGGGACCTGGTGCACTTCTTAGCCACTCTTTGAAGTCTCCCCCACTTCAAAGGCACATTTGGGTATAAAACAGGGCCTCTGCCCTACCTCATGAGACACTTGCTGGAGAAGAAACCTGAACCAGAAACTACATCCTGCCAAGAAGAACTGCCTGGCTGCTCAAAGGACTCACCTGTCTGCTTTCTACAAAGGACTGCTGCCTTGCTGTTGGCCTGCTGCCTTGCTGAACTCTTGTCTGGCTGTGAAAGTGCTCTCCAAGGGCATGGATAGAGCTTGCCTCCTGTTCCCTGAAGTCTCAGGACCAAAAAAGACTTCTCTTTTTCACTTGGACGCTCCGTGCGCCGAAATTTTCAACGCACAGCTTGTTCCGCGGCGAGAAAAACGCTGCACACCGACGCTGATCGACGCGACGCCTTTGGGACGACCGGAACTTCGACGCACGGCTTCGCAAGGACAACGCCGCCCGACCTCCAGAGGAGAAATCGATGCAACGCCTGCTGTGAGATCGAAATTTTGACGCACAGCCCCGCAAAACGACGCGCAGCCGGAAAACAAGCAGGAAAATCCACGCACAGACCCGGGACATCTGGTAATCCCCGCGATCCACAGAAAGAGACTGTCCGCGTGCCGGAAAACGACACCCGACTTCCCCGCGTGAAAAATAACGATGCAAGTCCGTGTGTGCTGGGGAGAAATCGACGCACACACCCTTTTTCCACGCATCTCTTCTTCTGTGGCCCTCTGAGATTTTCCACTCCAAACCAGGTACTTTGTGCTTGAAAGAGACTTTGTTTGCTTTTTAAAGACTTAAGACACTTTATATCACTTTTCAGTGATATCTCTACAAATTCACATTGCAACTTTATTCGTTTTGACCTACAATTATCCTGATAAATATTATATATTTTTCTAAACACTGTGTGGTGTATTTTTGTGGTGCTATATGGTGGTATTGTATGATTTATTGCACAAATACTTTACACATTGCCTTCTAAGTTAAGCCTGACTGCTCGTGCCAAGCTACCAGAGGGTGGGTACAGGATAATCTTGGATTGTGTGTGACTTACCCTGACTAGAGTGAGGGCTTTTGCTTGGACAGGGGGTAACCTGACTGCCAACCAAAAACCCCATTTCTAACATTGGTGATCAGCGGTGAGGATAGGACTTGTATTTGTGCAGTGACATACGGTAGCTAAGTATTTCACTACCTACCCACAGTTGAAGGTCAACTTGATTTTTAGCTCTTTTTGCAAATTAGTTTTTTCCTGACAATTTTCAAAAAATAAATCCTCACTCAACATGTCTCTGACTGGGTCTCAGATAGGAGACTTTGACCTAGTCCTGTTGGATACATATACGGTCAAACAACTAAAAGGATTCTGCAGGGCAAGGAGGGTACCCACCCAAGGGGCCTCCAAAAAGGAGGACTTTCAAGTGGCGCTGAGGGCCTGGGCAGAAGCCCATTTAGAAGAGGATGATGAGGAAGAGGAGCCAGAAAATGGCCCCTCAGAGGATTTGTTACTATCTGTGGATGGTGTTACCATTGCAATTGTGCCCCCTTCCAGACCAGGGAGCAGTGCCTCTGTGCAAAGCCTGACCGCAGAGGAAAGGGAGTTCCAATTGCAAATGGCAAAACTGAAAATTGAGGCTCAACAGGAGGAAAGAAGGGCAGAGAGAGAAGCCAAGCAAGCTGAGGCTGAAAGAGCAGCCAAACAGATTGAAGCTGAAAGAGCTGAAGCTTCAGCTGAGAGAGCCTTGGCTGAAAAGAAACTGTTATTGGCTCATGAACTGAGTCTCAAGGAGCTGGATCTCAAGGCAAAGCAGTCTGAATCCAGCAATAATGGTGGCAGCATACGGACAGGACCTGCTGGAGAAAAGAAGGTTCGTATACCCAAAAATGTGGTGCCCAGTTTTGTGGTGGGAGATGACATAGATAAATGGTTAGCTGCTTATGAAGTTGCACTAAGGGCTCATGAGGTTCCTGAAGGGCAATGGGGGGTAGCTATGTGGGGTTATGTACCGTCATTGGGGAGGGACACACTTCTCACATTGGATCAACCTGATCAAAACACATACCAACTTCAGAAAGCCACTTTACTTGCCAAGTTTGGGCTGACCCCTGAGGGATACCGTCAGAGGTTCAGGGACAGCACCAAACAAACCACACAAACATGGGTAGATTTCTTTGACTTCTCCAGTAAGGCACTGAATGGATGGGTGCGGGGCAACAAAGTAGATGATTATAAAGGTTTATATGACTTGAATCAGAGAGCATATGCTTAATACTACTTTTACAGAGTTGCGCCAGCACTTAGTGGATAGTAAGCTGACTGATTCCAGGAAACTTGCTGAGGAGGCGGACCTCTGGGTGAGCACCAGAGTGTCCAAGAAGGTACCTGGGGGGGACACCCACAAAGGTGGTCAGGGTTCCCAACAGAAGAAAGAGGGGGGAGATAAACTTACAGATAAGGAACTCTCCAAAGGCCCCCAAAAGAATTCCCAGGGAGGGGGTGGCAACCATTCCTTTTCCAGATTTGGGAAAAAGCCAGGGACATATGATAGGTCAGGAAAATCCAACCCCAAATGCATGGAGTGTTACCAGTATGGTCACTATAAAGGCGACTCCCAGTGCTCCAAGAGAGCACCGTCCACTACCGGACAGACACCTGGGTTGACTAGTGTAGCGCTCGTGGGAGATGGACCCAGATAGCTTTGGGGAACAGGTAGAGATTTCCCTAGTGTCCCTGGCAGAAGGAGAAATGGTGCCCAAAGCCCACATGCCCCAAAATACTTCCAAGTGCAGGCAGTGGGTCACCATTGATGGGCAGAAGGTGGAGGCTCTGCGTGACACAGGAGCCAGTATGACTACAATCAAGAGTCAGCTGGTGTCAACAGAGCAGATAGTCCCTAATACATTCCACCAAGTCATAGTCGCTGACAATCGTGAGAGTCACCTACCGGTGGCTCTGGTTCCCTTTGAGTGGGGGGGGGTCTCTGGTACTCTGAAAGTAGCTGTGAGTCCTGCCATGCCTGTAGATTGTCTGTTAGGCAATGATCTTGAGCATACTGCTTGGAAAGAAGTGGAGCTCGGATCTCACCTGGAGATGTTAGGGTTACCTGAGTGGGTCTGCATGACCACACGGTCCATGGCTGACCGAGAGGGAAGTCAAGGGCGTCTGGAGCCTGGAACAATGGCCCAGAGAGCTGCCAAGAGGAGGGGCAAGGGGCGCGGGAAACCGGCCCCAGAAGTTCCCGCAGTGGTTGACGGGCCTCCTGAGGAGGAGGCTCCCGAGCCAACTGGGGAAGACATTGCCACCCTAGGTGACCTACCTGAGCTTGCTGGCTGGCAAGTTGAGGGTGGACCCACCAGGGAGGAATTCTGCAAGGCGCAGAAAGAATGTCCCACTCTGGAGGGTCTGAGGAAGCAAGCCTCAGACCAGGCGGCAGGTGAAGCCTCTGGCGATCACCACATATATTGGGAGAATGATCTCCTCTACAGTGAGCCTTAGGTTCCGGCCTTTGGGGCAGCGCGTACGCTGGTGGTCCCCCAGTGTTACCGAACCTTCCTACTGGGTCTGGCTCACGACATTCCCCTGGCAGGACATTTGGGGCAAGGCAAGACCTTTGACAGGCTTGTCACCCACTTTTATTGGCCCAGAATGAGGACAAACTCAGATAAGTTCTGCAGATCTTGTCCTACCTGCCAGGCCAGTGGTAAAGCAGGAAAAAGGGTTAAAACCCCCCTGATTCCACTTCCTGTCGTTGGCACCCCCTTTGAAAGGGTGGGCATCGACATTGTTGGACCATTGGACCCCAAAACTGCCTTAGGCAACAGGTTCATCCTGGTTTTGGTGGACCATGCCACCCGTTACCCAGAGGCAATCCCTCTGAGGACCGTAACTGCACTGGTGGTGACCAGAACTCTGATGGGAATATTTACCCGTGTGGGATTCCCAAAGGAGATAGTGTCTGACAGAGGCACTAACTTCATGTCTGCATACATGAAGTCTCTGTGGGATGCATGTGGTGTAACCTACAAGTTCACCACACCCTATCACCCCCAGTCTAATGGTCTTGTGGAGAGATTCAACAAGACCTTGAAAGGCATGATTGGTGGCCTCCCTGAGGCCATAAGGCGTAAGTGGGACGTCCTCTTACCATGCCTTCTCTTTGGTTACAGAGAGGTCCCTCAGAGGGGGGTGGGGTTCAGTCCCTTTGAGCTTCTCTATGGGTACCCTGTCAGGGGACCCTTAAGCATTGTCAAGGAGGGGTTGGAGAAAGCTCCAAAGGCACCCCCTCAGGATGTGGTCAGCTACATGTTGGCCCTCCGCAACCAGATGACCCGCTTCTATAAAGAGGCCCAAAGTAACCTTGAGGCCAGTCAAGAGGTAATGAAACGCTGGTATGACCAGAAGGCCACGCTGGTAGAGTTTCAACCTGGAGACAAAGTGTGGGTAATGGAGCCAGTAGAGCCTAGAGCTCTCCAGGACCGCTGGTTTGGCCCATTTGAATTAAAGGAGTGGAAAGGGGAGGCCACTTACCTAGTGGACCTCCAAACCCCTAGGGACCCCCTAAGGGTGCTCCATGCTAACAGACTAAAGGCTCATTTTGAGAGGTCTGAGGTCAACATGCTTCTGGTCACAGATGAAGGAATGGAAGAGGAGAGTGAACCTCTCCCTGACCTCCTCTCTGCCCAAGAAGGTGATGGGTCAGTGAAAGGGGTCATTCTTTCTGACTCCCTGACTCTAAACCAGAAAGGGGACTGCTATGAGCTGTTGGAGCAGTTCTCCCCCCTGTTATCCCTTACTCCTGGACTGACCCACCTCTGTGTTCATGACATTGACAGCGGTGACAGTCTCCCTGTGAAGAACAAAATTTACAGGTTATCGGATAAGGTGAAGGCCAGCATCAAGGAGGAGGTCTCCAAGATGTTAGCTCTAAGGGTTATCGAGAAATCCAGTAGTCCCTGGGCCAGCCCAGTGGTGTTGGTCCCTAAGGCTACTGCCCCAGGTGCGAAGCCAGAACTCCGGTTCTGTGTGGACTACCGGGGTCTCAACTCAGTCACACGGACTGATGCTCACCCCATCCCCCGAGCTGATGAGCTCGTTGACAGGCTGGGCGCTGCCAAGTTCCTGAGTACGTTTGATCTTAGTTCAGGGTACTGGCAGATCGCACTGACTGAGGGGGCTAAAGAAAGATCCGTATTTTCAACCCCTGATGGCCATTACCATTTCCGGGTGATGCCATTTGGATTGAAAAATCCCCCGCTACCTTCCAGCGGTTGGTTAACGGGGTCCTGGCTGGCAAGGATGCCTTCTGTGCAGCCTACCTGGATGACATAGCTGTCTACAGTTCCAGCTGGGAGGAACACCTGCTCCACCTCAAGGAGGTGCTTCAGGCCCTGCAACAGGCAGGCCTGATCATCAAGGCTAGTAAGTGCCAGATTGGGCAGGGTTCCGTGGTGTACTTGGGACACCTAGTGGGTGGTGGCAAGGTGCAGCCACTCCAGGCCAAGATTGAAACTATCAAGGCCTGGCAACCACCTAGAACTCAGACTGAGGTGAGAGCCTTTTTAGGCCTCACAGGATACTACTGCAGATTTGTCAAGGGCTATGGTACCATTGTGTCACCCTTGACAGAACTCACTTCCAAGAAACAACCTAGGTTGGTGAATTGGACAGAGGCTTGTCAGAAAGCCTTTGACTCCCTGAAGGAAGCCATGTGCACGGCCCCCGTGCTCAAGGCCCCTGACTACTCCCAGGAATTTATTGTACAGACAGACGCTTCAGAGCATGGCATAGGGGCAGTCCTAGCACAGCTAAATGAGGAGGGCCTAGACCAACCAATAGTCTTTATTAGCAGAAGGCTATTACCACGGGAACAGAGGTGGAGTGCTATTGAGAGAGAAGCTTTTGCTGTGGTCTGGGCACTGAAGAAGCTAAGACCCTACTTGTTTGGGACTCACTTCCGGGTTCAGACAGATCACAGGCCCCTCAGATGGCTCATGCAGATGAGGGGTGAGAATCCAAAACTCTTGAAGTGGTCCATTTCCCTACAGGGGATGGACTTTACGGTGGAACATCGCCCAGGGGTTGACCACGCCAATGCTGATGGTCTCTCCAGATACTTCCAGAAACCAAAGCAATAGCAAACAGGAAGATAGTCATAGGATTAGGGCGCTCACAGTGAGTCCACATAGTAACATTTATAACCCATTTGTGGCACGGTGCTCTTGGCAAGAGGATCTTACTTATTCCTCTAATGTTTCAAGGGAAACTAGCAGTGAAAAAACAGCTGTCAGGGCACTCATGAATCCATGATTAGAAGTTAGTGATGTATCCAGTCTTCAATATATAGTGACAACAACACCATGTAGAGTTCGAGCCCAATTTATTCTTGAAGCATAAAGTTCATCATAGCAATAAAAAGCCGTCCTTGCAACCAATATTCATGTAGCAACCCCAGCCAATATTCATGTAGCAACCACAGCCAACACGTGTTTCATCCTATGAGATAATACTCTCTTAAGGACTTCATCAGGGCTTAGCTCAAGTATGCATTATAAGTGAAAACAGTCTTCTCATAACACTTGCAATGTCTTAATAAGGTATAATCAGTCCAAAGTAAGTAGTATTTTGAAGTAGTCTCAAATCGTATCCTATCCTTAGAGGATAATATCTGTATTGTGGGGACTGATTATGCCTTATTAAGACATTGCAAGTGTTATGAGAAGACTGTTTTCACTTATATTGCATACTTGAGCTAAGCCCTGATGAAGTCCTTAAGAGAGTATTATCTCATAGGATGAAACACGTGTTGGCTGTGGTTGCTACATGAATATTGGCTGTGGTTGCTACATGAATATTGGTTGCAAGGACGGCTTTTTATTGCTATGATGAACTTTATGCTTCAAGAATAAATTGGGCTCGAACTCTACATGGTGTTGTTGTCACTATATACTGAAGATTGGATACATCACTAACTTCTAATCATAGATTCATGAGTGCCCTGACAGCTGTTTTTTCTCTCCAGATACTTCCGCCTTAGCGATGAGAGCTCCCAGGAGGTCGGGTAGCTCTCCCCACTTTCAGCTGGGGGGGGACACATGTTAGACCTGACAGCCTTAGGGTGGTCCCCCTAACTTTTTGCCTGCCTCCCTCCACTTTTTGGACACTGTTTTTGCTGGCTTTTAGACTGCGCACTTTACCACTGCTAACCAGTGCTAAAGTGCATATGCTCTCTCCCTTAAAACATGGTAACCGTGAATCATACCTGATTGGACTATTAATTTACTTATAAGTCCCTAGTAATGTGCACTCTATGTGCATAGGGCCAGTAGATTAAATGCTACTAGTGGGCCTGCCGCACTGGTTGTGCCACCCACTTAAGTAGCCCCTTTCCCATGTCTCAGGCCTGCCATTGCAAGGCCTGTGGGTGTAGTTTCACTGTCACCTCGACTTGGCATTTAAAAGTACTTGCCAAGCCTAAACCTCCCCTTTCTCCACATATAAGTCACCTCTAATGTGTGCCCTAGGTAACCCCTTGAGCAGGGTGCTGTGTGGGTGAAAGGCAGGACATGTACCTGTGTAGTTTACATGTCCTGGTAGTGTAAAACTCCTAAATTCGTTTTTGCACTACTGTGAGGCCTGCTCCCTTCATAGGCTAACATTGGGGCTGCCCTCATACAGTACTGAAGTGGTAGCTGCTGATCTGAAAGGAGTAGGAAGGTCATATTTAGTATGGCCAGAATGGTAATATAAAATCCTGCTGACTGGTGAAGTTAGATTTAATATTACTATTCTAGAAATGCCACTTTTAGAAAGTGAGCATTTCTTTGCACTTAAATCTTTCTGTGCCTTACAATCCACGTCTGGCTGGGCTTAGTTGACAGCTCCTTGTGCATTCACTCAGAGACACCCCAAACACAGGGTACTCAGTCTCACTTGAATACATCTGCATTTTGAATGGGTCTTCCTGGGCTGGGAGGGTGGAGGGCCTGCTCTCACACAAAGGACTGCCACACCCCCTACTGGGACCCTGGCAGACAGGATTGAACTGAAAGGGGACCTGGTGCACTTCTTAGCCACTCTTTGAAGTGCTTAATACTACTTTTACAGAGTTGCGCCAGCACTTAGTGGATAGTAAGCTGACTGATCCCAGGAAACTTGCTGAGGAGGCGGACCTCTGGGTTAGCACCAGAGTGTCCAAGAAGGTACCTGGGGGGGACACCCACAAAGGTGGTCAGGGTTCCCAACAGAAGAAAGAGGGGGGAGATAAACTTACAGATAAGGAACTCTCCAAAGGCCCCCAAAAGAATTCCCAGGGAGGGGGTGGCAACCATTCCTTTTCCAGATTTGGGAAAAAGCCAGGGACATATGATAGGTCAGGAAAATCCAACCCCAAATGCATGGAGTGTTACCAGTATGGTCACTATAAAGGCGACTCCCAGTGCTCCAAGAGAGCACCGTCCACTACCGGACAGACACCTGGGTTGACTAGTGTAGCGCTCGTGGGAGATGGACCCAGATAGCTTTGGGGAACAGGTAGAGATTTCCCTAGTGTCCCTGGCAGAAGGAGAAATGGTGCCCAAAGCCCACATGCCCCAAAATACTTCCAAGTGCAGGCAGTGGGTCACCATTGATGGGCAGAAGGTGGAGGCTCTGCGTGACACAGGAGCCAGTATGACTACAATCAAGAGTCAGCTGGTGTCAACAGAGCAGATAGTCCCTAATACATTCCACTAAGTCATAGTCGCTGACAATCGTGAGAGTCACCTACCGGTGGCTCTGGTTCCCTTTGAGTGGGGGGGGGGTCTCTGGTACTCTGAAAGTAGCTGTGAGTCCTGCCATGCCTGTAGATTGTCTGTTAGGCAATGATCTTGAGCATACTGCTTGGAAAGAAGTGGAGCTCGGATCTCACCTGGAGATGTTAGGGTTACCTGAGTGGGTCTGCATGACCACACGGTCCATGGCTGACCGAGAGGGAAGTCAAGGGCGTCTGGAGCCTGGAACAATGGCCCAGAGAGCTGCCAAGAGGAGGGGCAAGGGGCGCGGGAAACCGGCCCCAGAAGTTCCCGCAGTGGTTGACGGGCCTCCTGAGGAGGAGGCTCCCGAGCCAACTGGGGAAGACATTGCCACCCTAGGTGACCTACCTGAGCTTGCTGGCTGGCAAGTTGAGGGTGGACCCACCAGGGAGGAATTCTGCAAGGCGCAGAAAGAATGTCCCACTCTGGAGGGTCTGAGGAAGCAAGCCTCAGACCAGGCGGCAGGTGAAGCCTCTGGCGATCACCACATATATTGGGAGAATGATCTCCTCTACAGTGAGCCTTAGGTTCCGGCCTTTGGGGCAGCGCGTACGCTGGTGGTCCCCCAGTGTTACCGAACCTTCCTACTGGGTCTGGCTCACGACATTCCCCTGGCAGGACATTTGGGGCAAGGCAAGACCTTTGACAGGCTTGTCACCCACTTTTATTGGCCCAGAATGAGGACAAACTCAGATAAGTTCTGCAGATCTTGTCCTACCTGCCAGGCCAGTGGTAAAGCAGGAAAAAGGGTTAAAACCCCCCTGATTCCACTTCCTGTCATTGGCACCCCCTTTGAAAGGGTGGGCATCGACATTGTTGGACCATTGGACCCCAAAACTGCCTTAGGCAACAGGTTCATCCTGGTTTTGGTGGACCATGCCACCCGTTACCCAGAGGCAATCCCTCTGAGGACCGTAACTGCACTGGTGGTGACCAGAACTCTGATGGGAATATTTACCCGTGTGGGATTCCCAAAGGAGATAGTGTCTGACAGAGGCACTAACTTCATGTCTGCATACATGAAGTCTCTGTGGGATGCATGTGGTGTAACCTACAAGTTCACCACACCCTATCACCCCCAGTCTAATGGTCTTGTGGAGATATTCAACAAGACCTTGAAAGGCATGATTGGTGGCCTCCCTGAGGCCATAAGGCGTAAGTGGGACGTCCTCTTACCATGCCTTCTCTTTGGTTACAGAGAGGTCCCCCAGAGGGGGGTGGGGTTCAGTCCCTTTGAGCTTCTCTATGGGTACCCTGTCAGGGGACCCTTAAGCATTGTCAAGGAGGGGTTGGAGAAAGCTCCAAAGGCACCCCCTCAGGATGTGGTCAGCTACATGTTGGCCCTCCGCAACCAGATGACCCGCTTCTATAAAGAGGCCCAAAGTAACCTTGAGGCCAGTCAAGAGGTAATGAAACGCTGGTATGACCAGAAGGCCACGCTGGTAGAGTTTCAACCTGGAGACAAAGTGTGGGTAATGGAGCCAGTAGAGCCTAGAGCTCTCCAGGACCGCTGGTTTGGCCCATTTGAAGTAAGAGTGGAAAGGGGAGGCCACTTACCTAGTGGACCTCCAAACCCCTAGGGACCCCCTAAGGGTGCTCCATGCTAACAGACTAAAGGCTCATTTTGAGAGGTCTGAGGTCAACATGCTTCTGGTCACAGATGAAGGAATGGAAGAGGAGAGTGAACCTCTCCCTGACCTCCTCTCTGCCCAAGAAGGTGATGGGTCAGTGAAAGGGGTCATTCTTTCTGACTCCCTGACTCTAAACCAGAAAGGGGACTGCTATGAGCTGTTGGAGCAGTTCTCCCCCCTGTTATCCCTTACTCCTGGACTGACCCACCTCTGTGTTCATGACATTGACACCGGTGACAGTCTCCCTGTGAAGAACAAAATTTACAGGTTATCGGATAAGGTGAAGGCCAGCATCAAGGAGGAGGTCTCCAAGATGTTAGCTCTAAGGGTTATCGAGAAATCCAGTAGTCCCTGGGCCAGCCCAGTGGTGTTGGTCCCTAAGGCTACTGCCCCAGGTGCAAAGCCAGAACTCCGGTTCTGTGTGGACTACCGGGGTCTCAACTCAGTCACACGGACTGATGCTCACCCCATCCCCCGAGCTGATGAGCTCGTTGACAGGCTGGGCGCTGCCAAGTTCCTGAGTACGTTTGATCTTACTTCAGGGTACTGGCAGATCGCACTGACTGAGGGGGCTAAAGAAAGATCCGCATTTTCAACCCCTGATGGCCATTACCATTTCCGGGTGATGCCATTTGGATTGAAAAATCCCCCGCTACCTTCCAGCGGTTGGTTAACGGGGTCCTGGCTGGCAAGGATGCCTTCTGTGCAGCCTACCTGGATGACATAGCTGTCTACAGTTCCAGCTGGGAGGAACACCTGCTCCACCTCAAGGAGGTGCTTCAGGCCCTGCAACAGGCAGGCCTGATCATCAAGGCTAGTAAGTGCCAGATTGGGCAGGGTTCTGTGGTGTACTTGGGACACCTAGTGGGTGGTGGCAAGGTGCAGCCACTCCAGGCCAAGATTGAAACTATCAAGGCCTGGCAACCACCTAGAACTCAGACTGAGGTGAGAGCCTTTTTAGGCCTCACAGGATACTACCGCAGATTTGTCAAGGGCTATGGTACCATTGTGTCACCCTTGACAGAACTCACTTCCAAGAAACAACCTAGGTTGGTGAATTGGACAGAGGCTTGTCAGAAAGCCTTTGACTCCCTGAAGGAAGCCATGTGCACGGCCCCCGTGCTCAAGGCCCCTGACTACTCCCAGGAATTTATTGTGCAGACAGACGCTTCAGAGCATGGCATAGGGGCAGTCCTAGCACAGCTAAATGAGGAGGGCCTAGACCAACCAATAGTCTTTATTAGCAGAAGGCTATTACCACGGGAACAGAGGTGGAGTGCTATTGAGAGAGAAGCTTTTGCTGTGGTCTGGGCACTGAAGAAGCTAAGACCCTACTTGTTTGGGACTCACTTCCGGGTTCAGACAGATCACAGGCCCCTCAGATGGCTCATGCAGATGAGGGGTGAGAATCCAAAACTCTTGAAGGGGTCCATTTCCCTACAGGGGATGGACTTTACGGTGGAACATCGCCCAGGGGTTGACCACGCCAATGCTGATGGTCTCTCCAGATACTTCCAGAAACCAAAGCAATAGCAAACAGGAAGATAGTCATAGGATTAGGGCGCTCACAGTGAGTCCACATAGTAACATTTATAACCCATTTGTGGCACGGTGCTCTTGGCAAGAGGATCTTCCTTATTCCTCTAATGTTTCAAGGGAAACTAGCAGTGAAAAAACAGCTGTCAGGGCACTCATGAATCCATGATTAGAAGTTAGTGATGTATCCAGTCTTCAGTATATAGTGACAACAACACCATGTAGAGTTCGAGCCCAATTTATTCTTGAAGCATAAAGTTCATCATAGCAATAAAAAGCCGTCCTTGCAACCAATATTCATGTAGCAACCTCAGCCAATATTCATGTAGCAACCACAGCCAACACGTGTTTCATCCTATGAGATAATACTCTCTTAAGGACTTCATCAGGGCTTAGCTCAAGTATGCATTATAAGTGAAAACAGTCTTCTCATAACACTTGCAATGTCTTAATAAGGTCTTCAGTTTTTATAATGCAAAGGACCTTATATGGAGCAATGATGGCTCTAGGAGACTGGATTTCGGGCGACATAGTAGATTCCTGACTCTGATAAAGCATCTGCTTTACAATGGTTTTTGCCTAGACGAAAAGTTACCACAAATTCAAACTCAGCAAAAAACAGCATCCAGAGTAATTGCCGAGGTGCCAAAAGTCTAGCTGAACTCATGAACTGAAGATTGCGATGATCAGTATACACCGTGATGGTATACTTCGCACACAACAGATGATGTCTCCATTCTTTAAAAGCGTCTCGTATCGCCAGGAGCTCTTTCTCACCACTGACATCGTTTTGTTCAGCATCGTTCAGTTTTCGAGACATATAAGCTACAGGATGGAGCTGACCAGTGTCTTTACTGCGTTGTGGCAATACTGCTCCAATTGCCACATCCGAGGCGTCTGCTTCCACTATGAAGGGACGTTCCATATCAGGATGAGTTAAGACTGGGGCTGTGGAGAAGGCTTTTTTCAATGTGGAAAAGGCTTTATCAGCTTCAGACGACCATACACATTTTTCTTTTTTCCTCAACAACTTGGTGATTGGCGACACTGTCTGAGAGAATTGATTGATAAACCTGTGGTAGAAATTTGCGAAGCCTAGAAAGCACTGCACATCTCGAACAGTCTTTGGGGTAGGCCAATCAGAGACCACTTGTACTTTTCTCTCAGCCATGACCATACCCTGAGGGGTAAGGATGACCCCTAGAAACCCCAATGTGATAACATGAAATTCACATTTGGTTAGTTTGCAGTACAGATGATGTTTTCGAAGAGCCAGAAGGATTTCCTTGACATGCTGGACATGTTCGGTTTCATTGTCAGAGTAGATTAGAATATCGTCGATGTACACTATGGCAAATAGATCTAGATATTCTCTAAGGACATCATTTAGGAAAAATTGAAACGCTCCTGGAGCATTACACAGACCAAAAGGCATGACTGTATATTCATAGAGTCCATATCTGGTTTTGAATGCCGTCTTCCATTCATCCCCTTCTCTCATTCTGACCAAATGATAGGCTCCTCTTAAGTCTAGTTTGGTGTAAATCTTTGCTCTTTTGATTTGATCCAACAAGATAGGAATCAGAGGCAATGGGTATCTGTTCGTGACTGCGATTTTGTTCAAACCTCTATAGTCTGTACAAGTTCGAAGATTCCCATTAGCTTTTGGAACAAAAAACAAAGGAGAAGCTGCTGGAGATTTTGAAGGCTGAATGAAACCATTCTCTAAAAATTGATCTAAATATTTTCTGAGATGTTGATTCTCTTTTTCCAACAAGGCATGCACACGACAACTCAGAAGGATAGCACCAGGAGTTAGATCAATCTGACAGTCATAAGGCCGTTGGGGAGGCAAGGTTTCTGCTTCTTTTTAATCAAAGACATCCTTGAACGATGAATATTAGGCGGGGAGTTCAACCTCTTGTTCAGCAGCGGTGGCTATGTGAGATCTACAAGTGTTAGTGACCTGAACTGTCTGGAGACACTTTTCATTGCACAAGATGGAAGAAAAGGTAACTTTTCGTTCAGACCATTTTATCTCTGGATTGTGGTAAGATAGCCATGGTAAACCAAAGATGATTCCATACTGGGAGGCATGGATAATGTCAAAGACAATTTTCTCTTCATGTTTACTATGAGGATTCCCCCCCATCACAGACCGTAGACAGGGGAATCGTTTGAAGAGTTACTGGACCTCCTGTTAACAGTTTTCCATCCACCGCTTGAACAATCTCGGGAGTCTTTTTCTTGGTACATGGAATCTTCCACGTACGGATCAGTTGGGCATCGACGAAGTTTCCAGTAGCTCCGAAATCAACTAGTGCCTTCTTGGAATTTTTTTTTTCTTTACTAGAACTTCAATTTCCAGTTTCAGATGTCTAGATTGTGAAGGGTCCACAGTAACACCCAAGAGTAACCCTTCCTTACATCTTGGGTGAACTAGTTTTCCGACTCTGCTTGGGCATTAGCGGCAATTTTCTTGACTGGACTTGACTTATTCTTTGGCTTGACTGGGCACTCTTTAGCAAAGTGAACCTTGCGCCCACAATAGAGACATTGTCTATTCTTTCTACGTAGATTCTTTTCCTCTTGAGTCAAAGGCCGCCTGATAGAACCAATTTCAATAGGTTCTGCTAGACTCTCTTTTTGAGTTTTTGATTCTCCTTTTTCAGGAAAACGCCAGGGAAATTTTTCAGTCTCTTTGCGTGTCCCATGTCTCTCTGCTAGGCGATGGTCTATCCTTAGAGCAAGGTTTATTAGATCTTGCCAGTCTACAGGCTGAGGGTCAATTTGAGGCAAAACATGTTTTAACTCATCCTTGAGTCCTTGGTAGAACAAGGCTGTCTGTTTTTCTTCAGGTCATGATGTTTCCGCTACCAGTCGATTAAAGCTAGCCAAATATGAAACTAAGTGTTTACTGCCCTGTCTCAACTCTAATAGTTCTCGATCCATTGACAGGGTAACTGTTCTTCGATCGAACAGTCGTTCAAACTCTTGGACAAATTTTTGCCAATTGCAGAGTAAGGGACTGTCTTTCCGCACAAGAGGGATAGCCCAGGTGGCCGCATCTCCAGTTAAATACGATAACAAGAAGGCCACCCTGGATTGAGCATCAGGAAAGGTTTGGGCTTGACAAGTAAAATGTAGCTCCACTTGGACTAGAAAAGATTGTACCTTCATGGGATCACCTGAATATCTTTCTGGGGGAGCTAAAGGAATACTTGGAGGGACATTAACAGAAATGTTGGTTGGGAGATTACCTCTGGAAGTTTGAGGTGGACCATACCGGCCTGCACCCAAGGAACCTAGATCTCTTTTATCAACCCTATCCTGTAACTGATTCACTTTCTCATCCAAGTTAGAAGCTATTTCCCTAGATGCTACTACATCTGATTGGAGCTGCGTAATAACTTTGGCTAAATCTTCCATGGTGGCCATGAGAGCAAAACACAAGCCGGGAGGATAATACATTTGTGGGCTCACTATTCTGTCAGAGTCACCAGATCCTCAGGGCCTGTGCTTGCTCCCAACATGTGCACCTACCCGGCAGCTCCAACTCCACTAAGAAATACAGTAGAGTTCAAGACAGCCAAGGAGGGGAAAGGGGGATAAGGTAAGGAACAGCGGGGAAGGAGACCTGTGAGGAAGCAAAAAGGTTAGACAACACACTTATCAAAATAACTTGAATATTTACTTTAAAAAAAATAAATCTTCTTAGAACACTTATACTGTACATGCCTAAAAGGCCTAGAACGATTTCCGTGGTAAGATTATGCAAGAAATAACTCTAAAACACCTGTATCAATAAAGGTGAGATCAGATTCAAAATATCTTATAAACTTTATACTTAATAGAAAATAACAGTAATAGCCTAAGGCTTCAAAAAACACTATAGGAATGCAACAAGGTCTGGAGGCTTGAAAATCATAAACACCTCTTTGAATAATACCATCTAAGAATTCCTGAGCCAAGAAATTTAAATTGCGCTTTTGCCCATTAGAAACATGGAAAATACAAGAGGGCAAGAAAAGATTGCGCACACTGAAAGCGATCTCACCACAGGATAACTAAAGTCAATAATACTTTGCGCGCCTAGCAGAATTCAGTCAAGAATGCACTGCTGACTAGAAAGCGAAAAGCGCGCGCAGAAAACGGAACACCACTATGGAACAAATGCCTGAACTACGAACCACGCGCTAGCCGATTACGTCATGAAAGAACAAGCTGACAAAAAACAAGAAAGAGCGCACTGACTAAACCTAACCGCCCAGAAAACAATAGGCTAGGAAGGAATCAACACACCATCAAATATAACAGGAAAATAAACTGGCCAAGGGAAAAACGGGCGCGCCGTCAAAAAACGGTAGCCGACCAAAAAATCAGAATTTCCACCTTAGGAAAAACTGAAACGATCACTTGTACTCACTATGAACCTATAACTAGGCCAGAGAATACTCAGAAGAACCAGAATCGGGTTCCGGAACCTAGTCCATTCCCCGTCTTACTGTCTGACACCAAGCCACCAAGAATACAGCGGGCAGAAGATCAGGAAAAGCTAGAAGTAGGTCACCGGGACAGGAACTCAAGGAGAAACGCCGCTGCACTGCACCAGGACCTCTGAATAGTGAGCACGTGGTGCTGGGCTGACTCCCTTATATAGATTCAATCCCGCCCACTCGCTACACTCAACCAAGCTGCAGGGAAACTTCTAGAAGGCCCTGGAAACAGGGACCACACCTCAACGGACCCAAGACTCAGCAAAAAAGCATTGGCAATGTGCAAAGAAACTTGCAACTGAACAGTAAACGTAATTATCAAGAGTAATACTTCCTAGAGCAATTCCTGCAATGCAAAAGGTTAACAAGATATACATGAACACACTGCATAATAAATGAACTTGTATCAGTACTAGTTTTCTGCTTTTCCTGTCGGTCGTAGAGCGTGCACTGTACCGAGGTTGACACCAACGCTCCTTGCATCGGATACGGAGGCTGCAGAACGACGGACAGTGCACGTTCTACCGAGTGGCAAACAGGTCTACCTGAGGAAATCCCCACATCCGGAAGATGTAAAGGATCAGGTCTGGATGGAGACGCCACTCGTGATCGGCCGAGAAGTGCCGACTGAGACCGTCCGCACATACATTCAGAACTCTTGCAAAATGGTTTGCCACTAAGCAAATCTGATGGTCCTGTGCCCAGGACCAGAGCCGCAGAGCCTCTCTGCAGAGAAGGTATAACCCTACCCCTCCCTGCTAGTTGATATACCACATCACGGTAGTGTTGTCTGTCAGGACCTGGACCGACTGACCGCGAAGGGAAGGGAGGAAGGCCTTGAGAGCCAGACGTATCGCCCGCAATTCTAACAGATTGATATGAAACATCTGACCTGGACCGACTGACCGCGAAGAAAAGGGAGGAAGGCCTTGAGAGCCAGACGTATTGCCCGCAATTCTAACAGATTGAGATGAAACATCTGTTCCACTGGAGAACAATGACCTTTGATCTCCAGATCACCCAGATGAGCTCCCCACCCCAGAGTGGAGGCATCCGTTATAACCGTGGCCACTGGTGGTGGTAGTGAAAATGGCCTTCCTTGAGAAAGGTTGCCGTCCACAGCCCACCATTGTAGATCCGCCGCAGTGTCGTTGGAGATCTGTATCGACTCCTCGAGATCCCCTTTGTGTTGAAACCTCTGCCTGCGAAGGCACCACTGAAGAGCCCTCAAGTGCCAGCGTGCATGAGTGACCAACAGAATGCATGAAGCGAACAGACTGAGCAGACGAAGGACCTTGAGGACTGGAACGACCGCTCCACTTTGAAACATTGGAATCAATGCCTGAATGTCCTGAATCCGCTGAGGCGGAGGAAAGGCCCGATTCAATGTTGTGTCCAGTACTGCCCCTATGAACAGGAGGCGTTGAGAGGGCTCCAGGTGAGATTTGGGCACGTTTACCGAAAATCCCGGATCGAACAACAACCGGGTTGTCATCTGCAGGTGATGCAGCACAAGCTCTGGAGGCTTGGCTTTGATCAACCAATTGTTTAGGTAAGGGAATACCGATATTCCCTTCCTCCTGAGATTTGCTGCAACCACCGCCATCACCTTCGTGAAGTCTCGAGGTGCTGAAGTAAGATCAAAAGGAAGGACCGCAAACTGGTAGTGTTGCGACCCCACCACAAACCAGAGATACTTCCTGTGCGACTTCAGAATAGGGATATGAAAGTAAGCATCCTGTAAGTCGACAGACACCATCCAATCCGATTTGTTCAATGCTAGAAGCACCTGTGCTAGAGTCAGCATTTTGAATTTCTCCTGTTTGAGGAACCAATTAAAAAAACTCAGGTCCAGGATAGGCCTCAAACAACCATCATTCTTGGGGATCAGGAAATATCTTGAATAACAAACCCTGACCCCCTTTCCTGCTCTGGAATCAACTCTACTGCACCTTTCAATAAAAGGACTAGAACTTCCTGCTGCAACAACAGGAGATGGTCTTCTGTGCAAAAGGATGGACGTGGAGGGTGAAACTCCCGAAAAGGAAGGGCATAACCTTTCCCCACAATGTTGAGGACCCAGGAGTCCAATGTGACTAACTCCCACTCACGGAGAAAATGAAATAACCTTCCCCCTACAGAAGCGAGAGGCAATGGGCGGAGAACTAAGGCTGCTTTCCTTGCTGCGTCCCCCCTGAAGAAGAGGAGGAGACAGGGTGCTGCTGGGTGGCCCCTCTTGTTCTAACCCTACCCTGCCCTCTAAAGGACCTATAGGGCAGACTTGGGGGCTGTTGGGCTGCCGACTGAGGTCTCCCACGAAAGGAAGTTCCTTGCCTGAACGCCCTAAACCTTCTGAAAGACCTGAATGGTGTGGTAGTGGAAACCTGCAGGCCCAAGGACTTGGTAATAGCCCTAGTTTCCTTAAAGCGCTCTAAGGTAGAGTCCGCTTTAGCTCCAAATAATTTGTTACCATCAAACGGCAGGTCCAAAAGGGATGTCTGGACTTCCGTCGAGAACCCTGAAGACCTCAACCACGCATGCCTCTTGGTGACAATGGAAGTGCCCATTGCCCTGGCCACAAAGTCTGTAGTATCCAGACCTGACTGGATGACTTGCCTAGCTGCAGCTTGATTATCCGACAGGAGTCCCTGCAAATCAAGAGGCAGATCAGGTACCAGTTTTAGCTGCATCCATCAGAGTATAAATGTACCTGCCCAATACACAAGTTGCATTGGCAGATTTGAGGGCCATGCTGCAGGATGAAAAGGTCTTTTTGGCCGACTGCTCCATAACAGGGAAGGAACCTAGAGCCGAACGAGATGAGCAAGAAGCCTGGACCACCAAACTCTCCGGAGTCGGATGTTGTGACAGGAACCCCGGATCGCCCAGAGCCACTCTGTACCTTCTTGCCACTGATTCTGTTGACAGCTGGCGACGTCACAGGCTTCCTCCAGACCTTCAGTATAGGCTCTGTAAGAGCATCGTTAAATGGAAGCAGTGGTTCCGCAGCAGCTGAAGCAGGATGCAGGACCTCAGTCAAGATGTTCGTCTTAACCTTTGCAGCTGGTAGTGGGAGGTCCAGGAATTCTGCCGCCTTCCTTACCACAGAATGAAAAGAGGCCGCCTCTTCTGTAAACTCCCTTGGAGAGGCTAGATCCCACTCAGGGGAAGTGTCTAGTCCACTTGCTGAGTCCAAGCCCTGATAGTCACCCAGGGGCTCAGCAATTACTCCTTCCTCCAGGAGCTGCCTCTGATATTCCTGCTCCTCCAAGAGCCTCAGTGCTCTTCTCCTAGACCTTAATCTGGCCTCTAATCTCGGCGTCGACATGGAATTCGCGACAATGACATCGGCTTCAAGCCTGACTGAGGCGGACCAGGCCGATCTCAGGATCCATCCGATGCCGGAACCAAATCCATCGGCGCCATGGACTCTCGGGTCGCTTCACTGGCGTTGATTGAACATGGGGGCGACGTCATCGGCTCCACTGGGCTAGCAGGTGAAGTCACCGGTGTCAAAGGTCTTCCCGACTATACCATTGGCGCCGGACCAACACCCTTCGCAGGACAAAAGGGCATAAATGGCACCGGCTTGTATGGAGCCGGAGCACCCATTCCAAAGGCCAAAGGACCTGTGGGACCAGCCGGTGCACCACCAGGAGCCATGGAACTAAAGATGTTAAACATAGCATTTAGAAATGCCGCCGGATCCCCTCCCGGAGTAGGGAAGGCAGGATACCGCTGTTCCTCCTGCGGCGTCGGTGCCGGATCCGGAATGTCCGACTTCGCTCCAGGTGAAAAGCGAGGACTCCCCTGAGGCTCAACCACCTCCAAGACTGACGGCGCCAGAGAAGCCTGAGGACCCTGAGGCTGCGGAGTCACCGTCAGACTAACCTCACAAGTCGCAGAACGCCGACTGGAGGGAGACCTCGATCCAGACTGAATTCTATGCGAACGGCGCCGAGAATTATGCTGACGCCATTTCTTGTGCGACCTTGAGGATTTTCCCGAAGAAGACCTCTGATGACTCCTGTGCTCCTTCTTCGCCTTGGCCAAAAATAATTTGGCCTCCCTCTCCTAGAGTGCCTTCGGGTTTATCTTCTGGCAGGAACAACACTCCTCCACATCGTGCTCAGAACTCAAACACCACAGGCAGACGTTGCGTGGATCGGTCACAGACATGCGACCCCCGCACTCCCGACAAGGATTAAAACCGGATTTCTTAGGAGGAGACAATGTAACAACAATCAACACTTTCGACAACAATAGCTTTTCCCAAGAGGTAGGAGAAAAGCGTTATGCTTCGAAGGCATGGAAAAAAGGGAAATGACGTCAGCACGCCAGTGAGTGTCTCTTATTGCCATGATGATGTCAGACGAAGTCTCGTGGAGTCGGGCAATTGTGACGTCCTCGTCGACGTGCAGAGCTGTGAAGAAAATTTCCGTCGAATGCTGGCGCATTGGGAGAATTCATAAGGTGAGGAATCCACAAGCAGTTGTATCCATCAGAAATAATTAATACTTGGACCATGTATTTCCTGTGAGATAAATGGCATAATTTTCTTCATTATGTGAAGCACTGGAATCTCGTTGTGCAGATGGTTTTTGCATGTTCTGAGAAGTTCACATCTTTATAGATAATTAGCCCTAAACACCACCCCTGCAGTGTGTGTGATGGCAATGCACCTAGATTTCCCGGCGGCCAATCTGATGTCCAGGCTGTATCAGGTCCAAAGACAATAACTTCTGTTTTATCTCCTTGAAGGGTTAGATTGTTTGATTCCATCCAGCAGGCAACTTCTTGCATGCAGGTTCTGATGTTGGAGACTGCCTTGACTGAATCTACACCCAATCTGACTAGTAAATGGGTATCATCGGTACAACGGAAAAAAAAGAGATGCTGAGCAACTCGAACTGAAGGTGGCTGGGGGCAATATATAGATTAATAAGGTTAGAACTCAAGCCCAAACACTGGGACACTCCTGACGTGATTGGCTTCAGTGCTAAACAGTATTCAGCAAGTCTCATCATTTTGGAACAATCTTGTTAAAAAAAAAAAGAAAAAAAAGGTAAACTATTCCAGAACTTTCCCTGCAATGCTAATGTCTTTTAGCTGCCTGAGCAAGAATGTGAAACAGTATCAAACTCCGCTGGAAGGTTTAATAATATCATGACACACACACTATCTTGGTCTCTGGTCTGCTTGATCTCATCTGTTACTATACAGACCCCCGATTTACCTTGTGTAGTAGCTGGTTGGATTTTAAAACCCCATCAGCTGCTTACTATGCACTAGGGCATGGATTCCCAACCTTTTGACTTCCGTGGACGCCCACTTAATCACTAGTGGAAGCTGGGGACCCCTACCTAAACAATTTCTAGGATGTGAACCTCAACAAAATACACGACTACAGAAACAAGTATATGTCAAACAAATACACAAATTATGAAATATTTTCTTTAATTCACAAACAAAAACTGAAATTACAAATCTAATGGGAAGGTTGGAGCTTTTCAGAATTTCAGCTTATTTCCAAAAGACAAAGCTATATGCTATGCTATGCTCCACCATTTCCCAATAATGCATCCTTTATTTCTGTCAGAGCTTGCTAGTGCTTCAATTGAGGCCACTAATCATCCATAAAAACTGTTTAAAGTACTTGTGCTGTTTCCGTGAGTAAAGCGAAGGCTATCAACTTCAATTTTAGCCCCCAATTTCAAATTCCTTCACAATTACATAGAGTTTTAACATTTTCAATTGAGCTTATTTATATATACATATTCTAGCAGTCCAGGGACAGCTTTAGCGCTGATGGCATAGGTACGGCAATTTTTGTTGACACTCCCACAATCACCTTCTTTTCAATGGATTTCCTTTCTAACAACTTCCAACATGCTCCTCATCTCTTCACAGCCCCTCTCTCACATTTATTGATTTTTTTTTTATAGCGCTGCTCCTCCCAATATAGGGTGTCAGTGCACTTTGCATCACACACACAAACACATATTATACAAAGACTATGGTTCATACAAGTGTGTAAATCAGTGTGTAGGAAATGAGAGATAAAGGGCGTTGAGCTGCATATCTTTCATACAGGTAGGAATTGAACGTTAAGAGTGGTTGGTCTGGAGTAACACAGAACCAGAATATAAAATGTAACAGAATGGTTGGGGTTTCTTGCCGTATTAAAAATGATTACTACACTAAGGAACCCTCTTTAGCAACCTTAGAATATAAAAAAGGATTTCTGAAAAAAACACTATCTTTCTAAACCAATGCATTGACGTTTATGTTCAGCTGTTTGATGTGGGTTACTGTGCAATATTAGAGGATTTGCATTTTGTGCAAATAATAAAAGGATCTCTATGACAAAACCATAAACTCACTGGGTTATCTACATAAAATACTGATCTGTGATCTGCATCTTAAATGTTGTTTTGCAGCAGGCACATTTACCCTCTTTCAGTGTGACGAATCAAAGCTTCCACTAGACAAAACTCAGACCTCTCCATCAAGCACCTTAATCACCACAGTTAACGTGACATTTTTATTATCCCTTGATAATTGCAGGTCATGCTAAGCACTCTGCAGAATGTTTCTGCAACCTTGCATGTCATGTTATTTTGAAGTGAAGTGATCCTGAACTTGGGGCCCAGTGATGCACTACAACCCTAAAGCCTAATATAAAATTTTCCGAACAGCTGCGGACCCCCTGTGTAGGAGTCATGGAGCACCTGGGGTCCGCGGACCACAGGTTGGGAATCACTGCACTAAGATTTCAGTCAGTTTGTCACATGCAGGCACCAGTCAGATAGGTTGGTAATTTGTTAGCACGTTAGGGTCTAAGGATGAATTTTACAATATTGGATTAATCATGGCAGCCGTTTTCCACTTTTGGGGTAGACATCCTGAACGTAGGGAGGAATTACACAAGATTGTTGTGAGAAAGTGAATTAATAGTTGAAGTATATGGTCATCCCCTTCAGGTAATAATGTCACTATTGCTTTCTAGCTCCAGTTAGGTCTCAGTAATTTAAACCTGAGCTCAACCCTTGGTAGCAGTAGCTCAGAACAGACAGGCTTAACTTGGGAGAAACGTGTAAAGGATTTCTCAATAGCAAACACTTAAAAGGTAGAAAACACAACACAATAAAATACCACACTAATTTATGAAAATAGAAAATGTAGGAAGCCAGAGATATGCTTTTTCAAATTTGTGATATTTCTAGTGCCAAAAAACACAATGTGCCAACCCTGGGTATCTGGTCGCACTAGATCGGGCCAGAGCTCAAAGTTAAGGCCGACTGATAGATCACGGGTTGGATACAGGTACAAGGTGCATCCCAGGTGGATGGTTTACTTTCTGATCTATTCATTTTATTAGGAAACGTCCTCATCAACAAAGGCGTCAGCTGGTTGGGGTGCAGGCTGGATCCTAAGAGAGGTTAATCAATGGCGGCTGGCTGAAGCATTGGTTCTCGGTGGAAGCCTCATCTCCTGCAGGAAGTGTAAAGCTCTTGACGTCAAAGGTGGGAAAACTCCATGTGGGTAAAATATGAAGTTTGCGCCCAGAAAAGCCTCACTTTTGGGGTGCCGCTCGATGCTGGTGAAGTCCTATACATTTGGACTTTTCATGAAGACAGCATTTTTTCAGCAGGGCAAGCCATCAAGTTGAGTCTGACCGGCAGTTTGATGTCGGAGACTGTGGCTTAGTTGCTGTTCGGTGGTAGCATCTGATTCTTATGAAGAAAAGTTCAGGAAAAGTTTCTAAGTGACCAGCGTTGCAATTTTGGAGAGAAAAAGAGTACACTCTAACACCAACCAAGAGTCCAGGACCTTTTGAGCACTACTTCGGATTTAGGATTCAACTTCCCAGTGCCACCAGCAGGATCCAGAGCAAATCCAGTTGGAACTGGTCAGCTGGGCTCCGTACAGATTTGGGTTTTATGTAGCTTTTGTGTTCGTAGAGCCAAACTGGAGGCTAGGCAACGATACCTTTGAGTCCACTCTTCTCTCTTGGATATAAGCAGAGAGCAGGTTCAGCACTTGGGGTTTCTCTCCACAGAATAAACCACAGGTGCAGTCCTTCTCATCTTCCACCGGTCCAAAGGTGTTCTGAAGATCGTACTGGGGGTGCCAGTTTTATTCCCAGTGCCAGCCTGTGGGTGGGGGAAATTATTGGCCACTACATAATCAATGGGATAAAAGTTCCCATAGGTGCATCTACCAACTTTTGCAACACCTCTTGTGGATTTTACTATAAACTATTCCACAGTGCCCCTCTGTACGTAAAAGTAATATGGCAGAACATTTCTTCCTTTGTGCAGAGCTTCCTGGGCCCACCCAGAGGTGTGGTTACTATAATGGGCAAACCCTCCCTTATGGTCACTCTAAACCAGTTCTGAGGGCAGCCCCTCTCCCACCCAGACTGGCGCCCAGTTAGCTAATAAGGCAATGAAAGGTTTAGCCTAGATGTGAGTTTCATCTGCTTGTGACAGAATAGGCTCCTTTTGAACTTTAATTAAGTTCTTGGGCAAAACCCAGATGGCCATCATGTGAGTATAACTTTCTCCCCAGACCTTTTGTCCATTGTCTGGGAGCAACACGCATTTTAGGAGAGCCATTAATAGTCAGAAGACACTCAACACTGGCTGAAAACCACATTTGGCTTAGGCAGGAAAATGGCAATTTTCTAAAAGTGCCATTTCTAAAATAGTAATCTAAAATCCGACAACCATTAGATTGGATTTAAATTACTTTTAATTTGAGTCCTTGTATCATAGTTCTAGTTATTCCCAAACTGAAGTTATGCAAGAGAAGGTATTATACTGTAATCTAGTGAACATTACTTTGGAGGTTTGTCACTGCCAGGACATGTGAAACTTAAGTACACATGTCCTACTTTTACATACAGTGCACCCTGATGTATTGGCATTTATTGCATACCTTAAGGATGAGTTATACCTATTCAATAAGAAGGTTTAGGCTAGATAGGTCAAAATTGCAGTTTGAAATCTGCACACAGGCTGCAGGGGCAGGCCGGAATACCTGCTTTGCCTTGTCACTTTAGTGGTGCACAATTGGTGCTGCTAGACACTGGTAACATTTAACTTGCAGGCCCTAATTACACTGGTACCATACACTAGGGACTTATAAGTTTTATGTGCCCATTATGATTTATAACCGATTGGACAAGATTTTTGAGATTGTGCACATATCCTAGGGCCTGGGTAGCAGGATCCTAGTGTAGAGAGCCCAAAAACCAACAGCATCAGTTCTGAAAGTTTGGGGTGATCATGCACAAAGAGGGTTTTTCTTACAGTCGTTAGCGGTGGTATCATCATCTTCAAGCTTTTCTTACGTTGTTGAATCGGTCTGAGATCTGTCGGAGGTGGTCATGGAAGTAAAAACTCAATCTATTTTCTCCTCAGTCACAAGAACGAAGGTAGACCAGATTACACTGACAACTGGTTTAACCTTCTGAATATACCCATTGGGATGGTAAGAAAATGTTCCCACTAAGTTGACAACATAAGCGTAAACACCTTGGGAGCTACAGGGCAATAAACATACCGTTGTGTAAGGGTCACTCCAGGATGAATTGCTGTGCCAGGGACTATTGTGGCCTTCCGTGTCAGACATGATGCAATGTGAGTGGGCTAGCTTCCTCTATGATTGAGACCTATAGCTCTGACAATTTGTAAATTCTACAATGTTTATGTCAGGTATTAGATGATATTTGTGGAACCCATTGTGTGTACAAACGTGTGTACCATAAATCCATCTTGTAGGCCAAGGAGAGCAAGCTCAGCAAATGAAATAATAGTCTCTGCTATGTCCATTGCATCCACTAGACACAATGCTCCAGTCCCACTCCACTGACAATCATTACAGCAACTTAATTTGCCAAAGCACCTATTTTTGCTTCAACATCAAGTGCATGAACAGCTGCCTCTTTGGAGCAGCCAAAATTCACAAAAGATATCAGTAAAAAGGTGACAGACATAGTTTGTAATAAATACTCATTTTGCAGAATTCTAGCAATGTTCCAGAAACCAGGAAACAAATCATGTAAAAAAATAACAGAACTGGCTCCCAGTATCAGAAAAGGAACTTCAGGGGCACAGCAGATCAAGTATTGCAAACTGCTACCATGGAAATGCGTTCAACAGGTCCACCTGTGGGTCAATCTTCGATTTAAGATTATGAGAGCATAAACCTGCTCCACTCAGATTGTTGCTGGGAGTGGAGCGTCATGACTGTTATCCCTTTTTTCCTGGGCATTCTCTCTCTTGGAGTTACACATGCTAATCTATTAATCGAAGGCGAGCATGTGTGATTAATAGAATGCACATTTAGTTTATTGCTATTTATGCTGCAATGTGATCATCAAGATTGCTTGAATATATTTGTAGTATTTAAACTAAAAGCTGGCTTATTTTTAAATTATTGTTAAAGAATGGGAATGGCATCATGGCACAGTCTGTTAAATGTTTATTCTGAAAGTTTTCAACAACTACTGAATGAACGTATAAAAGCTAGAAACAGCTTGTGAAGAGAAGAGGCCATCTTCACCCCAGGTGACAGCTGAGCAAGTGGAGCATAATCTCACTCCCCACACTAACTGAAGGCTACTGGGAAAGACAATTGGAGTTTTCCGGCTGTGCTCATCACCCACAGTTGCCCATGTGGGACGATTGTTACCTGAAACACATCTCACTCAAGGCTGGGGTGTATAGCAAATGAGTTCTGCCCATTTAGTCCACCTAGATTTTTTGGCTTTTGACTACCCATTTTGTTTTACTTTTTACTACAAGTAAGCCTCAGTACCGAGTCTCACACATGGCAAATTCATGGTAATTGGAATGACTGTGCATACCGCCAGTGTCTACCTTTAAGATAAGTCGCTTCTGTGTAGCTAGTGTCAAAATCACTTGGCTAGTTACATGTGAAGATGTGTATATGCGTGTGGGCTGGGTGTTTGACACTACCGTAATGCGCACACAGGTAACCTGTCGTAGAAGAGACTGCAAGGATTGGCACTGACCTGGCGTAGGCCTTTTAATACAAGTAGGCATTCATAATGTAGGTCTATGGTGCTTACTGGAAAATCTGTAGTGCTTTCACTGTGTTATACATATAGGCAAAATCAGCCCTTAAGTACAATTTCACTCCATATAGGCCTACAAATTACACAAGGTATCAAACTGAGGTAAAACATGCACACCAAGTTTGAAGTTTCAGTTCACAATAACACACATCCACATTTAATAGGACTTCTGGACTTTCTCAGTACCAGTCCATGATCAGTTTCCAGACCTTTTCTATATGCCGTCCCCGAACTGGGGCAAGTTAGTAAAAGCAGAGGGAAGAAAGGCCTCTCCAGCGACTGACCAAGGGAAAGGAAGAGGTAGAGAGGAAATCTGCAGCAGATAATTAACTTGTCACTGTGCACATACTGAAAAGAACAGAGGGGAGGGCCAGATCTCTGGAGTCAAGACAGAAGGGGTTTGCCTTTGATGTTTTGGTGGGAAGGAACCAGGCAGTGATGGCAACTAAAGGCAGAGCTGAGGCCCTCACAGGAGTTCTTATCAGAGAATTTTTAAAGTCGACATTTTGGGTTGTCCCACAATGATGTGCAGGAGGGTTGGGACAGGGATGATGTGGCTTCATGGGATTGGCCAGGGTTGACTGGCCCTTAAAACTTTCCACCGCCACCTAGAAACTCCTGCAGAAGGGAAAGACAGTTGTGAAGACCCTGGGAGGCAACAAGGGTAGAAAGGATGCCAAGCTAAAGAGAAGCCACCTAATGCCCTGCAAAGATGGACTAGGAACTTTGACTCCCACTGACCTGCAGGACCAGGATGGGTCTCTCCAGACACAGTGCCGCTGGCCCCTTGATACTCCAGGAGGACCAGTTGGGGAAAGGCCCTAGACTCTACTACCCCACAGAAATGCCCTGCAAGACAGCCAGGAGACTCTGGTAGCTGGGGCATGCAGGCAAAAGGGTGTTCTGCTGGCTGTGGAAGTGCTGCACAAGATGCGTCCTCCAGCAGGTGATGAGCACAAGGAGCCAAGCAAAAGAGAAGGCTGGTGCAGGGAGACAGAAACCTTAGCTCCTCACGAAAAGCGCACATTTAGAGGCCAGGACGAGTGAAAAGGATGCTCTTGATAGTTCAGTTCATCACCAGGAGCAAAACAAAATCCTGGTCGAGTAAATTGGTCCTACAGGGCAGAGTACAGCTTGGTCCTCCAGTTGCTGAGTAGAGTGAAGTACATGGAGCTTTGCTGCCATTCAAGAAATTACCACTGGGGTGGCCCAGGGCCCGGGGGTTGACACAGCTTTATATATTAAATTCTTGGGTAAGGCAGCATGTGTAGGCCCCCTGCAGGCCGACATATGGCCTCAAGGTCCCCATCCCCCAGGACCGGGCACAGCATCTTGGGGACTCCATCACTCAGGACATACAAGGAGGAGCGATCCAGAGGCCAGCTGAGTTGCCGCCCCCCCATGCCCATGTCTGAGGAGGTCAGGTCCAACATTCTCACACTACTTTCCTCACGCTCTTCGTGGGCCGGGATGTTGAAAAGCTTCTTTTGTGGGTCGGAGCCAAGAAGAGAATGGTCCAGCCCAGTGGGGGCAGACAGACGCTTTGCCAGCTCCTGCGTGGTGCCAGGAGAGAGATGATGTGTGCAAAGGGCCAGCTAGGCAGCGGGGCCTTGAGACTCTCCCCACAGCGCCCATCGAACCCAGGACAGTTGTGGGTGTCCCAGGTGGGGGCGGGATGCCCAGTGAAAAATACAAAAAGAATAACAGACATGCAACACAAGGCCACATAGACAAAAAACAAAGGGGGTCATTACAACCCTGGCGGACGGTGTTAAAGCGGCGGTAAGACCGCCAACAGGCTGGCGGTCTTTTTTTCAGTATCATGACCATGGTGGTTACCACCATGCTCATCCGCCGCTTCACTGTTCCGCCCGCCGGGGTGGAGACGACCGCTGGGCTGGAGATCTGGGTCTCCAGCCCAGCGGCCGTCACAATACCGCCACCGGTATTTCGACCCGGCTTACCGCTGTGGATTTCCAGCGGTAGCAACCGCCATGAAATCCATGGCGGTAAGCCCTATCAGTGCCAGGGAATTCCTTCCCTGGCACTGATAGGGGTCTCCCCCACCCCGACTCCCTCCCCTACACCCCCCACAGGTGGCAGGGCCCCCTTCCCCACCCGAACCCCCAACATGACAACTCATACACACACGACACGCATGCAGGCACCACCAACACACATACACGCACACATGCAGATATACATGCCTACATCCACAGACACAGTCAGACACGCACACCCACATTCAAACATACACGCACACATCCATACAGACATACCCACAGACATACACGCACTCATTCCCAACACACACAACACACCCGCAAGCATACACGTACTCACACCCCCCTCTACATACAGACGCACACCCCCATGCACTCACACAACACCCTCCCACCCCCTCCCCTAACGGACGATCGACTTACCTTGTCCGTCGATCCTCCGAGAGGGGACGGGAGCCATGGGGGCTGCTCTGCCGACACCACACCGCCAACAGAACACCGCAGCACCGGACCACAGGACGTGATTCGGTAGGCGGTGTTCTGTTGGTGTGGCGGTGGAGCAACCTCCACTTCCCCGCCGCCCGCCAGAATGGCTGTTGGCGGCTCTCCGTCGTAAAAAGGACGGAGAGCAGCCAAGAGTCATAATACGCCGAGCGGCAAACCGCCACTACTAGCGGTCTTCCACACGGCGGTCCCTCGGCGGTCTTGTTGAAAGACCGCCAAGGTTGTAATGACCCCCAAAGCTGCTCGTATAATATTTATGGATTTGGGTCTGGGCCACCCAATAAAGCCAGCCGAAGGGATATTGTGCATATTTTTGTTTTCTTGTGGTACCCCCGGAAACACAGAGGCATAACAAATGTGTGCCTGGTGTGTCTGGGGGCTGCAAGGAACACAGCAACCCCCAGGAGATGTTTACAAAAACTTGCCATAAGTCACCCAAGGAGCTAAAGGCATGAACCTGAGAGAGGTTTAATTTGGATCTAAAGTGCTATGAGCCAGAGCTGTATGCTTGAGCTTGAAAGTGCAGGGACCCCTTGAAGTTGGCCCTGCAATTGCATTTTGTGCTCTGTAGAATGTGAAGAATGACTCAGACTCAAATGTGGTTGTCAATGAAAATGCTTTATTGAAAATATGGTCATTGAAGAGATAACGTTTACCATTATAATAAATGCTTATTATTAAAGTACAGTTTCCATTGATTTAAATGATGGTGTCCTGTGATGGTGACGTCTGGCTGATTCTTTTAATGCGGTGACATGATGAGAGCTCTGGTTGCACAACAGTTCTTTGAGATCTCTGTAGAACACCCCCTTCCTTGATCATAGAGAACCTGGTACTGGAGCAACAAGTGGGTCAGTGGCTCCCACGTTTATACAGTCAAAGCAGATAGAGTATGTAGTTCACTGTCTGCAATTCAAGAAACCATTTGGTGTGGTTCTAACCCTGACACAGCCTTAGCATAGATCGATGCTCTTCACAGGAAAGTAGTCTCCAGCATGGAGCACTCATAATAGAGGTATAAAGAGGAATGAGCTTTCTGTGCCCGGATGTTGTCAGTCTCAGGGAAAAGTGATCCAGGGAAAGTAAAAAGGCTGGCCTCACATAAGGGGCCCTTTTCACCTAGAACAACAGAGTCTGCAGTCCCATTCTTCATCTCCGCCATCTACCAAATGACAGTGCTACAAGAAGACTAATCAGCAGGTCCTCCCAGTGAAGAATAATAAAAAAAAAAAAAAAAACACTTGTGTCCTCGCTTGCTACTCCAGCGTCTAGGTATCCTCCCCTCAGCTTCAGGGATGTCAGCAATATATGTTCAATGTCTTGGAAAGCAAACTCACTTTCATCGTGTGCCCAAGGCCAGGCCAAAGGCATTCATAGTGGATCTCAGGATCCCACACACCTATATTACTGGGGTTTACTCAGAAATTAAATACATGTACCGAAGAGGCCACACTTACAAACATGCACAACATACACTTGGTATGTTAATGCTTAAATCTGTACTTTACACAAATGCACCAGTAGGCCTCTACTCCAGTGACACAGATAAAGAGGTTGGGTCACAACCACTGAATAGCAAAACTGCCACCCCAGCTCTATAGTCTAGACAAATGACAGTAGTCCACTGCCAGTGAAATTATGAGATGCTTAGAGGGAGCACCCATCCAGGTCACAGCACAGGTCCAGGGCATTTTTCACGTCAAGGGGTAGGTGTAGTCCTCTGCACTCTAGATGAGAGTGAAACCACTGCTAAAATAAAAAACCAGATCGCGAATAATATCACTAGGGGACATAGGGAATGGGACACATCTGTACACCCTGCAAGGGACATTACCATCCTAATCATCCCCTAAGACTTTCCTAGAAAAACAAAGAAAATGCTAGCCTGGAAGAGTTCTTCCTTAAAAACAAGTTAACATCAACCCTGAGCACCATTTCGGCAAACTCATCATCAACACCAACTTTCAACTCGACAATAGCTCAATTTGTAATCATTTTTGTACAACTATACCAACTCAAACACCTGGCGGTAATAGTAATACCATGGAGCCTACAGAGTGATCATACTCTGCTAAGTTTGAATTTTCTGCTTGACATAAAACACATAGATTGTGTACCATATCCCAATGCAGAATTGGAACTTGTGAATCAAAACGAGGATATGTTATGGAATGGTTCACATAGAGCATCTGTCATTCTTCATGTCTCAATATCTTCAAATCGATCAAGCAACAGTGGAGGAGTTTGTGAGGAGTAAAACACCTCTTCAGATCTGGCACATTTTATTAGAACCTAGGAGGAAAAGTTGTACCATGGCTATCACGTCAAATTTCCGCCAACAATCTTAATAAGGAAAAACAGAAAATCAACACTGATTGATGATGATGATGAGGCCAAAAAAAACGACATCGGAGCTCCATCATACCTTAAGGCAAAATTATATTACAACCATCAATAACATTACAACAGGGTACAAAAAGCTAATTCAAACTAATAAAAAAACAATGTGAAAAGCAGCAATGGTATCTCTTTATCCAGGAAGCAGTTGTAAGCAATGCTAGGTCACTCTGGTTACTGGTTGCAAATGGACAGGGAATGAGCAAAATAATATGAGCTCAACTATAGCAGCTTAAAAATGGGCAGCATATTGTCAAACATATCTCTACAATGATAGCCATGGCCATAGTGCAGACACTGAACATAAAAGACCTGAGGACCCACATTCAATCATCTTGGCAGGCAGTTTACACTCAAAGTACAGTATGCTTTCCAGAGATACCTTGGTCATACCTCTAAAAAAAAAGGTGAGATCTCAGAACCAAGCTCATACAGAACAATAAGTTTAATTGATGTAGATGAAAAATCAAGCACAAACATTTGGGATTACGTAAATTAATTGACAGAAGAAAAAGCGTTTTAAACCTAATGGAACGACTAAAGGAATTATACCAGTTGCAATGAGCCACAATAATACAGAACCAAAAAGCCTAGACACAGGTTTCAAGATTGATATCAACTGATCAGCATTACATCGACTTAAGAGCAGTGTGTGGAATAAAATGCGTGACTTCCTCCAATCAACAGCCATTGCTGCATTAGAAAAAAATCAAGGCAATGCATCAACCGAAGAGACGCAAATGCACACCTCTTCTATGCCATTAAAAGGTAGTATAGTAAATGAAGCCACTATTATGGTACACAGTAGCACTCTCCCCATCAAAAAAGCATCTGACGACGGGACACCTTCTTATGTAATTGGCATGTGCATGTACGGATACTGTTCAGAATCCAGAATTCCCTTCATGTTACTATGTAGAATTTGACATGCTGCGCAATATGGCTGCCAAGAAAAAACATTTGTGAGGAACATTAAACCACCAATGCTGTAAAGTTTGTTTAAGGTATCAGAGAAGTCAGCTTTCAAACAAGCCATTTCCTGGCCAAGCCTTGCCATCTCCTCAGAGAAAATATGAAAGCCAAAAAAATTTGTTTAAAGCCTTAAAACAACAACATGGTTCATCCTCTTCATGTACGCATCCTTTAGCCATGCACATCACTTGGGTGAATCAAACTAAGATTGATGAACTATACAAAATGTGACCTGTAGCAGTGCTCAAACACAAGACACACTAATACCTGTATGATCTATCCAATTTCAGATCCTCTTTTTTGTGCAGAAGTCTATACATTCAGAAAAAAACTCTCTATATGTGTCCTTTCTTGTGCACATCATCTTTGAGAGAACAAACCAAAATAGAGCTTACTAACCTAACCTGCAGTACATATGAAAGGACACACAATGATTTTGCGCATCCTATAAACATGATTTAGATAATATGCACCCTTTACTTTGTAGAACACCATCAAGACATCTTAGAGAGTAAATGATTTCATAATTGCTCAGTTACTAGATTTTTGTTTCATGAAATACCAAGGGTCGAAAATGGAACTATATAAAATAAACAGTGGACCCTAATTTTGGAGAATACTGTAATGAAAAAAGCAACACTGGAATGTTAACACTCCAATGGACACAATGGAGTGCTCCTGGCTTCTAATGGCTGGTATGAGTCCCGGGGCCCCAACATTCCATTGTTTGCAGCTCACAGCAACAGCTGTGAACAAAGGTCTCACGGATCCCCAGGGATATCAACCCCACTGGGGTCCGTGACGGCTTTGTTTTACAAATTAGAACATTCTGCCCTGATGGGGCGGAATGTTCTAATAGCTTTATAGCTTGCTGTATCTGGGCTATACCGGCAATTAAAGGCGCGCTCTATTGTTAAAGGCCCGAGCCAAGCTGGAGGTGGCCTTTAATGCCCGGTATAGCCCACTTTGGCGGGCTGTAAAGCTATATAAAATCCTGCTTTATCATGGAAAATTCCTATTTAAGAATTCATGTGTGATGCTTGTTGAAACATTACACTTACGTAGGTGTGTCAAATGTATTCACGTCTGAGCTGAATCGTGGTGTAAAGGATTGCTGTGTGAATCGGGCATGCTTGAATAGGCTAATTGGGAGATGGATTGTGCGCTGCTGAGTGTTCTAAGTGTGTGAGTATTCCATCAGGTGGATTAAGAGAAGGGCTACCCAGTATTAAACTCTAGCTCCGTTTAGTTTTTTTTGGTATATGTGGAACTTCGTACCTATACTTGTAGACAGTTTAATAAACTTACTGATACAACCTTGTTGTACATGTGGATCATGAATCCTACAGTCCTCCTTGTTAAGTGCTGACCTTTGTGTGCTTTGTGTGAGAAGAGCCTCTTCAAACACTTAAAAGCAGAGTGCGCTTGACAGGTAAGCCTCTTCCATGCATTCCTGCTCACTGATCTATGGGAACAAAGGTATTCATCAGGATGGTGTTTTAATAATACAGTTTTGTGGAAAAAGAAAATTACATGTTACCTGTATTTTTCATGGACAGGGTGCTTTAAAAAGGGATTGTTAAATGGGAACTCGTCAAACAGGTTTTCATCAGACATACAGTCCCTTTAGCAGTGTTCACTTACCCCTTGTATGCAAAAATGCAATTAACTCACCTTCCTACTCACCCAAGTACTTGTAAAGTCATTATAAGTCTGAGATGAGTCCATCTACTCAGATTAAAGGCGTTTTGCTTTCCAACCTACTCAAATCAGTTTTTAAACATCTTACCGTAGTCATTTGGGAGGTGGAAATAAAAAGGAGCATTTGCCATACACGTTTCTGTTTTTTCAGTGTCACAATGGACATTTTGCAGACCCTTTATCAATGAACAAAACTTTCCCCTTTATAAGGCTAAGAATGAACGTGTATGGCAAAGACTGCTGCTTGACCTGGATAATTCCGTTCCTGTGGTTTGAGAGGTGTGCTCCGGAGCAATGGACCCATCTGCAAGCTTCTTGAGATCCTCTGCTGGACCCAGCTACACAGAGCAGGGGAGCTGTTTGAGTCCCCAGCATGAGACATCTGCCTGTTGAGATCTTCAGGACTGTGTGTTGAGTGTGCTAGAGCTCCAGGGGCTAGTGTGAGGGGAAGCCTAGAGGGCAAAGAGCAGATTAGACCATCGCTGGCAGCTGAAACACAGATATCAATGAGCTCATCAGAAGAAAGGGGGGTGTATATGATTAGTTTCACTCAAAAATGGAGGCTGACAATGGTGTATGGCAGCTGTGAGAAAATCCTCCCTTCATGGTTGATTCTGTCACTAGGTAAGCTGGAGGAAATCCAAGTATAAATTAATCTAAAATGATTTTAAAATAAATGGCCCTCAGTTCTGTTCAATAATGACACAGCCAGATTAGCCACTGTTTGAGGAAAGATTCATCCTTGTTATAACCACTTCAGAAAATTTGCCAAATCTAGGTCAGAAAGCAGGAACACCAAAATGTAATCCTACTTGAATCTTGTTTGAATGTGTATTCTCTTTTAAGTTTCTCAATGTGTTCTCAATACAAATGTCTTGTGTATAATAACATTTTATTCTTTTGCAAAACTATTGGTGTCCATGCTCTTGTCAGGGGCAACTGAAATGCATGTTTATAAAGCAGCAGGTGCCTCAGTTACATCTGATCATGATATCATTATCACATCCTCCTACCCAGTAAATAACCATGCAACAAATCTGTAGTTTTCAGTATCTTTTTAGCCTCTTCTCTTTAAACTAGGACCTACACTCCGCTTCCAAGGCGAAGGCGTGTACTAAGTACAAACTATACAGGACAAGGATCTTGTTATGCATCTGAGGCTGCTTTAAGTATTACTGACAACTCCCCACGCTCCTTGAGATGGGCTCTTCGATTTTATTACACTAACTACATCTGAAGGCAACACAAACAAATATTTAGGGGAGAGATGGTCTTTTTGCAATTTTGTAAATGACAGATCTTGAGAGAAACTATTGTAAAAATGCAGTGATGCAATAAACAGCAACAAGCACGCTCAGGAAGGGTGAATGGAAGGAATCACTCATTTTAAAAACATTTCCAGGAACAGATCTGTCCCATTGTCTCAGATTTCTTTGTCCCAGCTATCTTTGCTCACTGTGTGCCTACGGCCCTGAAGTGGCCATGCAAACAAGAGACTGCAAAGAAATTGACTGGTTTTCAGATCCAATTAAAAGTTTCTGTTAATTTAATAATGTCTCCAAAATTGATTTATGCTCACAAATATGTATGTAGCACCTTGAAGTAAAAAGCTCAATTTCAAGCATTCTTAAAATATAGAGGTGTATTTTATGTTATATATTTGATTTCGCTCGACTGCAGAATGTGGTGGTAAAACAGCAGTTTAGAAATAATTGTAATTTCCTTTAGCTTGTGATCCCAGTGTTTGGGCCGTACTGTAATCTAGTATATGGGAGGATACTGGAATCTGGTAAAGTGGCGACCATCTGTTGTATCATTCCGGTATTGAATATTCTGCATCTTTCGGATTGTTCCGTTTTTCTCTACACATTTAGTAAATCATGTAGTAGAATGTTAACTAAATTATTATATGTATTTATAAAGCACACGTATCACCAAAAAAGTATAATAGCGCTGGGAACCCTAAATACCAGAGGGAAAGTCCGGCTGCACCGACTGTCCAAGAAAGGGCACAGGAAATTACTGAGGAAAAAGTCAGGTTTTCAAGGCTTCCCTGAAGCGTAAATGGTTTGTTGAGAGTCTGAGGGCAGCAGGAAGCTGATTCTATAGTTGGGCTGCTTTCACTGAAAATGCCGTCCTTATTGTCTGTTTTTCTTGAAATTGGTTTTGTAACTAAGGTTGGATGAGGAGGATCTAAGATATCCCCTAGGTGAATATTTTTTAAACCGGTTTTGCAATGGAATAGGTCCAGCACCTTGAAGAGTTTTAAAAACAATACATAAGGACTTACAGAATATCCTCTGTTTGACTGGTAGCCAATGTAGTTCCTTCAAGGCATCCGGGCCGGTTTAAAGCCAGTTTGGCCGCGGCGGCTTGAACACCATATAATCCGCTTATTAGGAAGTCTAGGGTACCTAAGAGGAGATAACTGCAATAGTCAAACCTACTCAAGATCACTCTGTGCACAATGTTTTCGCAGGCCTCAGTTTGTTGTCAACAATCACTCCCAAATAGTGAATAAGGTTAGATGAAAGACACTCATCCTTTACTGGTAATGGGCAGAACTTTGTATGGTATGTTATGAGTAACACATGATTTCTGGATTTCATTTTGTCTTTTTATAACCACATATAACTGTTTATGCCTCTACTTTAATCAGTATGAGGTTTCTGTACTTTTCACTATATGTTAAGTTCCACCCAATTGTATAGTTTCCTTTTGCTTGCTCTGTTGCTTAAATGGTTATTCAGCTTTTCTGCGTGTATTCCTGATTCATGTACTCAGTGTCTTTATAACAGTTTTGAAATGTAACTTGGATGGCCACATGCAATGATGAAATCAACAATTAGTTTTATTGCCATTTAAGTCACTGCTGTTGCAAGTACCTCTGTAGATGAAGGATAGTTTCCTGTAGCCATGCAATGTTCCTCAATGCCCAAGCCTCCATCTACTCAGCATCAGGTATAACTTTTCAATTGAATTCTTGTTAAAATGCAAAATATTTAGAGGATTTTCTGATTTCCCTAGTAGGGACTGTCTAATGCCATAAGAGAGGACTTTTTTTACTTGAAGGTCTTGGCACATTCACAACATCCATGCGGTTACACACTAATGTGAGTCCTCTTGTGTATTATTAGTGACATCTTTATAAAAAAAATATTTTGCGAAATTCAGAATATTTACATGATTTCAGTCTACGGTGACTGTCACCCTATGTAGTGAAAGACTATTCACATGAAGGGCCAGATTACAAGTTGCTTGTAATGCAACCCCCTGTTTACGCATTAGTCCGAATTACAAGTTTGAAAGTATTTAATGCATCCGATATTTATCAGATGCATTGAATAACTCAACCTTTGTTAAATTTCAGCAGGTCAAACCTACCGAAACTTAACATGGGGAAACGTACTGTATTTACGATATAATGCAGATTTTGGTGCGTTAAACACCAAAATCCGCCCGCATGGTATTCCCCATAAACTTGTAAAGGTGTTATTTATTACACTTGATAAATAACGTACAGCGTGGTATAATTATTTGTAAGGGGAGATAAATAACGCAGCAACTCGTAATCACGCCCTTAGTACAATCCTATGATTTCTTTCCTTTATCTCTTCTCAGATGGAGTGACACATGATCCTTTTCCTTGAAAGCGTTGTCACATTAAGTAAACGTACAGGATTTCTCTGTGGAAAATTCTCTCATTTGTCACTGGATTCTCACATGTACTCAAGATGTGTGGCTTCTCAGGTGATGCAACAGATTACCTTTTTGTCTGAAAGCTTTAGAACATTCAGAACATTTATATGGTTTCTCACACTGTGAACTCTCTGATGTGTTATCAGCTGTGCCTTTGTACTGAAAGCCTTCTCACAGTCAGAACATTTATATAGTTTCTCACCACTGTGAACTCTCTGATGTATTATCAGCGGTGCCTTTGTACTGATAGTCTTCTCACATTCGGAACATTTATATGGTTTCTCACAGGTGTGAGTTCTCTGGTGACTGGATAGTCCACTTATTCCCTTAAAAGCTTTTTGACATTCCGAACATTTATATGGTTTCTCGCCGGTATGATTTCTTTGATGTATTATTAGCTGGCCCTCTCCAGTGAAACACTTGTCACACTCAGAACATTTATATGGTTTCTCGCCGGTATGATTTCTTTGATGTATTATTAGCTGGCCCTTTCCAGTGAAACACTTGTCACACTCAGAACATTTATATGGTGTCTCACCAGTGTGATTTCTTTGATGTATTATTAGGTGGCCCTTTCTGATGAAACATTTGTCACACAGAACATTTATGTAGTTTCTCGCCAGCGTGTGTTCTCTGATGTCTTATCAGAACTGAATTGTGACGGAAAGCCCTATTACATTCAGAACATCTATATGGTTTTTCCCCAGTGTGAATTCTCTCATGTGATGATAACTCACTCTTTTCCTTGAAAGTCTTGTCACATTCAGAACATTTATATGGTTTCTTGCCGCTGTGATTTCTTTGATGTATTATCAGCTGGTTCTTTGTGATGAAACACTTATCACACTCAGAACATTTATGTGGTTTCTCGCCAGAGTGTGTTCTCTGATGTCTTATCAGATGTGTTTTTTGACGGAAAGCCTTATTACATTCAGAACATCTATATGGTTTTTCCCCAGTGTGAATTCTCTCATGTGATGATAAACCACCCTTTTCCTTGAAAGTCTTGTCACACTCAGAACATTTGTAGGGTTTCTCGCCAGTGTGTGATCTCTGATGTCCTATCAGATGTATTTTTTGACGGAAAGCCTTATTACATTCAGAACATCTATATGGTTTTTCCCCAGTGTGAATTCTCTCATGTGATGATAAATCACCCTTTTGCTTGAAAGCCTTATTACATTCAGAACATCTATATGGTTTTTCCCCAGTGTGAATTCTCTCATGTGATGATAAATCACCCTTTTGCTTGAAGGTCTTGTCACATTCAGAGCATTTATATGGTTTCTCGCCAGTGTGATTTCTTTGATGTATTATTAACTGGCCTTTTGTGATGAAACACTTGTCACACTCAAAACATTTATATGGCTTCTCCCCAGTGTGTGTTTTCTGATGTCTTATCAGATTTTCTTTAAGACAGAAAGCCTTATTACATTCAGAACAGCTATATGGTTTTTCCCCAGTGTGAATTCTCTCATGTGATGATAACTCACTCTTTTCCTTGAAAGTCTTGTCACATTCAGAACATTTGTATGGTTTCTTGCCGGTGTGATTTCTTTGATGTATTATTAGGTGGCTCTTTGTGATGAAACACTTATCACACTCAGAACATTTATGTGGTTTCTCGCCAGCATGTGTTCTCTGATGTCTTATCAGAACTAAATTTTGATGGAAAGCCTTATTACATTCAGAACATCTATATGGTTTTTCCCCAGTGTGAATTCTCTCATGTGATGATAACTCACTCTTTTCCTTGAAAGTTTTTTCACGTTCAGAACATTTATATGGTGTCTCACCGGTGTGATTTCTTTGATGTATTATCAGCTGGCTCTTTCCGATGAAACACTTGTCACATTCAGAACATTTATAGGGTTTCTCGCCAGCGTGTGTTCTCTGATGTCTTATCAGAACTGAATTTTGATGGTAAGCCTTATTACATTCAGAACATCTATATGGTTTTTCCCCAGTGTGAATTCTCTCATGTGATGATAACTCACTCTTTTCCTTGAAAGTCTTGTCACATTCAGAACATTTATATGGTTTCTTGCCGGTGTGATTTCTTTGATGTATTATCAGCTGGTTCTTTGTGATGAAACACTTATCACACTCAGAACATTTATGTGGTTTCTCGCCAGAGTGTATTCTCTGATGTCTTATCAGATGTGTTTTTTGACGGAAAGCCTTATTACATTCAGAACATCTATATGGTTTTTCCCCAGTGTGAATTCTCTCGTGTGATGATAAATCTTTCTTTTCCTTGAAAGTCTTGTCACACTCAGAACATTTATATGGTTTGTCTCTTGTGTGATTTCTGTGATGTAGTACTAGGTCACCCTTTTGATTGAAAGTCTTGTCACATTCAGAACATTCACATGGTTTCTTACCAGTATTAGTTTGTTGATGTATAATCAGCGGTCCCTTTGGAAAGCACACCTGGTCATACCCAGTGCATGTATATGGTCTTGGTTCAGCGTAGCCAGACTTTTGTCCAATGAGCAAACCATTTTTGATAAAACCTTTACATTTGAGGCATTGAAATGTTTCTTCTTCCGTATGGTTTTGTTTGCCTACCATCAACTGGCTTTTTCTAATAAAAGGCTTGGTAAACATTGTAGATTTATTGTGTCTTAATAAGCAGTGATGTCCTTGATTTTTTTTCCATATGTGTATTTATATAGAAATCTGTCACATTTAGGGCATTTGTGCACCTCCTCCATTATGCATACACTATGTTTAAATAATTACATTCTTGTAATTGCAGAGATACTGAGTAAACGCATGTAGCTTCTCCTGTGTCTGTCCAGGTTAGTACTTTCTTGTTAGCTAAATGTTACTTACACATATAAATGAAAAATAACGTCTCTACAAAGTAAATTCTTAGCACTAATATTAGAACTGCAAAGTAAGTGTCTTTGCCTTCACAAATTAGGTATATCCTTTCTACTGATAGTCCCACTGTGTATAGGTGCTCAGCTAAGTTAATAGCTTGGAGGTATCACTTCTCCATTCTAGCTGTCTCTTATTTCCTTTCTCGTCAGTATAAAGTCAATATTAAAGCATTAGTTGGCATTTTTAAAGCACATTTAGTGCTCAGTTATGATCTCTTTTCTTTATGGCACATGTGATTTATTATAAGAAAGCCATTTCTCATATTCTGTACTCTTCTCGTATTCAGAGTTTATTTACAGGGCAACGCTCTGTGCTAGCCTCTACTGAGGGGATATTCTGATGTATTGTTAGAGTTGCCTTTTATGCAGAAGACAGCAATAAGTAGATTGTTCTGTGGCTAGTGTCCAGTGTATAAATTGTCTGTTGTTAATCTGATTACTTTAGCCTGGAAAGACTTATTACATTCTATACATTTGTGTGGCCTTTCTCCTTTGTAGGTCACTTCATTAGAGTTCATTGGACTGTTAATATGTTGTCATATTCATGAGATATTCCTTACTCCCTTGTTGTGATGTAATATGTCACATTCATCAGACACACATCATTCCATTGGTGTCTGCTATCAATTCTGCACAGAAAAAAAAGTGGTTTGTGCAAACAGCGCACATCAGTAACAGCTGTAGAGCTTCGCAAAGTTTCCGACAACTGTTTCGTAGTTTTCAGAGGGTTAATGTCTCAAAAGTTGAATTGCAATTCTTTGTGTGAGCGATATTCCTTTGACCATTGCTTGTATTCTGAATTTCTTTCACTTACAGGAGAAAACAAAAATAAGTATTAGCATTTTATAAGCCAAAAAATACAAATATCAGCATTAAAAAAACAATCAATTTGTTTGTTTTGCTATATGGAAATGAAGTTAGAACAGTCAGGAACGCAACTGGAAGTGATAGTCACAGCGCATTAGCTTAGAAATAATATAAACATAATCTAGTGACCACAGTATTTTATTCATATATGAACAAAAACATTTGCAACCCTGTAATGAGGTCCAGAGCACACTGTTAATCAGCCACTAACAATGTTCACAACAAAAATTATAATTGACACCGAGATATCTGTAATCCAATTACCAAACACACATGAAGAAACATAGGTAAAATTGGTTAACATGACTCTGCTGACAACATGGATAAATACAAAAACCTGGATGTGTAATACAATGATTACACCATGAACTGACACTGACATAGAGACATCTATCATTAAATGGTGATATCCACAGCATGTATTGGGATAAGTGAGAATGCTTCTATGACATTTATTTATTTATTCATTCGGTTATTTGAGGAGCACAGCAATACCAATTATCATTTTCTGGTGCTAAGAGAGAGGAAGCTGCAGCCAGGGGTTAAGGTTTTATTGAACAAATTGCCAAGGTTTTAGAAGCTTTGTGCAAACAAGGGTATCAGGCATCAATCAGAAATATAAAAAGAAGAGAATTCCAAAGTTTAGCAACAGTGACTGAAAGGCACACTGGCTTTTCGGGGATGTGCAATGGGAAGACTGAAGAGGAACAAAGAATTCAGGTCAGAGAGTACAATCAAACCAACTCCTTGATGAATGTTTCAGTGTATATTTTTGCAACAGATCGAAGGTCCCATAGGCACAGTTTAAAACTCAAACAGTGATACTTGTGATCTACTTACAGCGTGGATATGCCAAAAACAAACATACCGGGGCTGTGGTTAACCAACTTGGCAGAGCGGATGTAACCTGCTCGAGCTCTACTGCATTCTCTCAACATAAACAAAGTAATGGAGTCTCTCACCGCAAATATGCCCGCTAATGCTTATTGCTGATGTCGGAGCAGTGGGAAACTCTGAAGGATGCTAAAAGAATAATGATTGTAACAGCTCCGGGCCAGCCCTTTTAGAAACGCTGGTGACCTACATTTCCTGCAGAGTAATGGCTCCGACGTGAGTGAACCCGCTGCTGTGACCGTGAACACGAACGTGGCTGACGACCTGCACTGTGCTCTGGCTGACATTAAACTCACTCCCATTGACGAAGGCAAGTGGCAAACTCCTTTTTTAGGGAAAAGCTTTACCAAGGAAATTTTTACACCAAACTGCAGCACTCTGTCTTTATTGCCTACTTTAATATGGCACCCATACAGGATGGCACCCTCATGGTGGCACAGACTGGTCCACATTGTAATAATACCCCAGCAGCGATGGCGAAACTCTCCCTCCCTGCCATGGCACAGTGAAACACCACCTAGAAACCTACATCGAAGCAGCATTGGAAACAACATGAACACTCCTTAGGTCACTCTAGCGCTTGCAGTTCTGTCCCTATGTACCTCTGAGAGCCTAATGAGACTAGTGGCAACCGGTTACGTGCACTCTGTTTTTTTACTCACCACCACCAAACTCCATGAAGGAAATGATGAAATCTATATAGTAGGCTTTACCAAATTGTAGTAAGGCAGTAGGTGCCAGCTTCCTCCTCGTAAAAGAGCTCCTCCATTTAATCAGACCACACAGACTTGACGAAATTGACTGTGAAACAGGCTCGAAGCCTCTAGCTCCTTAGAGCCTCACAAAGGCGGTGAACCAGCAGCCATATGGACAGAATAATTCACTATCACTACTCTCTGCCTAATGAGTGATAAGGAAATAATGCAGGGACCGTGACCCACCACGTGACCCCTCATGCTCTACTGGGGGCTGCCATTGAGAGTTCCTGCTCACTACCCATAGTCTCAAATCCATAACTGCGCGCTACATGCCTCCGAAAAAGCCACAAACTAACAGTGTTGTTATTTTTAATCAACCGAAGCAAGAGACTCGCGCTGCACTGCAGCCAAAGTGAGCAAAATGGCATTAGCTAAGGAAGATCTTCTTTCCACCCTTCAAGAATTTAAAAGCGAATTCAGAGAAGAACTCAAAGCAGACCTCATCACCTCTTTGGAAATCTTTCGATCCGACCTCAACTCTAAACTCACTATCCTACAACAAGATGTAAACTCTATTGGAACCCGTGCACTTGACCATGAAGGTAAATGCAAGACTCTTGAACAACGAATGGATCGCCTAGAGGGCTGTTCAGACCAACTTAAGGAACACCGCCAAGCTGCAATACTGAAATGTGAAGACATGGAAAAATCGCTCACAGCAAGATAACATTCGCCTACGAAATCTGGAGGAGCGAGAGGAAAGTCCAGACCTAGAGGTATTCATAGTAGGCCTATTCTCAGAAACTCTGGAAAAGAGCAGCACTAAGATTAAACTTGATCGTGTCCACTGAGGTGGCCCACTGATATAGGGTGAAGGGCAATGACCCAGAGATGTCCCGGCAAAGCTACACTCTTTCAAAGTGAAGGACACAATTTTGCAACCTACGAGAAAAATAGAAGAAATATCCATCTAAGGCATGACATGTTCCATGATATTGCTCCAGCTACTTTAGCCCGACAGCTGCAGTTCCCACCTATCGCTGACAAACTATGCCAGGGCCACATCACGTACACATGGACTTATTATTATGGCCGAGCCTTTGAGTACCAAAACAAAACACATCATTCATGAACATAGCAGACGCCACAGCATTGCTTGGGGTGACAATCTCTGAACTGGACACACTCTGAGGACAATTCGGAAGGACCATCCATGAGCCCCAAGATTGGGGCAGAACGGAGACAATGGCTTTCACAACAACATCCCAGACGACAAGGGATACGCTGGGCCCCAGGTTGATATGGTCACCCATGTTTCTTTTTTACTTTATCAGGAGAAAGATTTTCAGAAAAAACGAACATTTGAATACAGATTTGAACTAAACTGAAGCCTGTTCATACATGTACGGCAGGCCCCTATCTGGGAGAATAATCCTTGTCTGTGTACAACCTGCCACTCTTTCACGGAAAGACTACACAATGAACATTGAAACCCCAGAGACCTACCTGTCTGACTTGATCTTCTTTAAATTCTCATTACCTTAATATTGGATTTATATAGCAAGAATGCTTATGTGGTTTACGACCTAGGAGCTCGCACTTATGTGACTTATCCCAACACTACACAACTGTTGGGGAACCAGGATTCCTAAATGTTATTGTTTTGTTGTTTACAACCTTTTACTCCATTAGTGGGACTGTATTGGTGTGTTTTGGGGGCGAAGGGTTTCCCTCCTTTTTCATTCACCAAATACGATAAGAAGGGAATAATAATTATGGTGAAAGGAGAATGAATGGGCAGGACATGCACAATAGCCTCAGTTTGTACCCCCTATTCAGCACAAACTACCTTTCTTCACTCATTCCTCACTCTTTTGGGGGTTTGCAGAGGGGGAAATCATACTAATGGGAGACACTATTCTTATCTGGGATCCAGCACTAGATAGCACCCATCCACATGCTCTATAGCGGGAAGCTTCACTAAAGCCCCAAAGCAGGACCTCCAATCAATAAGCTTGCTAGATGCTTGGAGGACAACACACTCTACCACGCAAGACTATACTTTTTTCCCTCACACGTCCACTTACATATTCAAGACTCGGTTACACATTTATAAGTCAATCATTGCAACACTATTCTGGCGACCAATTTCCCCACAATTGCACTATCAGATCAGACCCTTGTAGAGCTCACACTAGACTGGACAACCCTCAAACCTAAGCTCCACTGGTGGTTGTAGGGAGCTGGGTTCTGTTTGCAGTACCCCACTGTTAGAAATTGTGTTTCTGGTTGGCTAGGGTATACACCTAAGCCAGGCAAAACCCACCACTCTAGTCAGGGTGAGGGAGATACACACTCAGATAACCGTGTGTGCCAGGTCCCTTAGCACTGCATATGCCAGGTGTTAGTCACCCCTAAGGCAGGGTGCATCCAGACATATGTGAGGGCCTATAAGCATGAACAGATATGCCCCTGCTATGTCTCAGTTGATTCAGAGACATAGTAAGTGTACAGGGAAGCCATTATTAATGCAAGTGATGGACACTGGTCATTACGGGTTCCCCAGCTACATGATGGCTCCTCTGAATCCTGGGATGTTTGGTATCAAACATCTCAGAATAATAAACCCACACTGATGCCAGTGTTGGATTTATTAATAAAACCCTGAAAACCTACCAACTCCTAGCTTGGACACTGACAGGTCAAAACCAGTACAGCCACCTTAGACAGAGTTCTGTCCCCCTGAGATGAGAGTCAACGCTCTTGAGGGCTCAGAACAAAGACATGCTTTGGGCAGAGGTGCTAGCACCTCGTCCAGGCAGGATGGACATTCCAAGGTCGGGAGCTTTAAAGGCCTTGTCGCCTTTGTAATGTGACACAGGCCTCTCCAAATGGTAGAGGAGGCTAACCCCCAGTTCCTGACCCCACTTTTTGGTGACAGGACTGGGAGGAACATTAGGCAGATTGAGAGGTGTGCCCACTTCATGCCAGTCCCACCCCTACGGTGGACGAGCTGAAGCAGACACTACCTACATTTCTCCATCTTGTTTGGAAGGAATTTAGGCCACTAGGGTTATGCCCACTTCCCAACAGAAGTGGTCATAAAGAGGGTGTAGTCACCCTAAAGGTGAGTAGCCCAGTAGCTACCACCTGGCACACCCTGTAACACCCCTAAATTCAGTATTTAGGGGGCACTCCTGAACCCTAGAAGGCAGATTCCTGATGACCTAAGAAGAGCTGGACACTAAAGAGTCGCATCAGCAAAGAAGACTGCAGACAGCAACTGACTTGGCCCTAGCCCTATGGGCCTGTCTGCAGCCCTCAATGATCCTGCGCAAAAGTCTAGTCCTGCAACCCAACAACCTCCAAAGCTTTGGAAGGACTGCCTGTCTTCAACAAAGATCAAGATCTCCCAAGAACAGCAGACCTGTTCAAGAAGAGACCAACTTTAAAAGAAAAAGAACTCTGCCCTGAGGAACTGCAAAACTGTTTCCGGGCTCACCTCTGCACCAGACGCCCATGGCCCAAGTTCAAGTGGCCCACCAGTCCTGTGCTGGTTCCCCTAGCAAGCCTGAGCCCATGTCCAGCGTGGGCTGACCCCTGCAGGTCTCTGCCTCGAAGCCTGCAGCCTCAAACTGAAGACTCCCCCTGACCGCGACCTACCCGGTAAGCTGTTCCCGAGGCCAAAGCAAACACCTGCACCCAAAACCCCTGGGGAGCTGGACTGACGGTGTTCCCAAGTCCACTAGCATCAGAACTTACCTGGGCAGCTGTGGGTTTTCTTCATTCAGCCTCCTGGCCCAAGGCTGCAGCCTTTCTCTAAAACTCATCTCGCCCATTGATTAACATCCGGTGTCCGATGCTGTATTGGCACTCTACACCCAGCTGCCCCCGTGCCCCTGAGGGTGTAATTTTGGTGCTGCCTTGTGCCCCTCCCTTGTGCTTACCTTAACCCTGGGAGATCGACCCCTGACACTGGTTTACTCACCTGTAAGTAGCACATCTTTGTTCACCCACAGTTGCCATTGGTTAACATTGGGCAGCCAACCCCAAATTTGACCTCTCCACCCAGCCGCCCATTGCCACTGTGGGTGCACTCTTGGTACTGATCTGAACCTTGCCTGGTGTTGACCTGAAACCCCGAACACTGGATTTGTAAGTCGTGTACTTACCTACAAAGCTGCATTCTTGTTTTCCTGCTATAGGTTAACATTGAGAACTCTAAAAATTGCAAGTCGATTTTTGAAACTGCAAAGTATTTATCATCTAAAAAGTACCTTATGACAAAGTTCTTTGGTTCAAAGCATATATACAGGGAGTGCAGAATTATTAGGCAAATGAGTATTTTGACCACATCATCCTCTTTATGCATGTTGTCTTACTCCAAGCTGTATAGGCTCGAAAGCCTACTACCAATTAAGCATATTAGGTGATGTGCATCTCTGTAATAAGAAGGGGTGTGGTCTAATGACATCAACACCCTATATCAGGTGTGCATAATTATTAGGCAACTTCCTTTCCTTTGGCAAAATGGGTCAAAAGAAGGACTTGACAGGCTCAGAAAAGTCAAAAATAGTGAGATATCTTGCAGAGGGATGCAGCACTCTTAAAATTGCAAAGCTTCTGAAGCGTGATCATCGAACAATCAAGTGTTTCATTCAAAATAGTCAACAGGGTCGCAAGAAGCGTGTGGAAAAACCAAGGCGCAAAATAACTGCCCATGAACTGAGAAAAGTCAAGCGTGCAGGTGCCACGATGCCACTTGCCACCAGTTTGGCCATATTTCAGAGCTGCAACATCACTGGAGTGCCCAAAAGCACAAGGTGTGCAATACTCAGAGACATGGCCAAGGTAAGAAAGGCTGAAAGACGACCACCACTGAACGAGACACACAAGCTGAAACGTCAAGACTGGGCCAAGAAATATCTCAAGACTGATTTTTCTAAGGTTTTATGGACTGATGAAATGAGAGTGAGTCTTGATGGGCCAGATGGATGGGCCCGTGGCTGGATTGGTAAAGGGCAGAGAGCTCCAGTCCGACTCAGACGCCAGCAAGGTGGAGGTGGAGTACTGGTTTGGGCTGGTATCATCAAAGATGAGCTTGTGGGGCCTTTTCGGGTTGAGGATGGAGTCAAGCTCAACTCCCAGTCCTACTGCCAGTTCCTGGAAGACACCTTCTTCAAGCAGTGGTACAGGAAGAAGTCTGCATCCTTCAAGAAATACATGATTTTCATGCAGGACAATGCTCCATCACACGCGTCCAAGTACTCCACAGCGTGGCTGGCAAGAAAGGGTATATAAGAAGGAAATCTAATGACATGGCCTCCTTGTTCACCTGATCTGAACCCCATTGAGAACCTGTGGTCCATCATCAAATGTGAGATTTACAAGGAGGGAAAACAGTACACCTCTCTGAACAGTGTGTGGGAGGCTGTGGTTGCTGCTGCACGCAATGTTGATGGTGAACAGATCAAAACACTGGCAGAATCCATGGATGGCAGGCTTTTGAGTGTCCTTGCAAAGAAAGGTGGCTATATTGGTCACTGATTTGTTTTTGTTTTGTTTTTGAATGTCAGAAATGTATATTTGTGAATGTTGAGATGTTATATTGGTTTCACTGGTAATAATAAATAATTGAAATGGGTATATATTTTTTTTTGTTAAGTTGCCTAATAATTATGCACAGTAATAGTCACCTGCACACACAGATATCCCCCTAACATAGCTAAAACTAAAAAATAACTAAAAACTACTTCCAAAAATATTCAGCTTTGATATTAATGAGTTTTTTGGGTTCATTGAGAACATGGTTGTTGTTCAATAATAAAATTAATCCTCAAAAATACAACTTGCCTAATAATTCTGCACTCCCTGTAAAAGCAAACGTTATTTTTCTAAACTGGTCTCAGATTTATTCATTGAGCGTGTCTCACATTTATTGCCTCGGAGTACAACAAATGTTGAACACAACTCCATGATAAACCTAACTGCTCGCCCACACTACCACAAATAGAGCATTAGACCAAGTTACTTTTGCCTCTTCAAACCAATTGGGGATCCACTGGACTTTCTGCATTATGTACTTAATTTTAGTGAACTATATAGCGAGCCAGCTTCCTTCACTGGTTTTTCCTCTGTTCTCTTACTAGGGACCACCTCTTTCAAGACGAGATACGTAAAACCATTTGAGATTTTTTCCAACTGAACGACCCTCGAGTCACCTGTCCGCTACACGGGATGCCTTTAAAGTACTCGTTAGAGGGAAATGTAGCTCCCCGTCATCTGCTTTGATAAATAAAATAAAAAATGTTAGAAATGGGGTTTTTGGTTGGCCGTCAGGTTGCCCTCTGTCCAAGCAAGAACCCTCACTCTAGTCAGGGTAAATCACACACAATCCAAAATCAGCCTGTGCTCACCCTCCGGTAGCTTGGCACGAGCAGTCAGGCTTAACTTAGAAGGCCATGTGTAAAGCATTTGTGCAATAAATCATACAACACCATAGCATAACACCTACAAAAATACACCACACAGTGTTTAGAAAAATATATAATATTTATCTGGGTATCTTCAGGTCAAAACGATCAAAGTTGCAATACGAATTGTAGAAATATCACTGAAAAGTGATATACAGTGTCTTAAGTCTTTAGAATATAAACAAAGTCTCTTTCAAGCACAAGTACCTGGTTGGGAGTGGAAAAATCTCCTCAGAGGGCCACAAGAGAAGAGGTGCGTGGAAAAAGGGTGTGGGCGTCGATTTCTCCCCAGCACACACGGACTTGCGTCATTATTTTCCACGCGGGGAAGTCGGCGTCGTTTTCCGGCGCTCGGACAGTCTCTTTCTGTGGATCGCGGGGATTACCAGATGTCCCGGGTCTGTGCGTGGATTTTCCTGCTTGTTCTCCGGCTGCGTGTCGGTCTGCAGGGCTGCGCGTCGAAATTACGATCTCACGGCAGGCGTCGCGTCGATTTCTCCTCTGTATGTCGATCTGCGGGGCTGCGCGTCGAAATTACGATATCACAGCAGGCGTCGCGTCGATTTCTCCTCTGTATGTCGATCTGCGGGGCTGCGCGTCGAAATTACGATCTCACGGCAGGCGTCGCGTCGATTTCTCCTCTAGAGGTTGGGCGGCGTTGTCCTTGCGAGGCCGTGCGTCGGATTTTCGATCGTCCCAAGAGCGTCGCGTCGATCAGCGTCAGTGTGCGGCGTTTTTCTTGCCACGGAACAAGCTGTGCGTCGAAATTTTCGGCGCACGGAGCGTCCAAGTAAAAGAGAGAAGTCTTTTTGGTCCTGAGACTTCAGGGAACAGGAGGCAAGCTCTATCCAAGCCCTTGGAGAGCACTTTCACAGCCAGACAAGAGTTCAGCAAGGCAGCAGGGCAACAGCAAGGCAGCAGTCCTTTGTAGAAAGCAGACAGGTGAGTCCTTTGAGCAGCCAGGCAGTTCTTCTTGGCAGGATGTAGTTTCTGGTTCAGGTTTCTTCTCCAGCAAGTGTCTGATGAGGTAGGGCAGAGGCCCTGTTTTATACTAAGTTGTGCCTTTAAAGTGGGGGTGACTTCAAAGAGTGTCTAAGAAATGCACCAAGCCCCCTTTCAGTTCAATCCTGTCTGCCAGAGTCCCAGTAGGGGGTGTGGCAGTCCTTTGTGTGAGGGCAGGCCCTCCACCCTCCCAGCCCAGGAAGACCCATTCAAAATGCAGATGTATGCAAGTGAGGCTGAGTACCCTGTGTTTGGGGTGTGTCTGAGTGAATGCACAAGGAGCTGTCAACTAAACCTAGCCAGACGTGGATTGAAGGGCACAACAAGATTTTAGTGCAAAGAAATGCTCACTTTCTAAAAGTGGCATTTCTAGAATAGTAATATTAAATCCGACTTCACCAGTCAGCAGGATTTTGTATTACCATTCTGGCCATACTAAATATGACCTTCCTGCTCCTTTCAGATCAGCAGCTGCCACTTCAACAGTGTATGAGGGCAGCCCCAATGTTAGCCTATGAAAGGAGCAGGCCTCACAGTAGTGTAAAAACAAATTTAGGAGTTTTACACTACCAGGACATATAACTACACAGGTACATGTCCTGCCTTTTACCTACACAGCACCCTGCTCTAGGGGTTACCTAGGGCACACATTAGGGATGACTTATATGTAGTAAAAGGGGAGTTCTAGGCTTGGCAAGTACTTTTAAATGCCAAGTCGAAGTGGCAGTGAAACTGCACACACAGGCCTTGCAATGGCAGGCCTGAGACAGGGTTAGGGGGCTACTGAGGTGGGTGGCACAACTAGTGCTGCAGGCCCACTAGTAGCATTTAATCTCCCTGCCCTAGGCACATGTAGTGCACTCTACCAGGGACTTACAAGTAAATTAAATAGTCAATCATGGATAAACCAATCAGTAGTACAATTTACACAGAGAGCATATGCACTTTAGCACTGGTTAGCAGTGGTAAAGTGCCCAGAGGTCAAAAGCCAACAACAACAGGTCAGAAAAAATAGGAGGAAGGAGGCAAAAAGTTTGGGGATGTCCCTGTCAAAAAGCCAGGTCCAACACCAGTCATCTGCTTTAATAAATAAAATAAAAAAATCAAGATAGGCTCACTCTTGAAACAGAACTCCAAACAGCAGGAAGGGCACACACTCCCCGGCCTTGCACTCCAAAGGAAGGTCACAGCTGAGGCCCTCATTATGTCCCTGGTTAATGTGGCTGTAGTACCGCCAACAGGCTGGCGGTACATACCGCCTCATCATGAGATTCATCCACACAGCCCTCCACCCCCCATACAAGCACACAGACACGCACCACGCATACACCCATTAACTTACACTCATCCATACACGCATTCATACACACAGTGGCATACACGCATTCATTCACGCATTCTTTCAGACATACACGCTCAACACCCCCCCTCCCCTGTCAGACGATCACCTTACCTGCTCTGGGGAGGTCGCCCAGCAGGGAAAGGGAAGGGGTGCTGCTACCACCAGCACCGCCCCGACAGCTGAACACTGCCAGGACGTATCACAGGTTAAAGCGTGTACACATTTAGCACGGGAAACGTCCTAAACAACGCATCGTCAAAAACACAGACGTTTCCCATGCAAGCAGAACAACACTTGCCTGAGCAATGACTGCCTTTTTCTCTGCCTTAACCACGCATGTGCCAAACTATGCATATGTGTGGTTAAGGCAGAGAGCAGTCTAGTGGATCGGGAGAGGACGCAGTGAGGTAAGTGGAGCTAGGGCAGGGTTTGGGGAGGTAGTTTTAAGGGGCGGTGGAGTAATTTTTTTTTTTTTTTTTTTTTTTTAGGGGTGTGGTGGGGGGTTGGGGAAGTTTATTTTTTAGGGGTGGGGGAAGGTTTAAGGAAGGGTGGGAGAATGGAGGAGGGAAGGAAGGAACAGGAGAGGCCGCGGTGAGGTGGGTGGGGCTGAGTTTGGGGGGTAGTTTTTAGCGGTGGGGTGGATTTAGGACGGGGGTTGGGGTAGTTTATTTGTTAGGGGTGGGAGTGTAGGGGGTCAGGGTAGATTATTTTTTAGGGCTTAGGTTGGGGGGGTAGGGTAGTTTACTTATTAGGGGTGGGGGAAGGTTTTAGGGCTTAGGGCGGGTGGGGGTGTTGAGGTAGTTTATTTTTTAGGGGAGGGATTTTTTTTTTAGGGCTTAGTGTGTGTGTGAGGGGGTTCGGGTAGTTTAGTTATTAAGGGTGGGAGAAGGTTTTAGAGCTCAGAGTGGGTGGGGGATTTTGAAGTAGTTTAGTTTTTAGGGGCAAAGGTGGGGGATTCGGGTAGTTTTGTTTTACGGTTTAGGGTGGGTGGGGGAGTCAGGGTAGTTTAGCTTTTAGGGGTGGGCAAAGATTTTATGGCTCAGGGTGGGTAGTGGGTGTCTGGGTAGTTCACTTATAGCGGTGGGGGTTTCGGTACTTTTTTAGGTTAAGGCGGGGAGGGGTTCTATGACACAACCACTCATGCCGTTTCCACATATGCCTTTACTAAGCATGCTTTTACAATGAAATTCATTGTAAAGGCATGCGTGGTAAAGGCATGTGTTGAAAAGACGCGGTCGTGGTTCCGACTGCGTTGTTAAGCAATGCATGGTTCCGGAACGCGTGGTTGTGTCATACAACCATTTAGCACAACTAAGGGTTAAAAATGAGAAATAGTATGTCAGCTACATATATAGAGAGATAAGAGATATGGCGATGTCCAAAGAAGACAAAGCAAACACCTTCTGTGATTTCTACAAAATCCTTCACCAGTCCGAGACACCAGGGGAAGAGGCACAGCTAGACTATTTGAAGGGGGTCGATTTACCCACAGTGACGCCGGATCAGAATGGGGAACTGGGTAGCCTGATCAGAGATGACGAGGTCCAAACTGTAATTAGTGCCCTTAAATTACACAAATCACCAGGACCCAATGGGTTCACAGTCCAATTCTATAAAACCTTCAGCTCAGATTTAATACCCCACCTCACACTTCTATTCAATCACATGACTACCACTTGAATGTTACCCCCCTCAATGAGTGAAGTTTTAATCTCGATCATCCCGAAACCAGGGAAGGACCCTCACTACTGCACTTCCTATAGGCCTATAGCCTAACTCAAGCTATACTAAAATCTTAACTACCAGCTTGGAAACAATTATTGATCCATCCCGAACAATCAGGTTTTATTCAAGGGAGACAGACATATGATAACTTAAGGATGGTCCCCCTCAGTGTGGAATTTAATAAAATATCTACTTGTCCATGGGGCAGGTTGTCTCTTAAATCTACTTGTCTGGTAAATAAAAATCTACTTGTTCCTTTGGTGCCATGTAGTATGCTGACAAATTATGGCAGCAATCTCATTAAGTAATAACTCTGATAAAAGCTGCAGAAGGCTGGCCCAGTGTGTGGTGGACACTTATGGTGTTACACCTTATACTGGGTCCAGGCAGCCCTTATTAGATAGTGTTACAGTGTCTATGTAGCCAGGGCTTTCTAATGGTAGCTGTGGTGAGCAGCCAAGACATATCTAGAAGGAGTGTGAAGCACCTGCAATTCCACTGTAGTCACCCAGTAATTTATCACACATGAAAGGAACCACACAGTGTTGCAAAAATAAAGGTACTTTATTACAGGAACACCAAACTAGATTTCTGTAGGTAAACCCCCGTCTGGAGGTAAGTACACACAAAATATACACAGATAAGTATTAGAAAATAGCATCAAATATCGAGGGCGCTATGGGAGGGGGGCAAACAATCTACTAAAAAAGTGGAATGCAAGAATGGGCCCCCCACCAGAGTTTATGAAGAAGTTATCCAAGGGCTGGGAAAGATTGGAACCCCAAGAGGTAAGTACCTAGATGACTCCCAGCAACCAGGAGAGCAGAGGTAAGTTACCTGGTCATCCCATAGGCTAACATGGGGACTTGTACATGGAATATTGCAAGAACAGGACCAGGCCGGAGAAACCCAATGGTGGATTCTGGATGAAGAGCACCTGCAAAAGAAGGGGACAGAGTCCAGTCCACGCAGAAGTGTCCTGGAGGGGCAGGAGGAAATGCCCACCCTTCTGTGGGTGAAGATCCGGGTCGATGGTGGTGGATGAAGTCCAGCTGTGAAGTCCAGGAGCTGCAGAGGAGTCCTTGAAGTCACCTAGGAGTTGTCCCTCAACAGTCGCCGGATTACATATGGGTAGGTGGTCAGGAGGCCCACCAACAAGCACAAGCAAATGCAACTGGAGTTGTTGGAGATTTGCAGAGCTGAAGAGGACCAGCAAGGTTCTGGAGACTCAACCCTTGGAGGGGAGTCCGGGCTGACCCTCAGAAGACAGGAGAGCCAGCATAAGCAGTCGGAGCACCCACGAGCAACCCACTGGCAGCAGGCACAGTAAGTCGCAGTGAGGCCCAGAACCCACACATGAAGAGGAGTCCCAAGTTGCTGGAGCAGCAGAGAGGAGACTGCTCTTGCAGAGGTAGAGTGCTGGGGGCTGGGGCTACTTGGAGCCTGAAGATCACTCAGAGCAGGAGTCAACAAGCCTTGGTTGCTGCAACAGTCGTGGTGCACAAGGGTTCTGTCTTGGAGGAAGAAGCAAGGAGTCACCGTCTTAAGTTGGACAGAAGGCAGAGAGGACCCCGGGAATCCCTCAGAACTACCCCCTGTGTTGGAGACTCTTCCAGAGGACAAGAGGATCCCAGCAGTTGGATGTCGTTTCCTTAGGTGCCTGCAGACGCAGGGGGTGACTCATTCACTCCAAGGGAGATTCATTCTTGCCTCTTTGGTGCAGCTGAAGACTTGCCAACCCCAGATGATGCACAGCCGTGGAAATGTTGCAAGTTGCCGACAGGAGCCGCAGAAAAAATGTTGCAAGGAGAGGTCATTTCGGTGTTGCAGCCTTCTTCGGTTCCTATGAAGTCCAGCAGCGGTTCCGGTGGCCAGGAGCAGAAGAGGTCGTTGCAGGGGTCCTGGTGGAGTCATGCACGCCGAATCTGGGGACACACCCTCAAGGGAGTCCCTAAATAGCCCAAAAAGAGGATTGGTCACTTTGCAAGGTGACCACCTATCAAAGGAGGGTCACTGACGTCATCTGCCTAACCTGACAAGTCAGATGCTCACAAGGGGCCTCTGTCCATCTTGTTTGCAAGATGGCAGAATCAAGTGGCCACCTGGAGGAGCTCTGGGCACTACCCCTTGGGAGGTGGTGGACACAGGTGTGGTCACAACCCTTTCCATTGTGCAGTTTCGCGCCAGAGCAGGAACTGGAGGGTCCCTGGACTGGTGCAAACCGGATTATGCAAGTAGGGCATCAAATGTGTCCTTCAAAGCAACTCAGTGGCGTGGGGAGGCTACTCCTCCTCAGCCTTGTAACACCTATTTCCCAAGGAGAAGAGTTTGCACCCCTCTCCCACAGGAAATCCTTTGTTGTGCCTTCCCCTGCTTGAGCTGCTCTTTCACAAGGAGCATATTGGCATACAAGTAGCTTTGTTCAGTGCCAGGAACCACTGTGGCAATCAGTGGCATAACGAAACTGGAGGCTCCCCCCTCCAAACTCACTCAGGTCAAGTGCTGTGCTGAGGGGGCCCCTTGCAGGGGGGCTGTTGGGCCTTTGTTACGCCACTGGTCCAAAAACCTTTTTTTCTTTTTGCTGGTGTTTGTTACAGTGGTGAGTCTGGTAGCTCCCACAATGATAAAGTGTTACAAAAGCCATGTCAAAACAAGACATGCATTGACGAAACCAAAAGACTCACAAAAAAATTTTTTGATCAATTGGCTTTGCCAGTGCCTATTTATTTTCATGCTTCCCATATTCTTGTTGAAAATGGTTAAACTGATTTTCGATTAGGAATATTTTTTGGAAATACTAGCATGCATCAACACATTTTACTAAATGATGCTTCAAAGAAATAGCACCTAAAATTTCATAGTAGCGAAAAGGTTTTTTTCCTACTTGCATTTTTTCTGAACACTTTATTTCGAAAGCAAAGAATCCCCACTCTGCTTACAAGCTTCTGCAAGCATTTGCATCTAATCAGAGAGCATTCTGGGAGCATTATGGTTAGCCTAATACTGTTAAACGTTTGTGTGTACACTTTTTTGTTTTTCTGGACCTTATAACGTTTATTTACAGCGCTCACCCTAATAATGAAGGCTTTCAATTAATGAACCATAAATACAAGTTTGAACAGCATTAACATATGGACACACATATTACCTCAACTGCAGACAGCTCCCTTCTCTGTAAACTGTTAGCCAAAGGGTTTGTGCTGCAGGGGGTTGTGCCTACTTGTCCCAAGGACAAAATGAACATGAAAACTTGTTGCCCTTGACCCCATACAATATGTCCAGACGCCCATAGGAATTCCACATACCTGCACCTGGTCAAAAGGGCCACCAAAAAACATATCCTGGTAATTCTTCTGGTATTAAACACCTAAAAAGACTTTGACCGAGAAGACTAGACATTTCTCTTCTTCACTCTCTGTAAATTTGGCATTAGCGAACGTTACATAGCCACAGTCCAGACGAACTATGCAAATCCACTATCACAGGTGATGGTCAACGGGGTGGACTCACAATTCTTAAAGCAAGAATGTGGCACAGGTCACGGGTGTCCGCTTTCACCACTCTCATTTGCGCTCTCATTTGCTTTGAATATAGAACCCCTCACAGCTAAAAATCAGGATCAGGGCTACCCCCACGATCTGAGGGATTTCCTTTGGCTCGGTAGATCCCAAAATATGCTTCTTGCAGATGAAGTATTACTCGTTCTCACTTCCCCTTCAACATCCTTAACAGCTCTACAGCAGGAATTAGCTCGCTACAAAACAGTGGCAGGTTATCGCATTAATATCTACCAACGTTTTGTTGTACGCCTGACCCAGGCCAGAGATGGAAGCATTGGTGGGCTCTACTCCCTTCCAGTTGCCAAGAAAGATTTAGTATATTTAGGCATTAAAATAACTCCCAAGGTTTTGAACCTTTACCATGCAAACTAACACACCCTATTCTCTGTGCAAATATGTGGGACGAACGCAGGGTTCAAATCCGGCCAATGATTGTATTTGTATATTAATTACGAAGAAAAAAAAAAAAGTTTACTTCTCTTTTTAGGCCCTTCTGCCCCCAAGGTAGGCAGAAGCCACCAAGACACCAAGGTTTTTTTTCCCTTTTGTTTTTTTTTGTGTTCGGGGGGTGCCCCCTTTGGCAAGGGTCACCCCCCCCCAAAGGGGACAAAGCACTGTTGGGCAGTTCTGTTCCCAAGGGGAGCAGATCGGCCTAGTTTTTTTAGGCCCATCTGCCCCGAGGGGGGCAGAGACCAATAGACACCAGGGAACATTTCTAAATGATTGGTGGCAGGGTGTTTGTCAACTGGCGAAGTGTTTGCATTTGGGATTATAATAGTTTATTTCTCATTTTTGCTCTAGTTCAAAGCCTTTGCTTCCTTTGCTGTGGCTCCTTGATGTTTTGGTAGTGGTTGACCTGCGGGTTGCGTAGTTGCATGTTTTAGGTAAGTAAAAACAATTTACTCCAAATGACTATTATTGCCATGCCTAAATGACATTTTGTAACAGGTGTACTAAATACAGGATTGTGTGGGAAATTGTTTTTAGATTAGTGCACAATGATATTTGTGTTGTCTTATGTGTAATTTTCTTTTCTTTTTTCTTTTTAGTGGGATATCATTGGTGATGGCTGTGCAGAGTAGTTGCTGGTGAGTATAGCTTTTTCAGGCAAGTGAGTGGTATAGTTTTTGAGTACCTAACTCTTTGTAATAAAGCCACACTTTGTTTATTACTTATCTTACAGAGTGCTGGTTGTTGGTGGTGCATTTGTCCAGTTACTTTTCATAGGAAGGATCATGGCTAGCCGTAGGATGACCTCTCAGCAGGTTGTTGGTGTGCTTTTTCAGTCTTCTTCTGACCATGATTATGAGACTGACTCTACATCTGTGGCAGAGGAGGAAGTGCAAGATTCTGGAAGTAAATTTTCTGTCAGAGAGGAATTGTCGGATGATGAAGCCACTCTCAGTGCTGATGAAGTGCCTGTTTTAGAGGAGGACACTGATGTGCCAATGGTGCAGGCAGCCAGCGGCTGAAAGACTTCCCATTGGAAGACCTGAACTCTGGGTTGCCCCAAACACGGAGCAGCCACAGTTGCTTGCCTTTACTGGTCTCCCAGAGTGTAGGGTGAATACGGAAAACTTTTTGCCTGTCAATTTCTTTCAGTTGTTTATGGACGATTTATTTTTGGAAGAGATTGTTCAGCAGACTAATTTGTATGCAGAGCAGTATTTGAGGGACAACGCTGCCAGACTTGGGCCACACTCTAGAGCTAGCTGGTGGATTCTCACAAATCTGGAAGAGTTGAAAAAGTTCTTGGGTTTGACTTTTTTGATGGGGTTGATAAGGAAGCCATCCCTGTCTTCATATTGGTCTACTAGTCCCTTGATGGCAACTGCTATATTTCCTGCAACCATGAGTTGTAACCGGTATGAGCTTCTTCTTCAGGTGCTGCCTTTTATTGATAATGCTTTAGCCTTGCCACAAGATCACCTTGATTCTGACTGTCTTTTTAAGATTAGACCTGTCCTTGATCATTTTGTGGATCAGCTTTCAGAGGTATATGTTCCAGGCAAAGAGATAAGTGTGGACGAGTCTTTCGTCCTTTTCAAGGGGCGTTTAGTTTTTAAGCAGTACATTCCTAGTAAGAGGGCACGGTATGGGATTAAATTGTATCTGCTGTCAAAAAGCAGTACAGGATATGTGTATAATTTCCGGGTCTACACTGGTAGGGATTCCAGTATTGACCCTCCTGGTTGTCCGGCCACTTTTGGAGTTAGCGAAAACATTGTGTGGGAACATGATAGACGGCTGTTTAACAAAGGTCACCATTTGTACGTAGATAATTTCTACACTGGAGTGCAGTTGTTCAAGGAGTTGTTTAGAGTGGACACTGTTGCTTGTGGCACAATCCGTTATAACCAGAAAGGCTATCCAAGGGAGCTTGTCTGTAAGAAACTTGTGAGGGGACAATGCAGTGCCTTGCGGAATAATGAGCTGCTAGCTATGACATTTTCAGACAGGAGGGATGTGTACATGCTATCGACCATCCATGATGAGAGTACTTCCCCTGTGGCTGTTTGGGGTCAGGTTGCGGAAGTGCATTTTGGACAACAATAGGCACATGGGTGGTGTTGATAGAGATCAGAGGTTGGAACCTTACACTGCTCTTCGTAAGTCTTATGTGTGGTATAAAAAGTTGGCCCTACATTTATTTCATTTGGCAACTTTTAATGCCTTTATTGTATACAAGGATTGTGTTCACCTGAGTCAAGGATGACATTTATTAAATTTCAGGAGTCGGTCATAGAAAGCCTTATTGTGGTGGAACCGGCAAGAGTTCCTAGAATAGAAGTGGTGGAGGATGTGGTTAGATTGAAAGATCGGCACTTTCCAGATCACATTCCTCCCACTCCCAAAAAAGACTTGCCCACAAAGAAATGTAGAGTATGTGCCCGGAGATTAATCCGGAGGGAGATCCGGATGTACTGCCCCGAATGCCCTTCAAAGCCTGGGCTGTTTGTGCCCAGCTGTTATAGAAGTTACCATACAAAAGAAAAATTCTGGGAAATACCGTGAGCGTAAGCTGTCTGTTTTATATTTTCATATGTTTCACGGTTGGCATCTCTGTCATGTATTTAGTTAGAGCTTTTGTGTTTGTAGTTTTGTGCTTATTTTATAATTAGTGGTTTCTTTGTTTATAAAACAAAAAAAAAGTGATGGCGGTGTGAGTGGGATGGCGCTTGGCTGGCGGTGTGCGTGGGGTGGCGCTTGGAAGGCGGTGTGCGTGGGGTGGCGCTTGGAAGGCGGTGTGCGTGGGGTGGCGCTTGGAAGGCGGTGTGCTTGGGGTGGCGCTTGGCTGGCGATGTGCTTGGGGTGGCGCTTGGCTGGCGGTGCCAGCCAAACGCCAGTCCACATTCCCATCAGCTGGTGTGATTCTTGTATCAAGCATGTGGGCGTATGTAAGTGATGGGCCCTTGAGTGGCGCGGTCTGTTGATGTGAGTGTTGTAATGTGCTGGGCCCGTGGCTGGCAGTGTGAATGGTCTTGTGCGTGTCATGTATGAAAGGTGTGTGAATGGACTGTAAAGCGGTTGGTGCCTTGTCGCGGCTTTACACCTCACGTGAGTCATTGGTTCAGTTTTTGGCCTTTCAGTTATTAACAGTGCATTTCATTTTTGTGAAATCTCTTGTTAATAAAATTTGATCCACTGAACCATCACTCACCCTCGTGCCAAATCCAACCAGTGTGTGTGGTAAAAATGACAAAACCTGCTCAGCTGTAATCAGGCATCGCAGCACACCTGTGACACGCTAGGTGCCTCGGGTGGGACACCGATGATGAAGCATGCCACCAACTTGGTTGGTGGGTGAGGGGTCTTTTTCACATAACCTAAGTGTGTTTCTTTTCACAATTTTAGTGTTTGGCACATCACGGACGTATGTGCACACATCAAAATGATATATTACAAAAATACCTGTGTTTGAGGGGGGAGGGCCCACCTATGTTTTTGGTCCTGGGTGCGGCCTTCATCTAGGGAAACCTACAAAACCCAGACATTTTTTAAAACTAGACACCCCAAGGAGTCCAGGGAGGTGTGGCTTGCGTGGCTCCCCCAACATTTTCTTACCCAGACTCCTCTGTAAACCTCAAACTTTGCATAAAAAAGCATATTTTCCTGACTTTTCTTCGTAGGATCACAGCTCCAGCACAAAATTCCTACTCCCCAGTTTTCCCCTCAGCCGCCCAAGTAAAATGACACCTCACTTATGTGGGTCCCCAAAGCAGAGTCCATCTAAAGATGTATAAAAGAATATGTCCTTATAAACTCGCTGTGCTATCCCCTCTATCTCTACAAGTTTTGGGCCTTATTCTGTTGCAGGCACCTGGCCCACCCACACAAGTGAGGTATCATTTTTATCGGGAGACTTGGGGGAACGCTGGGTGGAAGAAAATTTGTGGCTCCTCTCAGATTCCAGAATTTTCTGTCACCGAAATGAGAGGAAAGGGTGTTTTTTTAGCCAGATTTTGAGGTTTGGAAAGGATTCTGGGTAACAGAACCTGGTCAGAGCCCCACAAGTCACCCCATCTTGGATTCCCCTAGGTCTCTAATTTTAAAAAATGCACAGGTTTGGTAGGTTTCCCTAGGTGCTGGCTGAGCTACAGGCCAAAATCCACAGGTAGGCACTGTTTTTTTTCAAAAAATGGGATGTGTCCATGTTGCGCTTTGGGGCATTTCCTGTCGCGGGCGCTAGGCCTACCCACACAAGTGAGGTATCATTTTTATCTGGAGACTTGGGGGAACGCTGGGTGGAAGGAAATTTGTGGCTCCTCTCAGATTCCAGAACTTTCTGTCACCATAATGTGAGGAAAATGTGTTTTTTTAGCCACATTTTGAGGTTTGCAAAGGATTCTGGGTAACAGAACCTGGTCAGAGCCCCACAAGTCAACCCATCTTGGATTCCCCTAGGTCTCTAGTTTTCAAAAATGCACAGGTTTGGTAGGTTTCCCTAGGTGCCAGCTGAGCTAGAGGCCAAGATCTACAGGTAGGTACTTCGCAAAAAACACCTCTGTTTTCTTTCAATAAATGGGATGTGTCCACGTTGCGCTTTGGGGCATTTCCTGTCGCGGGCGCTAGGCCTACCCACACAAGTGAGGTATCATTTTTATCGGTAGACTTGGGGGAACATAGATTAGCAAAACAAGTGTTATTGCCCCTTGTCTTTCTCTACATTTTTTCCTTCCAAATATAGGAGACAAATTTGGCATTTTACTGGGACATACCCCATTTCTACTATATTTGGTGCTTTCAGCCTCCTTCCAGTTAGTGACAGGAATGGGTGTGAAACCAATGCTGGATCCCGGAATGCTAAACATTTATGAAAACTAGACAAAATTCTGAATTCAGCAAGGGGTCATTTGTGTAGATCCTACAAGGTTTTCCTACAGAAAATAACAGCTGAAATAAAAAAATATTGAAATTGAGCTGAAAACAGCCATTTTTCTTTATGTTTTACTCTGTAACTTTTTCCTGCGATGTCAGATTTCTGAAAGCAATATACCGTTTTGTCTGCTGGACTCTTCTGGTTGCGGGGATATAAAGGGCTTGTAGGTTCATCAAGAACCCTAGGTACCCAGAGCCAATAAATGAGCTGCACCCTGCAGTTGGTTTTCATTCTATACTGGGTATACAGCAATTCATTTGCTGAAATATGAAGAGTGAAAAAGAGGTATCAAGAAAACCTTTGCATTTCCAAAATGGGATCAAGATAAGGTTTTGAAGAGCAGTGGTTATTTGCACATCGCTGAATTCCGAGGTGCCCATACTAGCATGTGAATTGCAGGGCATTTCTCAAATAGACGTCTTTTTTACACACTCTCTTATATTTGGAAGGAAAAAATGTAGAGAAAGATAAGGGGCAATAACACTTGTTTTGCTATTCTGTGTTCCCCCAAGTCTCCCGATAAAAATGATACCTCACTTGTGTGGGTAGGCCTAGTGCCCGCGACAGGAAATGCCCCAAAACACAACATGGACACATCCTATTTTTTTTATAGAAAACACAGCTGTTTTTTCCAAAGTGCCTACCTGTAGATTTTGGCCTCTAGCTCAGCCGGCACATAGGGAAACCTACCAAACCTGTGCATTTCTGAAAACTAGAGACCTAGGGGAATCCAAGGAGGGGTGACTTGCGGGGCTCGGACCAGGTTCTGTTACCCAGAATCCTTTGCAAACCTCAAAAAGTGGCTAAAAAAACAAGTTTTCCTCACATTTCGGTGACAGAAAGTTCTGGAATCTGAGAGGAGCCACAAATTTCCTTCCACCCGGCGTTCCCCCAAGTCTCCCGATAAAAATGATACCTCACTTGTGTGGGTAGGCCTAGCGCCCGCAACAGGAAACGCCCCAAAGCGCAACGTGGACACATCCAAATTTTTGGAAGAAAACAGAGGAGTTTTTTGAGAAGTGCCTACCTGTAGATTTTGGCCTCTAGCTCAGCCGGCACCTAGGGAAACCTACCAAACCTGTGCATTTCTGAAAACTAGAGACCTAGGGGAATCCAAGGAGGGGTGACTCGTGGGGCTCGGACCAGGTTCTGTTACCCAGAATCCTTTGCAAACCTCAAAAAGTGGCTAAAAAAACAAGTTTTCCTCACATTTCGGTGACAGAAAGTTCTGGAATCTGAGAGGAGCCACAAATTTCCTTCCACCCGGCGTTCCCCCAAGTCTCCCGATAAAAATGATACCTTACTTGTGTGGGTAGGCCTAGCGCCCGCGACGGGAAACGCCCCAAAGCGCAACGTGGACACATCCAAATTTTTGGAAGAAAACAGAGGTGTTTTTTGAGAAGTGCCTACCTGTAGATTTTGGCCTCTAGCTCAGCCGGCACCTAGGGAAACCTACCAAACCTGTGCATTTCTGAAAACTAGAGACCTAGGGGAATCCAAGGAGGGGTGACTCGCGGGGCTCGGACCAGGTTCTGTTACCCAGAATCCTTTGCAAACCTCAAAAAGTGGCTAAAAAAACAAGTTTTCCTCACATTTCGGTGACAGAAAGTTATGGAATCTGAGAGGAGCCACAAATTTCCTTCCACCCGGCGTTCCCCCAAGTCTCCCGATAAAAATGATACCTCACTTGTGTGGGTAGGCCTAGCGCCCGCGACAGGAAATGCCCCAAAACAGAACGTGGACACATCACATTTTTTCATAGAAAACAGTGCCTACCTGTGGAATTTGGCCTCTAGCTCAGCCGGCACCTGGGGAAACCTAGCAAACCAGCACATTTTTGAAAACTAGAAACCCAGGGGAATCCAAGATGAGGTGACTTGTGGGACTCGGACCAGGTTCTGTTACCCAGAATCCTTTGCAAACCTCAAAATGTGGCTAAAATACCACGTTTAACTCACATTTCGGTGACAGAAAGTTCTGGAATCTGAGAGGAGCCACAAATTTCCTTCCACCCAGCGTTCCCCCAAGTCTCCCGATAAATATGATACCTCACTTGTGTGATTAGGCCTGGTGCCTGCGACAGGAATAGATCACACAACGGTCAATGTTGGTCCTTACGTGAGGCAGCTGTTGACCCTGGGGTGATCCATTCCTGACACAGGCACTAGGTGTAGGCACTCAAGTGGGGTAGTGTTTTTATCAGGACAGGTGAGGAGTCACTGGGTGGTAGGAATGTTGTGGATCCCAGCATATTCCTGTAGTTTGTGTGACAGAAATGCGAGAAAAATAGAGTTTTTTTTCAACATTTCAGCTTTGCAGGGTATTCTGGGTAAGAAAACTTTGGGGAATCCACACAAGTCACACCTCTGTGGACCCCCCCGAATGTCTAGTTTCCAGAAATGTTTGGGTTTAGTGTGTTTCTCTATATGGCCGCCGAATCCAGGACCAAAAACACAGGTGCCTGCCTTACAAAACCAGTTTGTTTTGCCATAGACAATTTTGATGTCTCCACAATATGATTTGGGTGGTGGAATTTGGGGCTGAACTAAATTGGTGAGCTCCCAAGTGAGCACTCTCTCTCTGCTTGCCGCCGCATTCACCTGCTCTCTGGGTTGGCCTAACCCACTATTACCCAGTTGCACGAACAGCTTGCGAAGGGACAGCAGGACTATCCTCATCACCTCCCTCATAATGTACTGGAAGAGGAGTTTTCGAATGGGACTCCTCTGACTGAAAAATCACTCCCAGAGTCTGCGCCATTGTCCTATCCCTCAGATGCTGTCTCAGTATCTGATGTCTCAGTCTCTGATCCTATGTCAGAGCGGTCCTCTATAACCCAAGTGCAGGCAGCAGTCATCCATCAAGATGCCATCTCTGCTATTGGCTAAACTGTTGCTCTAAAACACTAGCCTACGTAGACAGTCACAAAATCGATGGTGTGTGTGAGATACGTGCAACAGTAGAGGCCACCTTACCTGCGCTTCTTCCCTCAATCAGCACGTACTTTCAAGACACTCAAAAAACACCTTGTCACATACCATTCGTCACAGTCTTTAGCACCTCCTGCGCCCAGTCCAACAATCATTATTGGTGCTCCCACTCCCTCCTCCTCGGATTCCCTCATTACCACCCAGCAAAAGTGCCCTTCATCTCTCCATAGACTTTACTAATGTACTCAGCTATTTACATAAAATACAGATGTGCTCTTTGCAGTAGGCATATAAACCTTCTGCGCTTCTTTATGGCACTAAAACTGCCACTAGACAAGTCGGACCCTTTTCCCCCCAGGGAAACCACACACATATTGACAAAAGTGATGTATATATGACAGCCAACCACCTGAAACTCAACTCAAGCAAAACCGAAATAATCCTCTTTGGCCCATACAAAAACACCTGGGACCCCCCATGGTGGCCCACCACGCTAGGCCCTGCACCCACCCCCGCCAACTACGCACGCAACCTCAGCATCATCCTAGACTCCTCCCTCTCTATGACCCAACAAATCAACGCTCTTACCTCCTCATGCTTCAACAAACTCCGTATACTGAAAAACATTCAAATGGATCCCCACAGAGACCAGAAAAACTGTCACTCACGCACTCATCAGCAGCAGGCTTGATTACGGAAACGCCCTCTACGCCGGCACCACTCTAAAACTCAAGTGCAAACTACACGCATCCATAACTCAGCAGCACGACTCATCCTCGACCTCCGCCGACACGAACACATCTCTCCACACCTCAAATCCCTTCACTGGCTCCCCATTGACAAAAGGATCACCTTCAAGATCCTCATCCTCGCACACAAATCACTCCACAACACAGGCCCTGCCTACCTCAACGAGAGTCACCTTCCACACCCCCACACGAAACGTCCGCTCAGCTGACCTCTCTCTCGCCTCTGTCCCCCGCATCAAACACACCACCACCGGGGGCAGATCCTTCTCCTACATTGCACCCAAAACCTGGAACGCACTCACAACCCACATTCGCAAGACCCAAAACCTACTTCTTTTCAGGAAGGGCCTCAAAACCTGGCTTTTTGAACAGTGAACCTCCTAGCCCCTTTCCCTCCCCCTGTCCCCCCCCCGCAGCGCCTTGAGACCCTCACAGGTGAGTAGCGCGCTTTATAAATCTCTTTGATACAGATCTACACATATATATATATATATCTACATAGATATATCTATAGATATATCCATGTACCTAGATATATCTATCTACATAGATATATATATATATATATAAATATATATATATATATACACACACATATATATTTTTTTTAGTTGCTGTATGGTTTCCTTGGGGGCCAAAATGGCCCCCAGGGAAACCCTACAACATCTAAAAAAAAAATTGCCCCCACAGGGGGTCACCCTGCCCACGGGCGACCCCCTGTCATTTCATTTTTTTTTTTTTTTCCCCGCTGTGCTGCGATCGGGGGCCAGGAAACACTTTCAGGAAGGCCTCGTAAGAAAGGGGAGACTCTCCCCTTTCTTACAAGGCCTTCCCGAACGTCTAAAAGGCCGTTTTCCCCATGAAAGCAGGAAGCGGCCGCAAGGCTGCTTCCTGCTTTCATGGGGAAAACACCTTTGCAACGTCAGCGCGCCTCGCGGCGGGCTGACGTCACAAAGGGGCGGGGGGAGACACGGTAGCTTCCGTGTCTCCCGGGGGTAGTAAAAAAAAAAAATCCTTGGGCGCGACGCACCCGAGGATTTATTAATGCCCTTCCTGGTGTCGGCCACTGGTCGTGACCCGCACCAGGGAGGGTGTGTGGGCGTCCGCCAGTGGCCGACGCCCGCACTCAAGCGGTTAAACAAATAAAGAGCACACTGTTCCTAAGGAAAACAGAACGGTCTAGGGAACCTGAGTATTCAGGAGCAAAAGCCCTCACGCATCACACTGGATGACAGGCATCATCATTGGGAATTGCTCCACGTCAGGCCGGCACTGCAATGCCTGACGTGCTCCCAGAATGGGAACTGTCAGCCGTATTGCTAATGTGATGACTGGTGGAAGGAAGAAACAAACCACCAATCCAAAAACAGGAGAGCAAAAAAAGTTAGTTAAAATTGGTTATTCATTTCAAACTCGCATCATAAATGTAATCAGTATAGGAGAAATGAAGACCAAGGTTAAAAACACAAAGGAAAGTAAGAAATGAGTGCAATGCTCAACAACTTTCAAAACACTACTAGAGGATCCCTAAATGTGTGGTACCTCTAACAAAGGGTCAACATGTTTCGCGTCCAATGGTCCAGGTGGATCCGTTGACGCTTCATCAGGACCAAAAATAGCTTCTCCAATTAACATTAGGAAAATACAAAGCAATCACTTACATTTAGTCAACTGTTAAATGTCATCAAAAAGGTCGCCCTAAAAAACACTGATAAAAACAAAACACCAAAATGAAAAAACCTAATGTGCATATTAATACAATGGGTGATCAGAGGAACCATATAGACAGAAATGTGCTTACCATCCCCAACTAGGAGGTGTAGCTCCATAGGAAGCGCAAACCCCAGGACTGTAACGGACACTTTAAACATTGTGGACAAAAATGAATGTGTAAAGCTCATCAGTCACCTTAAGTTAAAGTTGCAGCAGAAAGAAAATTGGTAAAATCTGAAAGCCAGAGGTAGCAACGGATAACATATGGACCCCTGGACTTGAAGTAAGTTACCACATCGTGTTGCCCAAGGTAATAAATCTGACCCCACAAAATAATGGTAGAGATAGGGAAAAACGCTCACCAGTCTCCGTAAGAAAAGGAAGTGTACTTATCAAAAAAACACTCATGTGTGGCGCGGCGTCTTTATCAATCTGCCAGCGGGTACTTACAAATGTATCCGAGGTCCTACATGAAGGACCTACCCTCCGGTTCGCGTTCTCGTCAAGTGACTGGGAATGCCGGAGACAGGATTATAAATGTGCAGTAAACGCGGAAGCTACCGTCTTCCGGTCTGCGCGTCATCAATAAGGGCATAAACACAAAGGAAGGACACAATACAGTGCTCATCCGAGGAGGAGTAAAAATAAAATAAGGACTCATCAATACTCCACATTAAGGAGACAAGCTAGAAGAAGGAATTTCACAGTTCAACCTCTGGGAAAATAGAAATGGAGAAAATATTTTTAAAAATGTGTAAATAATGGAGAATAATCAGGATGTGAAGGTAAATTAAGCTATACCCAAAAAATTCAATAAAAAAGCCAAAAATCAAGGCACAAAAAGGCTGAGAAATCTCTAGGTAGAAATCATGTCAGCAAAGCCCAGGGTATCTCATCGTTTAAACCCTGTTCGCCTTCAAACGAACAAAGGTCCAGGATAGCGGAGCACTAAATTACCCCCGGAGAGGTTGTTCAGATACTCTCTAGCTTTAACCTCTGACGTAAATGCTCGAGTCTTGCCCTTTGCATTGACCTTCAACCGGGCAGGATACATCAGAAAAGCTTTGCCCTCCACATCCTGAAAAGGCTTGATGAGTTGCCTAAGCTGGCATCTCCTCTCCACTGTAACGTGGCAGAAATAGGGCACACAAAGAAAGCATATCCATTAAAACTTTGTTTGGTATCATGCATACTTTTTCAAAAATTAATTGCTGTATTAGAAAATTCCCAAAGTACACCAGGATGGCCCTGGACCTGTCAGATTTCTCCACCTGATGTTTCTTGAGCATCAGTGGATAGCAATGGACTTGTTGTACCTCTAAATCACAACTCCGTAAAGAGGGCTCCGGAAAGGCCCCCTAAAAAAGATTCAACAGGAAGGCTCTGATTTCACTGCCTTCCACTCCTTCCGCGAGGCCCCCAAATCTTAAGTTTCTCTGTCTCTGCCTATTTTCAAAACCTTTTGTTTTCAAGAGTATGTCTATTAACTGACCCTTGTGAGCTTCAGACTGGCCCTTAATTGCACCCACATCCAGTTCGAGATGCTGCCTGATCTTCGGCTGAAGAGATCCGATCACCTATCTTGGCGCAAGTTTTAACTTTCCTGATTGCCCAGAGTTTTTTTTTTACTCACACTGATGCGACCGCATACAACTTTGCATCCCACCGTTCAAAATCAGTAGTTAATTGTTTTTTTTTTAATATTGCACTAGACAATGTATGTATACTAGGTACGATACAGCAGCCTACCTGCTGAACATACCATCACTGTACTCACTGCTGCTATGTAACTGAAAATGTATACTTGGGAAAATTCATAAATAAATAAATAAAAACTTTCCTGATTGCACCATGCAACTTTTTTGTAGTCAGCCGGACTATCTAGCTGTCATTAAGAGTCTCTTCCTGACGCTGCTAGGCTAGGTGAGGGCTCCTCTTTTCCTGTCCCTGGAATTGATTGATTTCCGTCTGTGATACACATTAGCGGACGTTGAGTTTGGTCATTGGGGTATGCCTGTTGTGTTGTGGAGTAATCCCACTTTAGAGCCCAGGGGCAAGGGATGCAAATTCCTCTGGAACCCCCACCCTGTTTACTGCACTTCTGCTTTTTGTGTTTTGCTCACCTGGCGATGGCACAGGCCCCCTCAGATGCGCTGCTCGATGTGGTCCCTGAAGCCTGAGTGTGGTTCATCATCCAGGTCACTAAAGTTCAAATTAGAGGAATTGGAGCCATCGTAAGCACAAAAAAAAAAATAACTTAGCATCAACATCCTGGAGGTTCTCCTTAACTATTGGCCCACCAGGTTTTTCCTTGAGAGAGCAAACATCACACTCAGGGGGGGCCGGGTGCAGTAGATATCTTGAGAACCCCTCTCAGCTCTGTGCTCTGACTAGCTGTAGCTAACACTGGCTCGGGGAGGGGGGTGAATGGGTCACAAGTAGCAGCTAGATGTACACAAGCTGATTCTCAGAGATGTGACCCCCTCCTGGCCAGCTCCATCGTCACCACCCCATTGAAGCAGGAGACCCGGCTTCACAACCTGAGCCACCTTTCTGTCTGTCCCTCCACAGCTCGGGGAGTGCCTCTCCATGTCCGGGCACCCCTCGCAAACCTGGATGAAAGGCGGCATAGGACCAATAGTTTCGCAACCCCTAAAATCATGACAGTCACAAGGAGCTCCAGAGAGCAAGTTCAGACAATCTCCCACATGGGGGCACTGACCCGCCATGCCTCCCGAAGAGATCGGGCCGGAGAGCTGATAGGCAGCAGTCCTGATGATTAGGAAGGGGTCAGCCACACACTCTTTCTCCCTCTCTGTGGGGCATGCCAGCTCCATCACTGCACCCATATCTCCAGCTGCTGGGGCCACCACCAGAAAATCTGCCATAGAAGGCAGAGAGCGTGCTGCAGAACCTCCTGTATCAGCATCCTTTTTACTGCTGCAGCACGCCCCAGATCTTCCGGCTCTTTGCTCCCCCCTGCCTTCCTTGTTCCCACGCTCAGATTTCAAGCGAGCTTGCCCTGCGGCCCGCTGTAACAGTGCTGCACTCTCTGCTTGATCACACGGAGCAGACACGTAGGCCCATATTTATACTTTTTTGCACCGCAATTGTCATTTTTTTACTCAAAAGCGGCGCAAACTTACAAAATATAATAGCATTTTGTAAGTTTGCGCCACTTTTGCGTCACAAAATGACGCAAATGCGGCACAAAAAAAGTATAAATATGGGCCATAGTTTTGGGCAGGATCCCACTCACTCTGAATCGCTCTAAACTGCTGGCTGCCCCTGTGTGGCCTGGCTTGCTATGAAGGAAGAGAGAACTGGCACACTGATCTCTACTTCCCAGGGGACACAGAGCATAGTGTCACATGCCTTGCAGCTTTGGCCCACCTTTTCTCATCTGCAGTGCTGTTTGAGGCCAAGCTGAGCGGGGCGGCCCGCAAAGCGCATTATGCGCTTGCCATCTTGCTTCGAACTTTAAGCTCCTATCTAAAGGTGGATTTTTGCAAGTTAACCATCAGTCCAGAGGCACCTTTGTAAACCGGAAACATCTGTCACAGTCTCCATAGCGAACCCTCTGGTTGTTGTAGGAAGAGTGTGATGTCCGAGTAGAGGGATATTCTATCTTCGGACAAATCAGGCCAGCAAAACCCTATGAACTGTGCAGCACTTCTAACCACTCTGCCAAGAGTTCAATGGAAAAGGTGAAGAGCAGTGGAGAGAGGGGACATCCCTGCCACGTGCCTCGATCAATAAGAAAGGGATAAAAGAATGACCCATGGTGCAGATCCTTGCTTCACCACGCAGTTATAGTCACCGCTTGTGCTAGTTCTAGTCTTGTGGTAGTCAGTCTTGCTTTGACTGCAGTGCCGGTTTTTTGAGCTAATGATCTTCAGACGGCAAACCTACAGCTCGCAAGCGCATGCACAGAAACAGGACTCAGTGCACAAGATGCAGTTACGGGGCACGTTGTTATGTGTAGTGTCTCTCTTAAGCAAATGTGCAGACTGCTTCTCTATGCAGGATCAAATGAGCAAGGTCAATTCAATTTCAGGACCGGAGGCTCTGTTTATGCTATCTCTCTCTTTACTGTCCAAAACACAGCAGCCAACCAGTTAACAGTAAACGAAAAAACTACACATCCCATGCTGCTAGATATATGATTGCATACCCCAATCAACAGCCATGACCTCTGTCCATAAATACCATTGTCCCCAATGTCACTTCCTCTTTCTTTGCTGCTCCGTAGCAGATAAGTGCCTTTATTTCACTTCATTGTTTATTGTATTTCTTAGACTGTGTTTGTTTGAAGTGTAAAGCGATGCAATTCCGCTCGCTTATTTTATTATTATTTTATTGTTATTAGCGCTTCCCGCGCTTGTTTTGCAATCGGCTTCTTGCCGACTTTTATTGCCCTTTTTTAAGTGGAGTAGGAGCGTGCTACGCGTGTCGCGCGTGCAGTCCTTTCTTTATGTTTATTTCCATCTTTGAGCACGCGCTGCTTTACGAGCCGATCCTTTTGTTTTCTCCTTGGAAAGAGATCGGCTTGTGATTACAGCTGGCGCTTGAAGGGAAGCCCGGTATTCTGTCCTTCCTGACGCCCATCGTGTTTAAAACGTTTGGGTAGTATAAATAAGAGAGGCTTAGCCTAGAGTGCTCAACAGGCTGCTCCCTCCACACTTTCTTGGGCACATATATGTATAATTATTTTTCATTGGCCTGCTAGGGCTTTTTGCACTCCCCCTTGTGTTTGTTACCTTTTTGATATGTTCCACTATTTCAATGGCTCAATGGAGTGAGAAGCAGGGTACTACACTGAAGATATTGGTAACCAACTGGAAGTTAATTTAGCGGAAGCCCTTAATACCAGGGTTCATCAGTCAGTAAATGACGCCTTAGTGAGAGCCATAGGACCCTTTTCAGGTAAACTTTTAGATTACGCTCGTTCACAGGGTTGGCTTCATGGGCAGCAACCTCTTCCTGAGGGAACTAAGGCTAAGTCCAAGTCTAAAACAAATAATTTAGAAGGAAAGGATGCTCCTTCTGGAGACTTGCATGCTGACATTTTCGAATAATTGCCCAAAAAGCAAGCTGCCGAACGCAATTATAGTTCTAAAAAACAGGCGTCTTATTCCCCTTCTTCCTCAGATAAAGATTCTTCTTTTAAAGACTCTGATGACTCTGAGGCTCTGGGTTTGAGTACAAAAGCAAAGAAACGGACACCACCTCTTCAAGTTTTGGATTTTGATCCAGCAGAGATTGTGCATCCGAGAACTTCCAATTGGGTTCCTTCATCTGAAGTAGCACAGTATGTTCACTCCATTCTTATGAAAAGTTTTGACAAGGAGGTACGCTCTCGCCTCAGGACGCAATGCCCTAGACCAGATTTAGAAGACAAAGTGGCTGACACTCCTGATATTGACCCCACTATGGTCACTTTCATGAAGAAATTCGCTAAAGACCCTAAGAAGGGATTGGAGAGGTCTTGGAGCTTATGCCAAGATAAGCTATTGGATCTTTCGGGTCCGTTAACTGAGATCCTACATATAGCTTATTTGGCCAAGGAGTCCAATACACCTGTAGATACTGACGTTCTGATTGGATGGGCTCAGCGTGCCATTTGCCTTTTGGGCAATACTAATTGCGCTATTCTTCTGAGCGCAGAAAATCTGTCCTCATGCGTATTGATCCGAAATTAGCTGATTTATCCTCCTCTGAGGCAGGCCCATCTGCCGATGGCCTCCTTTTGGATCCGTTTTTATCAAGGAGCTGGCCAAATTTTGTTCTACCTTCTCGTCACTTGATATGGCACAAATGTCCCTTAAAAAGGTCTTCAGACGAGGCCTTTTTGTCAAGGCCGGTTGTTTTGGCGAACAAATGCCCGGCCGCGGTACCTTCTCAGGTCCTCAAAACTACTACCCCAGAGGAAGAGGGGGCTGATATGGAGACCAATCAGACCCCACCTTCTATCCCACTCGCTCCCGAAGAGGCCACACCAGATTTCGTAGAGGACCCCATAGAGGACAACAAGGAGCAATCCAAGAAGCTGGTTACTCAGGTGAGCATTATTCCATATTCTCAGGTGATTCTTGGAGGCAGAGTGGGATTGTTTCTAGAGAATAGGAAAAAGATTTCTGGAGACCCTTGGATTCTTCAGACAGTGTTGGGGTTTCATCTAGAGTTTATTGGCTCTCCGACGCAAATTACACCTCCGATTCCAATGATTTTTTCCCCATGCAGACTTTTATAGATGCAGAGGTTCAAGCCTTGCTAGACAAAGGGGCAGTAAGTTTCTCAGTCCTTCATCCTTCATGATTTCTCAGTCCCATCTTTGTGGTAGACAAAAAAGGAGGGGGTCATCGCTTAGTATTAAATCTAAGGGATTTCAGCTATTGGATCTTGTACAGGCATTTCAAAATGGAAGGGATTCACATATTAAGGGATATTCTTTTGGAAGGGGACTGGATGGTCCGTCTGGACCTAAAGGATGCTTACCTTTCGATCCCTGTGTTTCCCCCCCCCACCCCCACAGGAGATTTCTTCAATTCCTGTGGAAGGGTCAATGTCTGGAATTCAATGCTCTCCCGTTTGGCCTGTCGTCAGCCCCTTGGTGTTTCACGAAACTGTTGAGACCAGTGATGGAATGGTTGAGGACCAAGGGAGTTTGTTTGATCATTTACCAAGATGATATTTTACTGATGGCTCAGGACCCTCAATCTCCTCTTCTGACTCATTTAGACTGGACTATCAATCTGCTGCAAGATTTGGGTTTCATTATCAATGTGCAGAAGTCATTATTGATTCCGACCCAAGTGATAGAGCTTCCAGGCTTCAAGATAGACTCGTCCATGCTCAGCTAATTCTCCCCTCGCAAAAGATTCGCAATATCAAGAGGGCACAGAGGGTAGCTTTAGTCAGCCCGACTATTTCTCTGAGGAATATTGCCAGAATAGTGGGCCTTCTGGCCTCTTCTATTCAGGCAATCTTTCCAGCCCCACTTCACTACTGTGTCTTGCAGAGACTCAAGATCAGGCATCTGCAACAGGGTCTGAATTACTCAGAACTGATTCCTTTAACAATGGAGGTTAAATCGGAGTTTCTTTGGTGGCTCCAGCACATGGAAGCCAGGAAAGGCAGAGCTATTTTCGGTTCTCACCCAGAGGTGGTGATCAAGTCCGACGCCAATCGCTGGGGTTGGGGAGCCCATTGCGGTCCCCTTGTGACTGGGGATCGTTGGTCGAAAGTGGAACAGACTCTTCACATCTTTTGCTATAAAGAGTCTTTCTCCTCAGAACATGGACTGGTGCATACTGCTGAGGATGGACAACATCTCAGCCGTAAGGTATGTCAACAGGGGGGTACGAAGTCCAGGATCTTGGCAGAGATTGCCAAGGATTTCTGGCACTATTGTCTCAAACATCACCGGATTGTTCTAGCAGAATATCTCCCAGGAGATCAGAATACAATAGCGGACTGGAACTCCAGGTTTCTGACGGATTCCAGCGATTGGAAACTGGATCCAGTGATTTTCTTTCAGATACACAGGGAGTGGGGCCCTTGCAAGTGGATCTGTTTGCATCTCGCCTCAACTCTCAGTTAGCAAAATTCTTCAGCTGGCGCCCGGATCCTCTGGCACTGGCGAAGGATGCTTTCCTTCAGGATTGGTCTCAATTTCGGGGTAATGCCTTCCCTCCTTTTCTGATGATCTCCAGGGTACTGTCTCAGGTGCGGAGACAGAAAGCAGACATTGTCTTGGTGACTATTTTGGAGAGCTCAACCTTGGTTTCCTATTGTTCTGCAATTAACTTGTGCTCGCCCGCTTCTCATTCCTCCTCATCAGAATCTTCTCCTGAGCCCGGAAGGGCATCAACATCCACTGATCCTATCAGGGAAACAGACATTGATGGCCTGGATGGTTTCCGGTTGAGATGGAATTCCCCTGGTCTTTTGACACAGGCTGCAGAATTCAGCAAGCGGGCTTGGGCTTCAGGCACGCATAAACGATATTCATCAGCATGGCGCAGATGGCATAGTTGGCGTGATGGAAGGGGTATTAATCCAGTGGAGTCGGACGGTGAACTAATTGTAAATTTCTTACCAGAATTGGCAGGTTCAGGTCTGGCGTATAGAACTGTTAATAATTTCAGATCAGCTATTTCCGCTGGTCATGTTCATATTGGTGGTAAAACGGTAGGGGAACACACTCTGGTCTGTAAATTGTTAAGGGGTATTCGTTTTTCTAATCCTCCTCAAACCAGATACTCTGTATTATGGGATGTGAACATGGTTTTGAGGTTTTTAGACGAGAGGTCTTCCAATAAATATTTATCTCAAAAACAAATTTCAGCTAAAATGACTATGTTATGTTTAATTTCTTGTAAGAGGGTTTCAGATGTCAAGGCTTGGGACTTGTCTGGTAGGGTGTATTCCCCTGAAGGTGTTACCTTTACTATTACCCGAAGAACAAAAACTAATTGCAGGTCAGTAACTTATCCAATGTATCCGGATAATTAAAAACTACGTGTGGTTCAATGTTTGAAGGATTATGAAGTGGCTACTGATCAATTTAGACAATTTGCTAATGGTCAATTACTAATTTCCTTGCAAAAACCTTTTAAACCGGTCTCTTCTGCCACTCTTTCAAGATGGGTGAAATGGTTAATGAAGGAAGCAGGTATAGATACCAGTCAATTTGGTGCTCACTCTGTTAGAGGGGCTATGACCTCAAAATCTTATGCCTTAGGGTCTCGTCTAGAGGACATTATAAAGGCAGCTGACTTGTCTTCTGAATCTACGTTTCGTAAATTTTATCATAAACCTGTAGTAAATGTTGCTTCGCTAGTAATTGAGCAGCTTTAAACAAGCATAATCGGAGTCTCCGGTCCTGTAATAGAATAAAAATAATTCTAGCTTTCGCATCAAGAATTTTCAATTCTATTAAGGACACGCAGGCGAGGATTATCCCTCCCTGTGATATATGGTTGTGTCATGTATGAATAATATATTTATGTCATATGAAGAATGTTAATTTTATTTTACCCTCCCTTTTTTAATATATTAGTCAGTTCAATGTATTATAGACTATTTTGACTAGCGTGAGATATTACCTTTTATTATTTTATGTTTATAGGGTCTGAACAGAAGACTACCTGAATACTCTTTCCGTCTGTGGATAGGTGAAGACATCTATATGCAGATCAGTTCCTTTGGAAGTTCGTTGGCTTCCAGCTACTGTTGAACTTCATGTATCCCAATCTGGTTGGAAGTTCTTTGAACCGGCGCCTACGTAAGAAGTTTCAGTTCGGAAGTTTTAAGGATTAGCTGACTTTTACAAAGAAAGAGGAAGTGACATTGGGGGCCATGGTATTTATGGACATAGGTCATGGCTGTTGATTGGGGCATGTGATCATATATCTAGCATCATGGGATGTGTAGTTTTTTCATTTACCGTTAACTGATTGGCTGCTGTGTTTTGGACAGTAAAGAGAGAGACAGCATAATCCTCACCTCCGTGTTCTTAATAGAATTGAAAATTCTTGACACGAAAGCTAGAAAAAATTTTATCCTGCGCATAGGTTCATAAAAAAACGACATCTTCAGTGCACATGCGCTTTAGTGCTGGGTCTCTTTTCTGCGCATGCTCGGTAAGCTGTGCCTGACGTGCTGTTCTGAACATGTTCTGTTTCTTCCGGCTCAGCAATAAAGTGAGCTGGGGCGTTGCGCCCTGAAGGTCCGGGAGGTATGGCTAGGCCTGCAGTGGGAACTAAAGAAAGCATAGAAGGTAGTAGACTGCTTAGGTCAGGGGCAGAAACCAAGACCTGGACGGTACACGTCCTGGTCAAGTTGGAGTCACAGAATCTTAGTCAGGCTTTTTAGGCTACCCTGAGTATATTTGTCTAGTTTCTTAAGAGTCAGTACTTATAGAACCTAAGTTACAGTTAATCAACATACATGTTGTTGAACTCTAGATAAACACCAAACATGGTGCTGCTGAATATGCAGGAAATTAAGTATCAGTAGGGGCAACAACAAGTGTTATTATATGGAGCTGGGAACTCTCAGACGCACAGGACAGGTTTGACCTGGTATTTTGAGAGGTTCACCTGTGTTACCGTAACTCATATGGAATAATTTGAATTTCCTTGTAGCTCACTAGGCTCAGGAGTTGATAATACTCAGCCAATGATACGGACTCAAATAGAACTTTTTTATATTTGGGGGTTGCCAATGGAGAGAGCATGATATATACAACAGGCCAGAGGCCCCAGCGATCAATCAGTGCCATTCCAAGTGTAGACCGTTTTTCCGAGGCTTGTTTTAGATCACATATATGACTCCAGAGAACCTTATGATCAGTTGAACGGGGGAAAATATTTTAAACATATTCATTTATGTCACGATTTGAAACATTCAAAAGATATGGAGTCATATGGAATCAAAGCTGTTATATCAAAAATGGTAAACGCATTAATAGATATATTTTGAAACACCAAAGAATCCAGTTTACTTCATTTGTATTTAGTTGCATTTGCAGTGCTTTCGTAAGCCATGCACAGCTGTCTGAAACGAATGAGCCGGTGCCTTGAGATCAGTAACACCTGTGATGCCCTGCATGCAATCAGCAGCATAACACATATCTCCCCACCTCAAGTTCACGTCCTCCGACCTACAACTCATTTCCTCTTGATCCTCATTCTCGGCTTCAACAGAAGTGTGCTTAGGAGGACATCCAGATACAAAGCTGTTCTCTCTGTGGCAGCTATTAATGGGTCTTTAGAACGGGGTTAACAGAGGCGGTCTAGTCACGGGTCCTCCTTAGTTTCCCGGTCAAAGCTTTCACTTCCCACAAAAGTGAAATCAAAGAACTGCAGTTCTGCTTCAGTGGACTTACACCAAATGCACTAACACACCTGAAAAAAATGAATTACAAAACTAAAGCCAAGGACTGAAAGGGTTCCTGCTACACTTCGGTTTTTGGTTCCCGCGGAGTGGAGAGTCCCTATTTGTACCAGGCTGCCGGCTGAATAATACGGTGAATACAGAGTTACATTCCTTCACACATATCCCACTCTGCTCTCTGACACAGACTAGAGCGGAGAGGGGCGGCCTCCGGCTCCCGTCCTCCCAGGGCCCCGGCAGCAGCCCAGGCCCGGCCTCGGCCCCGCAGGAAGGAAGCAGCTCGGGGGCCTCTGCTCGGATGTCTCTAATATTCACCGCAGACCCGCCCTCCTGCAGCACGGAGAGTCACCCTCACAACATCACTCACTTTTTATGGTTTCCTGTCGCTCGTTTCTCTTGCGCGTTCTTTCTCGTTATAACAGGAAACGGCGCCTCGTGAGCTGCGGGAGAAACAACCCAGGGACGGACATGAGCCTGGAGATGGAGGGATGGAGACGGGGCCAGTGCGCACGCGCGGAAATGTGACGTTATAACTGCGCATGCTTACGGAAAATCTAAGGTGTACTGCGCATGCTCAGACAGGAAACGGCGCCTCGTGAGCTGCAGGAGAAACAACCCAGGGACGGACACGAGCCTGGAGATGGAAGGATGGAGACGGGGCCAGTGCGCACGCGCGGAAATGTGACGTTATAACTGCGCATGCTTACGGAAAGACTAAGGTGTACTGCGCATGCTCAGACAGGAAAGAGTGCCCTGTGAGCTGCAGCAGGAGGAGAAACAACCCAGGGACGGACATGAGCCTGGACATGGAGGGATGGAGACGGGGCCAGTGCGCAAGCGCGGGGTAAGGATGTTATAACTGCGCATGCTCACAGTATAGACACTGTATCCGCGCATGCTCAAACAGCAGCTACCTCTCCCTTTGGCATGCGCAGTAGAAAGATACTGACCCACTGCAGGGGGCGGCGCTCACTGGTTCTGGAAGGGCCAGGAGCTGATGCTTGAATAACAGTTCGTGTAAAACCCTTAAAAGCACTTTGAGCTCAGCACTGTTGCCCTTGTTTCTTTTAAAAGTATTTTAGGACTGACTTGCATTGGAATTCTTGCATTAAATTTATACTGAAAAAAGTACAGATTTTTAATTATATTTTTATAGCTGTTTTGGCATAAAAATACTGGCCAGGCTGGTAGAGGTGTCAAACAAGCCTAGGGGTAACAAATGCTAACGCTTGTGATCCTGTGTTACATGTTGGGGGGGACTCTGCACTAGAATGAAAAATTTGCTAGCACTCACGACTAGAATTTTCAATTCCACAGGGAGGCGAGGATTATGCTTCTCTTTCTTTACTACTCAAAAAACAGCAGCCAATCACAAAACAGAAAAATTCAACTACATTTCCCATTATCCTTAGCACAATATGTCCACCAATCACATCCCCCTACACCCTATTAGAGTCCTTAATACCATCTTGAACTCCTCTTTCTTTGCTCAGAGGAACTGTATCTTGGTCGATGAACTGCTTACAATGATCTTGCAGGACGTCAACATGACGAATCCCTATGAAACGTTTTGGTCCATCTCAATATCAAACTCGGACACTTCAACTTCTTGTTCAACAAGTCCTTTTTTCATTCCGCTTTTTGTTCCAATCCTAAGAAACAAGACAGAACATTTAGATAACTTCCAATTCGTCACTTAAATTATCTGGGTGGGATAAAGTTGATATTACACATAGATTACTCTTTATATACTGACTTAATCATACATTATCAGATCAACAACTGGGTGGGATAATCCTCACCTCCGTGTCCTTAATAGAATTGAAAATTCTTGGAGCAAATGCTAGCACATGTTCCATGCTATGTCAGGACCGGAGACTCAGATTATGTTAGTTCAAAGCTGATTGAAAAACTCTTGTTGCAATATCACCCACCGGCTTATAATAAAACTGCCTAAAAGTAGAATCTGAAGACCAATCAGCTTATTTCATAATATTTTGCACTGTTACTCCCATCGCTACAGATTTGGAAGCCATCGCTCCTCTAATCGAATGAGCTCCAAACTGTTCAACATCAATTCCTGCCTCGACCATCACCCCTCTTAGCCATCTGGCAATGGTCGCAGCAGACACAGGTTTGAAAGGTTTCTGCAATGAAATCAGTAATTGACTTTCCACATCTGACCTGAATGCTCTAGTACATTCTTCATATTGTTTCAAGCAATTTACAACATACAATTTTGTAATGAAGGGGTATGCAAAGTACTCTATACATGTAGACATCGTTTTCGTCCTTCTAGTAATACTGAAAGAGACACCTTCCAGTGTAAACACTCTACCTGCAAGATCCAGAGCTTTCACATCTGAAGACCGTCGACATGCTGCAAGGCATAAAAGCATTGCTAATTTGGCCGATATTTGTTTCCTAGTCAAGTAAATGTTCTCGGGCCATCTCTCAAACAACTTAAGCACTAGGTTATGTTATGTTAAGAGAATTTATAAAGCACATGGCTACCCGAAGGCCTCCCAGCACTAATTTTCAGAACATGGTAGAACGGTTAAGCTCGAAAAAGCCAAGTTTTAAGCAATCGACAGGAGGAGAGCTCATGGCTGGCCAACCGGAGGCAGAGAGGTAATGAATTCCATAATTTGCCTCCTAAAAAGGCCATTGAGCTTCCCCCCCATGTGACCTTTTTTACAATTGGGGAGGTCTAACTAGCGCCACCGCCAAAGATCTAAGCTGCAGAGGGGGTAAAAAAGAGGCTAAGGGCCTTAACAAAGAAGGACCTCTGTTATGTAGGGATCTGTGAATATAGCACAGAGCTTTGAATTTTATGCGCTGTGCCACAGGAAGCCAATGAAGAGAGAAGATAGCCTCTTTAGCAGACATATGTCTAGGTATGTCTAGAAGGAGCCAGGCGGAAGTATTCTGAACCACCTGCAATTTCCTACTTACATACATTGGAGAGCCGAAATACAATACTTTACCATAGTCAAGACGAGAATTAATAAGGGGCTGAACGATAAGTCAGTTAGCTACAAATGGAAGAATTCTGAAGAGTTTCTCAACAGTTTAAACAGACTAAAATAGGTTGCGGAGATCTTTTTTACATGATAATCCATTGTGAGCCAGGGGTACAACCAGACACCTAGGCTCTTGACATTCTCTTTAGGTGAAGGCAGGTTCCTTAATGGATCCAAGATGTGAGGATGAAGCCCCATTTGGGGACAATGTCATAGTACCATTATTTCAGTTTTATCTTCGTTAAGTTTAAGCTTACATTCTGACATCCATCTGGTTACTGCTTGGAGGCAAAGTATGAGTGCAGAGTGGTTGGTGGAAAATGAAACTACCAGCTGAGTGTCATCTGCATATGACACTATTGACCGACCGTAAGGCTTCACAATCTCTCCGAGTGGAAACATGTCAATATTGAACAAGGTGGGGGCTAAGGGAAGAACCCTGGGGTACCCCACAGTTGATCGATAGTGGGTTAGATAGAAAGGACAAGTCCAATACCTGAAAGGTCCTCCTTTCTAAAAAGGAGAAAAGCCAGCTCAGAGCACTGCCTGTAATTCCAAGGTCCGCCAATCTTAAAAGAAGTATACTGTGATCCATAGTGTGAAAAGCCGCACTGAGGTCAAGAAGGATAATTTCTGTTGCACCACCTTGATCAAGGAGCCATCTAGTCTCACAGTGCCTGCTAGCAATGTCAACTCTGTGCTACAGAGTGGCCTAAAACCCATCTCAGTGGGATAAAGAATGTCATTATCTTCAAGGAAACAAGACAGCTGGATGTTCACATGCTTTTCAATTAGTTTAGACACTGCTGGTAACATTGAGATAGGTCTGTAGTTATTCCGAAGGCCTGCATCAAGGTGAGGCTTTTTCAATAGGGGCTTGACTATGACATGTTTCCATTGGTCAGGAACAATGCTCCTGTTAAGGAAGGAATTCAGAAGGTCGGTGACCACCGGTGCTATAACAGAGGCACTCAATGCAAGAACATGTTGGGGGGGGGCAGGATCAAGAGGAGAGCCTGATTTCAGTGCAAGTAGTGAGTTGGATACCAAATCCTCGGTAAGGGGAGCGAAATGTGAAAGTGAAATACCATGTGGGGTGTTCTGACATAGTATTAGAAGCGTAATATAAGTTTCCAGAAAAGGCCGAATAGATGTCTGCTATCTTTTGTTGAAAGTAAAGTGCTAAGTTATTACTATGTGCTTTGGAGGCCTCCAAAAGCTCACTATGCGTAATAGGCTGTGCCACCTCTAAGTATTTGAAAGATCTTCTTAGGTGAGTTAGAGGACTGTTCAATTCTTGATGCATAGTAAGTGGACTGTGCTGATTTAATTTCTAAATGGAAGTGTCTGATTGTCTTTCTATACTCCCTCTTTAAAGAGGGATCATATGATTTTCTCCATTTCCTTTCCAGGCGCCTACAGACTTTTTTGAATATGTGAAGGTGAGAGGAAAACCAAGGAGCATTTTTCTTTCGTCGGGTTCCTGCTTTGGTTGAATAAGGGAATATTATATCTAAGGTTTTAGTAATCCACCCATTGAATGCCTGTGGGATGTCAACCCACAATATTTTGTGGGTTGACATCCCACAAAAACGTATATTTCGGCTTTGGAGTATTAGACACTCTAATGCCCTTAAGAAGCTTAGAAATGACGGGATGCATTCCAACCGGATTATTATTCACTTTAACGTGTCCTGCTGAAATGGTGGAACAAAAATTATTTACTGACCTGTAAGAGAGGCTCTCCACCCATTTCTGCGATAAAGAGTTTACTAATTCCACTATCCCTGCTGCCACGGGATCCACGTGCCTTCCCAAGCACCAACCCCGCTAAGATCTCCTTGCTGACGAGTATCTCTTCCTAGTAGACGGTGCCCATGCTTTACTGACAAAGCTTGCAGCCATGTCCGAAAAGCCTGACAAGAACCACTGCTGCCTGAAAGCCTCCAAGACATCCGATGCAACTGCCTCTCCACTACTAGAGGGTGCAGCTCTCCTTGGGGTCCCAATAGCATCTCCTGCGACCACGGAATAAGCAGGGTACAGTCACAGGCTAGCTCTAGAAGCAGTGGAAACCACGTTGCACCTTCCAAACCAGAGTGATGAACACCACTTCCGCCGCCAGCTTCTTGATTTGAGTCGCTACTCTCAGTATCATCGCAAAGGTGGGAAAGGCATAATTGAGCTCCCCTGTCCAGTCTTGGGAAAAGGCATCCGTGGTCCTTGCGAGAGGGTCTGGCCTCTATCTGAAGAACTCTTCCAACTGCTGTTTCAGGTGGGAGGCAAAGAGATCTCTCTTGCACCGACCCCATATCTCTTGGTTCAACTGGAATAGCTGCGGAAGAAGCTTCCAGTCGCTGTGATCTCGGAGGTACCTGGAGTTCCTGTCTGCTATTACATTGGTCTGTCCCAGGATGTACTCTGCTACCACTACCAGCTTGTGGGTCAAGCAATAATGCAAGAAATCCTTGGCTATCTCTGCCAGAAGGGGCGAACTTGTACCCCCCAACTTGTTGATATAGCGGACTGCCCAGATGTTGTCCATCCTTAACAGAATGGAGCACAAGACTTTCTTGGGAGACAAGGTCCTGATCACAAAAGATCCTGCTAGTAGCTCCAGACAGTTGATATGTAACCGGAGTTCCTGTTGAGACCATCTGCCCTCCATTGAGATATCCCCTTATTGAGCTCCCCAGCCCCACCGACTGGCATCTGACTCTATTATCGCCTCCGGTTGGGAACTGAAAATAGCTCTGCCTTTCCAGGGATGCACCTGCTTCAGCCACCACCTGAGTTCTGTTCTGGCCTCCTCTGTCAGGGGAACCTGCTCCGAATATGCCAGACCTCTCTGCAGGTGTTGAATCTTGAGCCTCTGCAAGGCTTGGTAATGTAAAGGCCCCGGGAATATTGCCAAAATCGAGGATGCTAAGAGGCCCACAATGCGTGATATTTTTCTCAGGGACAGTGAGGGTTGCGCTAAGGCTACCCTCAACTCTCTCTTGATGTCCGGAAGTTTGGCCCGGGGAAGGATCAATTGCGATGTCTCCAAGTTGATCACAAACCCCAGTAACTCCACCGCTCTGGTGGGTACAAGGCTCAACTTGTCCTCGTTTATAACAAACCCCAGATCCTGCAAGAGATATTTTCATGAGTCTGAGTTGTTGAACCATGATCAAAATATTGTCGAGATATATTATCATCCGAATCCCTTTCTCTCGCAAGTGAGCTACCACCGGCTTGAGCAGTTGAGGTGCTGATGAAAGCCCGAAAGGCAGAACCAAATATTCCAGCCATTTGTCCCTCCATCTGAATTGGAGGAACCTCCTGTGAGGATGCCAAATGGGAACCGTTAGATAGGCGTCCTTTCGATCTAGACACATCAACCAGTCTCCGGTCTGAAGTAAATCTGGTAGTAGATGAAGGCCCTCCATCTTGAAGTGCTGATAAACAATGAAATAATTGAGCTCTCTGAGGTTCAGCACTAAACAGTGTCCTCCTCCCCGCTTTTGTACAAGAAAAATTTTGCTGAAAAACCCAGCAGGATGGGGTTCGCAAAAGGCTACCGCCCGTTTCTGCATCAAAGCCTCGATTTCTAGATCTATAAAATTGGCCTCTTGTAGGGAAAAACACAGAGGAGGAGGAGGAGTCCGTTGTCGTGGAGTCTGGTAAATTCTAAGCGAAAACCCTGCACAGTCTGCAATACCCATGCATCTTGAGTCACACAATGCCAATTGTGTAAACAGAATTGCACTCAACCCCCCAACTGGATGTGAGAGGAATCCAGAAGTCTTACCTGCTGAAAAACTTGCTTGGGCGCTATTCCTTGCACCTCCTCGCTGGCCTCTGCGTCGTTGGAAACCAGATGGGAAGAAAGTGCCACCTCGGGTGTAGTCTTGCCCTCGATTAAAAGATCCTCTTTGGGGACCTTGAAAGTATGCACGGCCTGATGAGCAGCCACTGCCTCGTCCGGCCCGGCCAAAGAGGCCAGAGTGAAACACTTTTTTTTAATTAGTTTGCACCTTGTCCAATGTTGTAAACGTGGTGACATATTTTGCAATATCTTTTAGGAATTTGTCGCCGAAGAGGTGACCTTCGGTCAGGGGGCCCGCATCTGCAGCGGCAAGTTCTGTCAAATTAGAGTCAATCCTCATGAGGAGGGATTTGCGCCTTTCTGACGATATGGTGCAGTTGGCGTTGCCTAGCAGGCATATCGCCCTCTGAGTCCACTCGGCCAGGGTGTGGGGGTCGATAGGAGTGCTGGTTTCCTTGGCCCTCAAAGCCATTTCAAGGATTTTTGCCAGGGGACCCGATGAATCCAGAAGCTTATCCTGGCAGGAGCGCCACGCTCGGTCGATCCTTTTCTTCGGATCTTTGGCAATTTTGTTTCAGGAATGTTAACATGCTGGCATCAATCTTGGGTGTTTCTGCCACCTCATTTGGGATTTTGGGCCTAGGACATTCGGCACGCAACCTATCGCGGACCTCCTTGTCAAAGCTCTTGCGCAGCTTATCATGCAAGTACTCCGCTATAGCCTGCGCAGGGGCCCAGTCGGCTGAATGGGTTGAACTGAAACAGGTTGGGAGGGAAAACGGAAAGCTCCTGTGCTTTGAAGGAACCCACCTTCCTTGTTCTTTTGCGCTTGCGCAGGGAGGTGCTGGAATGAGAGGAATCAGAGTCACTGGGTTCCAAATCTGATGAGGCATTAGCTCCCTTAGGGAATTCTTTAGAGATGGAAGGGACAGAGCAATATTGATGGTCACTCGCACAGGGTTGGTTTAGAGCTGCCATGGCTCCATTGTGAGGCCAAGAGAGGGAGGTGTCCTTAGATTTGCCGGGAAGAGAAGAGCTCCCTTCCGCCGAACTGCCCTCCGATAATGGAACCAGACCCTGCTTTTTTGCAAAGTGCTCTAATTGTTGGGTTATAGGTTTTAGAGCCACCACCAATGCTTGACTAATCTTCTGAGGGACAGAAGCTGCGAGTGCCCTGCTGACTGCTGAACTGAGGCGTTGATTGCCTCAGACAGACCGTCACCCAAGAACTGACTGTCCTCATAATACTGCCCATACTCCTCCTCCTCAAAGGGCACCCAATTGGTCATGTTGAATGTAAGGTTGCTGCAAAAGTAGGTAATCTATATCCAGATGGTCCCTGGATGTTAACTGCAGGGGGAGCCTCCCCTAGTGCAATGTACAATAAACAGGCTCCTCAGAGTTAGCAGTCTGTTAATTATTGCAGCCCCCCATGTAAAAGGAGGGCGTCCGGGAGAGCCACAAAATGATCTAAATAAATTGATTCACAAGCGTGCACTCGGCTCTATTGCAGGGCCTACTCTGTTGTTGCAGCCTGAGTACAGCGTCTACCGCGCTGACAGGAATGCCAAGAATGCTCGCAATTCCCGACGTCGGGTCAGCGCACGGAGGAGGAGAAATCAATGTAGGTCTGCGCGTAGTCCAATCCTACTAGGATAGCCCAATTGGGCTACACGTTCGTCCTTGGCTCTTCACCCGGGCCCGATGAGGGGGTGACTCCAGGCCAGCGTTGGACTCGCCGTGCAGGGGGGAAGGAAAATAAGTAGTACAACCCAGTACACGACACGCTGGCAAATGCTCACCTGCTACGGAGCTCCACCGCGCCTGGCTGAGGAATCAGCCGGCTTGCGTAGGAGGAAAAAACACGGTAAGGCGGTCGCTCTACAGCCGCGAGCCGTCCGGTCACAACCTAATGATCGCGGCACGGGCAATTATGAGATAAACATTATAGCTTGACAGCATTTCAATACCAGTCAGATAGAAATTGTAAGGGAAATGAGAGGCACTTATCTTGTATGCTCGAGCAGCAAAGAAAGAGGAGTTCAAGATGGTGTTAAGGACTCCAATAGGGGCTGGGGGGATGTGATTGGTGGACATATTGTGCTAAGCATATTGGGAAATGTAGTTGAAGTTTTCAGTTTTGTGATTGGCTGCTGTTTTTTGAGTAGTAAAGAAAGAGAAGCATAATCTGAACCTGTGGTCCTGACATAGAATCTCAGCCAACAGGCCTGGTCCAAGTGCCACAATCAGCGCCAGAGCTTCAGAAATACTGCACCAGTATGTAACACAAAGACACAAGATGAGACAAGAGAGGCTGCACCTGGGTGTGTGCAAGGACCCCTAGGACACACCACCTGTGAAAGGCCATGAACTGAGAGTTGTGAAGTACCAAACTACAAGCCAGTGGTAGCATCCTTTCGCCCCAAGGAGGGTGGGTTTGAGAGGTCCTGGAGGAAAAATCCTTAAAAACTAACGTACATGACCATTTTATTTTGTTTTTGGGACTGTGGGGCTTATTTTCACGGTGGGTGATCTCACTTAAGTCTATGGGAGGCATTTCACTTGTTTGGAAGGTGGAAATAAGTAGAATTGGAGGGTAGCAGCAATCAAATGAGGGTGAGTTGAGATGTGTGCATACACAAGATGTCACAAGCAAGTTAAAACAACAAGGATATTGACGTGAGGGGTCCGGAAAGAATCACATAAATCCCGAATGTGCTCAAGGTAAGATTTACTTCAATCGTAGCAACTAGCAGGGCAGCCAGGAGAACAACAACTATCTAATGTCAAAACATACACGTTCTACTCTACATTCCACATTCCTACAAACCCTCATTGTCGCACCCACGAGCTGCCACCCTCCACGTTCCACCCACGAGCACCAGTCAAACCCAACAGATATCTTAGAGGGAGTTGACCTTATGTTGTGTAGGTCAGACACAAATCTTTAGGCCATGTGCATTAACCTTCACATATCCAGCTTTCTTTTCTTTCAGAGAACAACGCATTATGTTCCTCTCAACGGCTTACTCTGAGTGCAAATAAACAGCTAGATGTGTCCAGGAATTCACAGCATGGAGGTGATGAAGCTGAAATGAAGGTTTTACATTTATTAGCGCATAAACGTAGTGCTGCAATAATCATGTGTGACTTTAACCGAACTAATAAAGATTGTACGGGGACAAAATGTGCCCTCAGAGTAGTTTGCCAACATTTATAAGTGTGCTTTATATAACGTGACGTATTAGAATTGCACTAATCCGACATAATCATAAACGTGTGCTATGATTTGCTTGTTTGACATGTTTTAGCTTAGCATTACTTTAGTGCAGGCTTCGGCCTAGTTGCCTGGTCTCACGATTTAGATGCTCATATTTTTCCAATGTGCTATTAAACGTGTATTTCTGCTTGAAGCTGTACTTTTCCACTGAGATCGTTCACATGCTTATCTTAAGGTTTCGTGCCAGCCTGGCATTTTTCTCTTTGCTCCAAGGTCAATCTGCAGGTGCGGACAATGGAAGCTCTGAAAATGAGTTAATTGGTATAAAATGTTGCAACTTGCGTACCCGTCTCCAAGGATAATGTATGCTTAAGTAAAAGCTTGAGAACTGTTGTTTTTGATTGGACAATTTGAAGCCAACCTATGAACCCTCCAATGGAAGACCCTACTGGATTTGAACTGTTGTCTATTTAAACCAGGTGCACGAGAAGAAAGTAGCCATTGCAGCCATTATTGCCGTTACCCGCCATTTTGCAGCTATTATGGCCCACCTTGCTGCGACGCCATTTTGAGAGACTTTGATGCTTTCTCTAATCGAGAGAAAGAGACTTAAATGATTCTTACCCTAGAGACTTTAACTTTGACTTGTCCCTTTACATGAAGTAGTAGTTTATCTTGCCGCCGTGAGGCAACTGCCCCGTCCACCCCTGCCCCTTTGCCCCGTCCCATGCTGATCGAGAAACGGTACCTGTGAGACGAAGACTTCCTTGAATGCTGATTGTAATTGGTAAATATGAAAGGAAATTGTACAATTGCATTGTGTTTCCTTTTTAGGTAACCAACTGCTGATTTTTGATAAGAGCCCTAGTTAGGAGTTTTTCTAAATTAATGTCGCTAAATTGTTTTTGCATGAAGTCCTACATGCCGATGCTAATTCGAGGTTAGATGAGGTTTCCTTTTGTCGCACGATGCAATTTGAGACCTTGTTATGCTGACTAAATGTATGCAATTAGCTCATTACAGATTATAGTTTTAGTGATTTGCATTGCTATCATTGAATGCCTTGTTATTCAAATGCTGCATAGATTGCACCTGTTTCGTCGTTATGGACAGCTATTAATGTTCATTTACGTTTATCATTTGGTGTTGAGACACATCTATATTGTGCTAGCTTTGTTAATATAGGGAAATAAATTCACTAACTTTGAATAAACTGGTGTGGTTATTCCTGACTGAAAGGTCAGGGTTCTCCGAAATGTATTCTGGATTATTTGTTAAGTGTTATGTTGATCAGGGCATTGCTTATGTTCGTTATTGATTATTGATCTGATTAATTGGTTGATCTCTGGTGAAGGGAGTCCCACTTAGCCAAAAGATTCATCGGCCTAAAGAGCTTCCAAAGTACCGGTAAATTACTAGTACGGAACGCTCTATCAGTAGATGGTAGCAGAGGATGGTTTCGCCTTTTGGGACCCATCAATCTTAAAGTACATGGTGTTGGATTAACGGTTTCGACTCTTGAGATCCCACTCGAGAAGTTGAATTAGATTTTCTTGGGTAAAACAGATTGAGGAAATGATGATGGGCTAAGTCCCCCGCGACTTTCCCGGGATCTCGGAGCTTGCGAATGGAGAGAATGGAGGTGTGGAATCGGCGTTGGTGGTACTAGTGACGGTATGAGTGAAGTTAGGGTTTTGCGCTTGCACAGCTTATTGCCGCAGATTGTGTGAAAAGGTTGCGAGGATTTTAGAGAATAGCGGAGGTGCGACTCCGAGTGTAGAAGTAGGGAAGTCGTCGAACTTCATAGAAATAGCGGAGGTGCGACTCCGAGTGTGAGAGTAGGGAAGTCGTCGAACTTCATGTGCATGTGGCGCTTCGTGCATAAAAAGGTCCACGTGGTTGTTGTTGTTGAGACGGGCCCTGCGAGGTCAAGAGACTCCGGAGTATGTTGAAAAGTGTATGAGACACTTGTTTTATGTTGTGGTCTGGTCGGTTTAGTAGGTTGATCGGGCGTGGTCAACGAGTCGGTACGTGTGTTAAGGGAGTGAAAGAAACTTCGACTTCGGGCTTTGACAAAATTCTAAGTGCACTAGAATAGATCACTGACAAGTTGAGAGCAGTCTGCGGGTCAGATTTGCTTGCGAACGTGGGGACCGAGAAAGATGGAATAACTGCCGAGGCTAGTGAAAAATCCCTAAGGTCCTGAAGCGATTGTGTTACCCTTCCTGTAGTAAACCGACAGATCTGTTTTATTATTATTTTTTTGGTAGCTCGCGATACATGCAAGAAGTTGTTACGAGAGGAGCTGAGTGAAGGAGGACTAGCCGCGAGGCTTTGTCAGCCGCAGTGTGTGAGTGTGACGTCACTAGGAGCCGCGCTGGGATAGGTTGGTTGCAGAGAAGGGTCGCGCACGGATTGGACGCAGTCCGTGGGGCTCGATTGGAAGGGGAAAGGCAAGCGAAGAGTATTCCGGGAATTAAAGTCACCTATTGATTACAAATTTTGTGAAACAAAAGACGAGAAAAAATGAAATTTTTTAAAGCATTAAAGAGCGCGATGAAGGGGGAGTCTTACATTAAAGCGAGCGTAGAAGAGACGCCGCCCGAAGGTACACCAGCTTACATTGTAATGGAGGAAAAGGGGGTAGCTCCGTGCCTTTGGCTAAAGCAATGGCACAAATTGACAGAGAAACATGGGAGCGTAGCGTTCCCGATCCATGGGACATTCAATATAAGGATCCTAGAGAATTTGAGATTCGCGATGTACGACATGAAGGTACCTCCAAGGCCAGCACAGTTTGAGGCTTTAGCAATTTGGGAACTGATGGCTAGACAGCAACAGCAAAATAAGTTCGAGACCAGGATAAGAAAGGTAGAAAAGACACTAGCGGACGCTAGGTGGGATAATGCACAGAAGGTGTGGAGGTCAGATGTATTGCAGGGGATAAAATTGTTTCCCGCAATTACTAAGGAAGAAGAGGAGACAGGTAAGAAAGCTACCTGTAAGACAAACAGGAGGTGTTCCAAGGATAGAGAGGACGAGGAAAAGTTGAGAAGAGAAGAGGAGTTAGAGGATGAGGAGTTAATCATGCAATTGCTGAACGACCGTCCACCACCTTATGCAGAGAGTGGACAAGGTCCAAGTACCAGTTCTGCCCCTCCGGCACCGGTACAGAACAGTGAAACTCAGAGTTCAGGAGCATCATCGGGATCTAAGGACCCGAGTTTACTGTTCACCCCGCAGATACCGCAGGTTAGGAGAATATATCCAGATGTGCCCATATTGAAACCAGCAGAGAATTATCAGCCGCAGATCCCAAGGTACTACAGCAGTGACAACAGTGCAGGAATGATTTTAGATCCAACCGTAATGGGAGGACAGAATGGTCACAACCCAACACTGGCACAAGCTGAATCAACCCAGTTTTTGAGGCCTCAAAAGCAGATGCAGGGGGGAAACGCACATGCTCAGATGACGGGGAGTCAGATGGGCATGCCGGCAATGATGACCCATAGTGTGGGAATGAACATGTCTCAGAACATGGGAAATGGACAGAACCCAGATGCGATATCACTACCCATTACTGTAGGTCCACCGGTACCTTTGTACAGTCAGCCTAACTTGGGTATGAGCTCAGGGATCAATGCTGCAGAATGGGACAGAAAGGAGGTGCATAGAAAACACTCCAGGGATAACTCCGATAGCGGCTCAGCCAACTGGATCTGGGTCCTTGATGGAGTTTAGTCCCATATGTGCTCAGTCGACAGTGGTGAGGTCGAGCCCCCCACTGATAATACCTCTGACATCGAACACTGAAAAGTTGCCGCAACCATCAATGGCAGTCGACGTGAATGCTACACTGATGGGGTTGAATGCGCAACAGCTGACACAGTGGTTCAACAGTCTGAATTCCACACAAAGCTCAGCCAGTGGGAAGGGAGAAGATTATCTGAATAGGGTCAGGTTGAACATGGAAGCACAAGAATTGGTGGAAGGGACTATGGGTGTGAATAGGTTAGAGTCCTACTCGGAAGAAGAGCTGAGGTATCTATGTCCCAGGATTACGAGAGAAGTGAACAAGGTACATAGAAGCTTGCAAGAAATAGCTGACAAAAACGGGGTTGATATAGATAAGACGAAACACTTGAGCAGGAGCTACAGGTTGGATTTCGGGACCACAGATTTTGAACACATGAGGTCAGCAGGCATGAAGGCGCACCTTAGAGAATTGTTGCAGAGTGCACAAGTGTGGAGGTGCTTAGACAAATGGGAAAGCAGATGGGTAAAGAGAAAGGAAAAGAGGAAAGACAGTGTCCCAGAGCTCAACGAGAAAAGACCACAGAGTAGTGATGCAGTAACCATGTTACCAATGAGGGAGACAGCAGGGGGAAAATTAATACATGTACCATGGCACAGAAGCGACATTCAGTCTTTTACGGATGATTTTCCCAAACTGAGAGAGAAACCGATCGAATGGTATCAACAGACTGACAGGTTTGTGAAGCTTGCAAAATGTCTCTGGGAAGACCTGAACACTCTCTTTGAGATTGTGGTTCCGGCAGATTTGTGGGAGGATTGCAAAAGAGCTGTAGGTTGGCCGACAAGTGAACCAGAGAGAGACAGGGATACGGGTGCACCATCACCTATGGTGATGAGCCTGTACTATAAGGTGATTGAGCATTTGAAGACGAAGGTTGCCGCGAAAAATGTGGATTGGCAGAAGATTGATCGAACTGCCCAAGAGGCTAAAGAGTCGATTCATAGTTACTATGAGAGGTTGTTGAAAGCGTTCAAGAACTACAGTGGCACGGAAACAATAGAGGCGAAGGACATGCTTCATTTTGTGTTTAGATTTGTGGAAGGGCTGAGACCAGAGATAAGTCAGATGATAAAGTCGCATTTGATTTGTTGGCAGTCGAAACCTATTGATGAGGTGTTGAATTATGCGAAATACTGTAGCGACGAAATTGAAGTGAAACAGAAAAAGTTAAAAGAGAAAGTGATGATGATGCAGCTTAAAGCAGCTCAGACAGGTCTGCAAGGTTTGCAAGGGTTGCAAGGGTTCCAACAACAGGTACCGCAACCGCAGCCGCAGTTGCAGGGAAATATGGCGTTTCAGCCACAGGCGAGAGGCAGAGGCAGAGGAGGTTTTGTGAATAATGGTCCGGATTTGAACACTGTTGTGACTCCGAATGGTGTGCAGGCATTGAAAAAGGTGATGCCGTGTCACGTGTGCGGAATTGTCGGTCATTGGAAACGCGAGTGCCCAATGGTGGTGCAGGAAGGTGCAGGTGTTGGTCAGCAAAACAATGATGTCAATGCATTTCAGACAATGAGGGGACCAAAAATGAGAGGTCCAAACCCAAATTTTCAGACCATAAATCAGCTACAGGGATTACAGCCCATGCAGCCGCAGCAGATGCAGATGCCCCGTATGCAGATGACGCAAATGCAGCCAATGCAACAGCAGTTTCCCATGGTACCTAATCAGCAAATGCAAATACCTTTGGCACCAATGAGTCAGCAGCAAGTGATGGTTCCTCCACAGGTCTCGGGTCAAGTAATGAATACAAATGGCACCGTACAACAGTTCCCATTACACAGTGAGAGTGGAATAAACAATGTATGGGAGAGTGAAAGTTCAGGAGAGGAAGGAGATTGTGTGCTTGCAGCATCCTTGGAAGTTGATCAAAAGGGTCCGTACATGGAGGGAAGAGTAATTGGTCATCGTGTCTCATTCTTGGTTGACACAGGAGCCACACGTTCAACTGTTAAGAGCATTGAAGTACCAAATTTGCCACTCTCAGGGAGAACAGTTCAAGTGGTGGGAGTAGCAAACAGGCACCTGACAAACCCAATTACAGATCCGGTACCAGTCAGCATTGGTAACTATCAAGGGTTACACAAATTTGTGGTATGTGACTCAAGCCCGATAGCACTGTTAGGGAGAGACCTATTGTGCAAATTGGGTTGTTCGATTATGTGTTCGAACGAGGGAATTAAAATACAGACGAGCAGTGATGGGGAAGAAGAGGACAGTGCAGAGGGGGATGAGATGGAAATTGTCGATGAGGAGTATCCTCTGATTTGTCTTTTCCCGATGATAACTGAAGAAGATATTCCAGCTGAATTACGGGAAACAGTTGGAAGGGAAGTGTGGGATATGACAGGGAAAAAGGTGGGATTGATGAAAGGAGTGGAACCAGTGAAAGTGACTGTAAAGCCCAATGCAACCTTTCCCCAGACCCCACAATACCACATGGCACAAGACACCCTCATGAAAGTTGCCCAACTCATTGACGAATTTGTAAAGCAGGGAGTACTGAAAGAAGTGTTAAGCAGTCCATGTAATTCACCAATCATGGGACTAATAAAGCCGAGTGGAAAGGTCCGAATTGTACAGGACTTGAGGAAAATAAATGACATCATAGTCAAATGCTGCCCTGTCGTACCAAATCCAGCTGTGATAATGTTTCAAGTCCCTTGCGATGCCGAGTGGTTCTCAGTCATCGACTTGTCACAAGCCTTCTTTTCGGTGCCTCTCCATGAGGACAGCCAATTCCTCTTTTGTTTCAAATTCTTAGACAGAGTGTACAGTTGGTGTCGAATCCCTCAAGGGTTTTCTGAGTCACCGTCAATATTCAATCAGATTCTAAAGAAAGACTTGGAAGCATTAGAATTGCCATTCGAGTCAACCCTAGTACAGTACATCGATGACTTGCTGATTGCATCAAAGACAGAAAGTGGCTGCACAGCCGATACCATTGCTCTGTTGAACCATTTGGGAAGGAATGGACACAAGGTGTCTCCTTCCAAATTGCAGTTCTGTCAGAAGAAAGTGAAATACTTGGGTCACCAGATAGAGAAAGGGTCACGGAGAATAATGAAGGAAAGGATAACGAGTGTACTTCAAATGAGTCCACCAAAGACAAGGAGGGAGGTGAGGAAGTTTTTGGGAATGGTGGGCTACTGTCGTCAGTGGATTCCCAACTTCTCAACTCCAGCAAAGCCTTTACTGAAGCTGACCCAGAAGGATGCCTTGGATCAAATTGAGCTGAAAGGAGATGAGATGGATGCCTTTATTGAATTGAAAGAATGCATGTGCAGGGCTCCAGCTTTAGGTATGCCTGATTACACAAAGCCTTTCACATTGTTTTGTCATGAACGTGATGCATGTTCTTTGTCTGTCTTGACCCAAGCCCATGGTGGCATAAACAGACCAGTAGCGTATTTTTCAGCTACTTTGGATCCGGTCGCAGCAGCACTTCCAGGGTGTTTGCGCGCCGTAGCAGCAGTTGGTATCAGCCTCACTCAGAGTGAAGGAATAGTGATGGGACACCCATTGACAGTCATGGTCCCTCACTCAGTTGAGATACTCTTGACCCGCTCCCGAACGCAACACATGACTGGAGCAAGACTCACAAGGTATGAAACGATAATTCTGGGCTCACCGAATGTGCAGCTGAAAAGGTGCACTACGTTGAATCCAGCAACCCTGCTTCCCGGTGAAAATGCTGAAATTGAGAACGCTGAAGACGTCGAGCATGACTGCCTTCAGGTGACTGAATTTTGCACAAAACCTCGACCTGACATTAAGGATACTAAGCTTGATGAAAATGACCAAATTGTTTTCGTTGATGGTTCATGTCTAAGAGATGGGATGGGAATTTTGAAAGCAGGATATGCTGTATGTACTGTAACAGGTGTCTTGGAAGCGTCCTGGCTTCAAGGAGTCTATTCTGCACAGGTAGCAGAACTTGTAGCCCTTACAAGAGCATGTCAACTGTCTGCATTGATTAAAGTCACCATTTACACTGATAGTCAGTACGGGTTTGGAATTGTGCACGACTTTGGGCAATTATGGTCACAGAGAGGTTTCCTGACTTCTTCAGGGTCCCCAGTGAAAAACGGGGAGAGAATAAGGGAATTGTTACACGCCATTCAAATGGCAGCCGAAGTTGCAGTGGTAAAGTGTAGTGCTCATACAAAAGGACAGGACTATGTTTCTCTGGGAAATGCATATGCGGATCAAGTCGCAAGATTTTGTGCCTTGAACTGTATATTACTCAGGGATGAATGGAATTCGATAAGTGAACCAGAACTCGAACCAGCTGAAGCATTTGCCTTGAAGGTCGTAGATACAATAGATGAACTAAAAGCATTACAGAATAACGTCAGGGAGGATGAAAGAGATTCCTGGATTAAGTCACAATGTATAAAGAGACCAGATGAGTTATGGGTTTCAAATGAGGGAAAATTTGTTTTGCCAAATAGTCTCTTATCGCAGCTAGCGCGGTTCTATCATGGGCAAGCTTACCTAGGGAGAGATGCCATGATAAGATTGTTCAAAACTGATTGGTTTAACCCCAGATTTCGTCAAGCTGCAGAAGCAGTTTGCCATCGATGTGTCATTTGCCAGCAGATGAACCCAGGAAAGGGAACAGTTGTGAACGCGAGCCACATTGGCAGGGCCACTGGCCCGTTTAGTAGAATGCAGATGGACTTCATTGAGATGCCTGTGCATGGAGGTCTGAAGTATGTGTTGGTGATTGTGTGCATTTTTAGTCACTGGATTGAAGCATACCCCACACGTAGAAATGACAGCCTTACAGTTGCAAAACTATTGTTGAGGGAGTTAATACCACGTTTCGGATTCCCGATCTCTTTAGAATCAGATAGGGGAAGTCACTTCAATAACGAGGTGATAAAGTTATTTTGCGCAGCGCTGAACATTGAGCAAAAACTGCATTGTAGCTATCGCCCTGAAGCCTTGGGACTGGTGGAGCAAATGAATGGTACATTGAAATCAAGAATGGCGAAAATATGTGCATCGACAAATTTGAAATGGCCTGACGCATTGCCCTTGGTGCTAATGTCAATGAGAAACACCCCTGATAGAAAGACTGGATTGTCTCCGCACGAAATTCTCATGGGCAGGGCTATGAGACTTCCTGCAGTTCCCGCAAACGCGCTTTTGAATATTACAGATGATATGGTGTTAGACTACTGCAAAGGTCTGGCTGACGTGGTTCGCTCTTTCTCTCACCAGGTGGAAGCAACCACCTTGCCACCGATTCAAGGTCCAGGACACACACTGAAAGCAGGTGACTGGGTCGTGGTAAAGAAGCACGTGAGAAAGTCGTGTCTGGAACCCCGTTGGAAAGGCCCTTTCCAAGTGATCCTGACGACCACTACCGCTGTGAAGTGTGCGGGAGTTCCCAACTGGATTCACGCCAGTCACACAAAGAAAGTGTTGTGTCCCACAGATGAGGAAGTTGAAGCGCTGAAACTACCAGTGCCTGATAAAACAGTGCTGAGCGCCGAAACAGAGCAAAACCAAACTGAAAGCGAACAGGCAGGAACGGAAGAGAGAGAAATATTCTCTGAGGACGAAGCGACCGACTCACTTGGGGAAGACCAAGGAGAAAGTTCAGACAGCGACGAAGCAGCTGAAGGTGACAAAGAACCTGAAGCAGCTGAGGGTAGCAAAGAGCCTGAAGCAGCTGAAGGTGACAAAGAGCCTGAAGCAGCTGAAAGTGATAAAGAGTCTGAAGAAAGTAACGGTGACGAAGGGCTCGAAAGAGGTGAAAAAGCAGGAGAGCCTGATCAGAGGAGGGCTTTCCCAGAAGCAGACGATACAGAAAAAGAAAAGGAGAACGTGATTGATTCCCCAGAAGGAGGGGACAAGGCAAAACAGAACGAAGCAGTTCACGCTTCCACAGAAAAGGTCGCAGGTCCATCAAATGGACACGGTGCAAAGAGGAGACTAAGTATATCACCAACAAAACAAAGGACTAAAGAAAATTTGAACGACGGAGAAAGGCCAAAAGTGAAAGAGAAAAGAAAGGAAGTGACTGTCGTGGTACCATCCTCAAGTGAAGGAAAAGACTTGGCCAAAGAGGAAAGTACCAGTGAGGCAGAATTGAAAAGAGAAGCAAAATTGAAGAGGAAAAGGATACCAAACAGGAGATATTCCGGTCCAGAATGGGCATATGTAGTCCATGACGATTGGACTGATGAATTTGTATCTCTAAGCCTCGAGAACGAAGAAGAAGAGATACCAATAGAAAAGAAAAGTTTTATGGACACTGTTGATTGAAAAGCTGATAAATGACATTGCTTGCTATAATCTAACGTGATGCAACCAGCTGAGACACTGCTAAACAGGATAAGACACTTGCTGAACTGATAAAAGACTGAGTTATTGCCGAATTGAGACAAATGCTGCTAACCGATAAGTGACTGGCCTCTTGAAGAAGACTGTGTGAACATCGCGCTCGTTCAGCTTTGTGACTGAATTACTAAATAGTTTCTTTACAGGTGCTTCTAGCTCTCTGATTCTATACAGATCATGACGCAAAATAGTAGAAAGAGATATTGTAAATATGTGTGTGTAGGCTTGGTAATTGCATGTGTACTAATAATAATGGCAATAGTGCTTGGAATGCATGGTAAGGGTGAGAATGAGAAAATTTATGCTTCTACTTTTGCTCCTGTTACTGTCACTGAACTAACCGCACTGAAAAGACTAGAATTAGATGAAAGACACTTGCATGATAAGAAAGAACTTTCGTATAATGTTTTCTATCGCTTGCTAACAGAATATGTTGAGACTATGGATGCGAAAGATTGTTATGTGTGTACACAGATACCGACATCAGTAAAGGAAGGGGTGACTTATCACCACATGCCTCTTACATACGGGATTACATGTAGTATAGTAATGTCTAGGTTTTATGGTCAAACTAACATACAGTATTTTTACTCGAATTATGATGTTACCTTTGCATATGTTCCTATAATAGCGCAGCTAAGCCAGATTGCTAAAGATTGGGATGCTAAAATAATGAGGGAATTTTTCGAGCCAATGCAACCTTTTCAAACGGCTCACGCTCATAGGGAAAACCTTACCTGCTCGCTCTCTGCAGTAGAAATAAGCTTTTTAGATCGCACAGATGATAGAAGGGCACAAATGAATGCGAAATTAGAAAAAGAACTACATAAGAGGACTTCAGTAGATAATTATGATTTTGCCGCAATAAAGACACAAGGGAGAATAGCTTTAGATGCTTGGCATGTAGGGAAATTTTGTATATATCGAGGTGAATCTTATTATGATAACATTTTCGTAGGAGCGAGTGAGTGTAAACATACGTTTATCTTTAAGGCCAAATGGACATTCATGATGAACGGACTTGACCCTGTCATACCAGGTGTATATTACATTTGTGGGTATAATGCCTATTATCGTCTTCCGAAGGGATGGTGGGGGAGATGTTATTTGGGTATAGTGTTCCCAAAGGTTTATCAACTGGATGACCTATCGATGATTCCAAAGACATCTGGATCCCATCGTATCCAGAAAAGAGAGACCGCAGCTGCTGTGGTAGGAGATATATTTGGAGCCATGATTCCTTCGTTGGGAGTTGTGCTGAATTCCATCAAAATAAGAAAGTTGTCTACTATAGTGGATAACATGTTGACAAAGTTTTCAGGTGCTATAATCCTGATAGATGCTGAACTTGCAGCGGAAAGAGCTATGACTCTTCAAAATAGGCTTGCCTTAGACATTCTTTTAGCAAAGGATGGCGGCGTTTGCAAAATGCTTGGTGCGCGCCACTGTTGCACGTATATTCCCGACAACAGTGTGAAAATTAAAACTATGCTTGCTAATCTAACAAAAGAGAGTGCAGACTTGAAGGAATTGAAAGAACCAGGAGTGTGGGAGAAGGTTGGAAAAGGACTTGCTTCAGTGGGAAATTGGATTGGGGGAATTTGGAATGGAATATTACTAAAAATAATACAAGGAATATTAATAGTATTGATTTGCATATTTGGAATTTGGGGAATAAAAAGGGGAATAATAATGATTATGGAAAGAATAAAAAGAAGGAAGGAAGAGAAAATGATGAAAAGAATGGCAGAAGAATATAAAGCGAAAACTAGGGGAATTAAAAGGAAAAGAGAACTGACAGAATTTTAATGGAATAAAATTTGTGGGCATGATTTGGTGTGATGACAAGTAGTCATCAGAGGAGGGATTGATGAAGCTGAAATGAAGGTTTTACATTTATTAGCGCATAAACGTAGTGCTGCAATAATCATGTGTGACTTTAACCGAACTAATAAAGATTGTACGGGAACAAAATGTGCCCTCAGAGTAGTTTGCCAACATTTATAAGCGTGCTTTATATAACGTGACGCATTAGAATTGCACTAATCCGACATAATCATAAACGTGTGCTATGATTTGCTTGTTTGACATGTTTTAGCTTAGCATTACTTTAGTGCAGGCTTCGGCCTAGTTGCCTGGTCTCACGATTTAGATGCTCGTATTTTTCCAATGTGCTATTAAACGTGTATTTCTGCTTGAAGCTGTACTTTTCCACTGAGATCGTTCACATGCTTATCTTAAGGTTTCGTGCCAGCCTGGCATTTTTCTCTTTGCTCCAAGGTCAATCTGCAGGTGCGGACAATGGAAGCTCTGAAAATGAGTTAATTGGTATAAAATGTTGCAACTTGCGTACCCGTCTCCAAGGATAATGTATGCTTAAGTAAAAGCTTGAGAACTGTTGTTTTTGATTGGACAATTTGAAGCCAACCTATGAACCCTCCAATGGAAGACCCTACTGGATTTGAACTGTTGTCTATTTAAACCAGGTGCACGAGAAGAAAGTAGCCATTGCAGCCATTATTGCCGTTACCCGCCATTTTGCAGCTATTATGGCCCACCTTGCTGCGACGCCATTTTGAGAGACTTTGATGCTTTCTCTAATCGAGAGAAAGAGACTTAAATGATTCTTACCCTAGAGACTTTAACTTTGACTTGTCCCTTTGCATGAAGTAGTAGTTTATCTTGCCGCCGTGAGGCAACTGCCCCGTCCACCCCTGCCCCTTTGCCCCGTCCCATGCTGATCGAGAAACGGTACCTGTGAGACGAAGACTTCCTTGAATGCTGATTGTAATTGGTAAATATGAAAGGAAATTGTACAATTGCATTGTGTTTCCTTTTTAGGTAACCAACTGCTGATTTTTGATAAGAGCCCTAGTTAGGAGTTTTTCTAAATTAATGTCGCTAAATTGTTTTTGCATGAAGTCCTACATGCCGATGCTAATTCGAGGTTAGATGAGGATTCCTTTTGTCGCACGATGCAATTTGAGACCTTGTTATGCTGACTAAATGTATGCAATTAGCTCATTACAGATTATAGTTTTAGTGATTTGCATTGCTATCATTGAATGCCTTGTTATTCAAATGCTGCATAGATTGCACCTGTTTCGTCGTTATGGACAGCTATTAATGTTCATTTACGTTTATCATTTGGTGTTGAGACACATCTATATTGTGCTAGCTTTGTTAATATAGGGAAATAAATTCACTAACTTTGAATAAACTGGTGTGGTTATTCCTGACTGAAAGGTCAGGGTTCTCCGAAATGTATTCTGGATTAATTGTTAAGTGTTATGTTGATCAGGGCATTGCTTATGTTCGTTATTGATTATTGATCTGATTAATTGGTTGATCTCTGGTGAAGGGAGTCCCACTTAGCCAAAAGATTCATCGGCCTAAAGAGCTTCCAAAGTACCGGTAAATTACTAGTACGGAACGCTCTATCAGAGGTGAACAGGACACAAACAGCTTCTCCATTCTCACTTAAAAGCCGTGGGAAGTGCCACACATGAGCACTGTGCCACACCACAAGCAGCATGCATGCAGGCAAAGATCTGTACAAGATGTGCCTTTGATTCACTCCCGTCGTGCAACAACTCTCCTCCAGCACCACCAAATGTTGCAGTTCAAAGAGTTCAGCATTATTATTCCTGCTGGGGCCAGGAATCTAGCCATAGTCATGGATGCCTTTGTCATATCCATGATCGGCTGTCCCCCAGTCAATTTAGTAAAGTTGCTGCCCCTGAGATGAATGGTTAACCTGTCTGGCTATGCTGTGAGTAATTAATTGCAGGAGGAAAAGCTATTCGCAGCTTATCAGGGGCTTCCCAACCCACCACCCTGTATAGCTGACACGTTTCCGAGGTCAGTGTAAGATTAGCTCGGGTTGCCTCTTTACTGTCTGAGGATTGTAGTCCTGGTTTTATAAAGTAATAAAAAAAGACTACCAGTCCCAGAATGCAAACAAAATACCTGGAGAAACACAGCTAGTCATGCATGGACTTTGAAAACTTTGCAGGACTAATATGCTCATATGAAATAGGCAGAGAGGTACACCCGCTGCCATGTCCTGGATACATAGGTGTCGCTGAAATCAATGCCACCTTGTCTTCCCCAAGCCCCGCTAAATTAAAAGACAGTCTTCATTGTCAGAATGCTCACCGCATGTACCCGGAGTTATGACTAGCACATGTTCTATTATTATTTAATTCAAATCTTTCTCATGATATCCCACTAATGCACCTCTTCTTGGTCCACTGTTCGTGCTTCCCAATCTTAAATATGGTCCTTAGCGAGTGGCCTCAAACCCGCCCTGTATAGTCTCATGCACAGAACAACCTGAAACTGGAACCTAATTAAAGGTGATCAATCTGCATACCTCAGGAATGTAGGGCTCCCAACTGGTCTCATGTCAGCTAAAGCTGTGAATAAGTGATTCAGGCAATCCAGTGGGTCTTCTAAATAAGCTGGTGACTGCTATTTCCATGTATCTGCAGCCTGTAAAGAGGCTCTTCTATAAGCTTGTGTAAATGGCGACACTGACTTACTAACTTGGAATGCCACAAAAAATGCTAACCTGAGAGTTGCTTTTAACAGCAGTGTCTCAAATTCTGCCTCAGGCAAGGTGAGGTCATCTAAGTGAATCACAATAGGTTTTGAATAAGCTTTACTATGCAGAAAGCCCCGGTATCCCTTACCAGTGAACAGGGGCTTGCTTTAACAATCCCGAGGTGCTCTATTTGTGGTAGTGTGGTCAATCAGCCTTAGGCTTATTAGAGGGGAGTGTTAGGCATTTGTTGCACACACACACAGTCAATAAATGATACAAATACTCAATAAGGAAATCAAACACCAATTTGTAAAAACAACACAGATTTTATACAATTTTATACACCAAGATCTTCGGAATCAGGTAAGTACTTTCGGAGTTATAGATTTTTAGGTATTAGAAAAATACAGTCACATATTGGTTTTGAGACATGTGCTTCGAACACAGTGATGTTATCCTATGGGAGAAACGTACACTGCATAGGTATACTTGCAAACGACGAATAGGATTGTTCTTCTGGACTTAAGGTAAGTAGGAGCCAGGGTCCAAGAAAGCACCAATAGTTCAGTTTTACTTGCCCTGGTGGGTCCGGGTGCAGAGGTGTCTTTCGCGGAGGTAGCCTCGAACGCTACCCGTTTAAGTCAATGGGAAAAGTACCTGTAAGAAAAAGGCTGCAAGTGTGAACTGGGGGTACCAGTCTGGCAGAACCCAAAAGGGGGCTTGGCTCTTCAGGGTCTCAGGGCCACAGAGACGCCATCGGTTGAAGTGAAGCCTGGGGCTTGGGTGCATAGTTGTTTGTCTGGCGTATCAGTGAGTTTGAGGCTCGCACAGTTCTCGGTGTATCTGCAGAAAAGAGAAAAGAAACACAGCAAGATGATGTCTGGCTGGAAGCTGGCCTCTGTTGGAGCCCCGTGCAGGTAAGTTTTGGCGGTGGTGGTGTTTGGACTGAACACAAACAAGCCTTGGTCCTTGCCACAGGCTCTGGTACCCTAGGTATTGGTGCAGAGAGACTCCGGATTGGATCGGCGTCTCGAAGATGAGATGGATTAACAGGGCTGAGCTCCTGGACCCTCAGGGACCTCCTCCTGGGCTGCTGCTGTGTTGGTGGACACGGTGGTCAGCAGAAGAAAGAACCAGAAGTTGTGCTCGGTGCCTGCAGGCAAGTGGTTCCTCCATTTCAAGTGAGATGCTGGCCGGTTGGCGAAGTTCTGGCAAGGATGCACAGCTACAAAATGAGTCGGGTCTTTGCAATTTTCAGGACAGAAGCAGGCAGGCAGGGGTTTGTGCTAAATCCACAGCTAGTCCACAGTTCTGGCATTCTTTGGCTCTTCTTTGTCCTTCTTCTTCTTTGGTCAGACGAATCTAAGTTCCTAGTGTCTGGGGGACCACCTAAATAGTGAATTTAGGGGCATAAAGGAGAGTAAAGGGTAGTAGCCAACGAACTACTGACCCCTGGGGTCACTATACACCCTACATGATCACTTCCTGTGGGAAGTGGGCAGAACCGTGTCCCACAGTTCCTAATTCCACCAAAACCAAGATGGCAGAATTCTTCTTTCGTGGGGCACATCAGGAAGCCCACCTTAGGGGTGTGACTGGTCTGGATGTCTAATTGCATAGCTAAGTTCCTGCCCATCCTGGTGCCAAATGGGCCTCAGGGCAGGGAATGGAATTCTCCAGGTCTCAAGAAAGCCAGGATCCCATATCAAAGGTGGCAGAGGCTTTGAAGCCTCTGGCTTTGGTATGCAGATTCACTAGCCATCCTGCTGGAAGAGGCAATAACACCTTCTCCAAAACAGGCTTTGTGTCTTGACCTCAGAGAGTGCAGGGTCTCACCTATAGGGGGTTAGAAACTCATCTGTGATGGCAGGCTGGACAATACCAGTCAGCCAACACACTAGAGGACTAGTAGGTTTCAGCTGGCACCCCTAAGGTGCCCTCTGGGTGCATGGACCATTCCACACATTCTGCAATGGCAGTCTGCATGTATTTGTGTGTCGGTCCCTTAGGGTGGCACAATACATGCTGAAGCCATTAAGGACCCTCTTCAGTACCCATGCCTTGGGTACCAGGAGTATCACTTACTAGGGAATTATAGAAGTGCTGAAGTCCTTGCTAGTTGGTGGAAAAATTAACACTTTACCTTGTTTTAGGGAACGCATTGGCAATGGGGACCTGGTTAGCAGAAACCCAGTGCACCTTCAATCCAAACAGCCTCAATACCAGGTACACGTCGAGGTGACCATTTAAAAAAGGGGCACTTTCCTACAGACTTGTGCTCCATTTTCTTTGTTTTTTTCTTTATTTCAGAGACTACACTTGATTTTGGAAAATGTTATGGTGTCTCTCATTGTACCATACATGCATAGCAAGCTTGTTAAATTATTCAAATAAGGTAAACTATGATTCGTTCATCACAAAGGTCTTGCCCTGACAGAGGAGCACCACTGGCCCAGAGGAAGACCTCAACAAGCAATGTCCCACTTAACAAGCTCCAAACAAATTGGTGGTTATTGTGAGGAACATATCCAAGGAAGGTGGACAATTGGACATAAATGGAGGCCATTTATTAACTTATATTAAGAAATCCTCTATCTAAAGGACAGACTACTTTGCAAAGGCCACTTGCCCTCATAGGGAATCATTGTTTATTTTAGACTGAAGTGTAACACACATTTATTTAACTGTGAGTGAAGGGTTGAGATTAATGAATAATGGCCAGGAGCCAAAATGTTTAAGAGAGGTTTGTTTATGGTCTGGCTTTATAAAGCAGCTGTAGCCAGACAAATATATGAGAACTCCAGGAGAGGCTCTTTGGCTCTGACCACATGTTAAAATGCCAGGATTAGATGTTTTGATTGGGCAAAATGTGTGCACTTCCACAAAAAAAATGCTTGCTCTCCACACAGCTGTGATCATTTTGTTTATTTATACAGCTGCCTGACATTGAACTTTCAAGGGCACACACATGCTATTAAATTGCCTTAGATAACTTGATAATTCATGGTGTTTTACTCCAGCAGAAGCACAAATGGGAGGAGAGCAGCCATTAAACTAATTGGAATTTTAGGGGGTGTGGCCAGCATGGTGGCCGGAGCGGTCGCATAGTTCGCAGCTTCGCTCTCGGCCCTTGTAAAATATCCTGAACGAGAAGCCTCCGTCCTCCTACACGGAAGGCATCGCACGCGCAGCCATCGGGGCATTCTCGCACACTGCAGTATGAACTAGGGACAACTGAAATCGCAACGATACAGCTGTGGGGACAGGTGCCTGCGCTGAGCTCCGGAGAGAGCACCTTGCCGGAACGCGGCGAGAGGCCAGGCGGCTGCTGTGTGTCACCCGGAGGGGAGACGGCGGCGGGGCTGTGGAGTCCGCAGTGAATCGGGGGCCCGGAGAGGTGGCGTTGGGCCCGGGACCGGAGACCCAGGTGAGGACTCGCTAAGAGACGGCGGCCACGGTGGCCCTACACATGTTGGGCCGCAGCCGCTGGACGTGGCAGAACCAGCCGCACGGGCTGCGTCACTGCGTCGACGGGCTCTCGGGCGCTGGGCCTGCGGGACTTGGCCCTCTCCACTACGGGCGCGCGAGGCCCCGGGCACTAAACTCAGCATGAGGCGATGGACAGTCTTTGATGTGGGCGGCGAGCTCAGACTGCGGGGAACTCAAGCCTTTCGCGCCACAGGAGGGTGGAACCGCGAGGTCCCTTCGGTGGGCATGGAGCAGCCCAATAATCGTTGACCCCCCGCACCCTAAAGAGATCTGTGTCGCGCCCCTTCGGCGACGTGCACCGAGTCGCGGGGCCCCGTGGTCACATGCTGGGCCTCACATGGGCACTTGGAGGCCGTAACAACAGTGGACCGGTGCCGCGCGGCCCGTGGAGGCGCTACACAGCGCACAGTACCCACCCATTGTACACCAGAACCGCTGCCAGCTTCAAAACAAACTACTTAACATCACCCAAATATATCAGACCAACCTCATAGGTGTCCGGTCTGCGCCTAAGCAAATCCTGTGCCCATGTATGGGGAATAAGATTCCTGATAAGCAGTTGACTAAAACTACAATCCATCGAGGGGGCAACACCTGCCCGGAACCCATGATCCCACGAACTAAGATACTACCCTCATCTGGCCAGAACTAACGGCAAACTCTAAATCTGCACTGCAACCTCCGACTAGTTCCATCCAGGACGCAGCTGTGCTGAACATCGGAAAACATAATTAATAAAGCCTCTAGAAAGTCTGGAGCACATTACTTCGGCCCCGATAAACCAAACCGCATAAAGATCACAGATGGGCAAACCTAAGACCCCACGTGCGACACCTGGAAACATGGACCCGGAGGAGCCAGCTCCGCCGCCGGAGACATTGGTAACACACCAGGTACTAAAGAATTTGGAGGCCACTCTCCAAACTCATACAACGCAATTCGAGAAAATCCTACAGACAATCCTAGACACCAAAACTACGCTAGAAGCCAGAATAGGATCAGTTGCTGAGGATGTCAACCTCCAACGCATGGATCAACAAGCCCTAGCGGAAAGGGTAACAACACTCAAAGTGGATGCGAAACAGACAACACCATCGATAAAAGACCTCCAACTACAATTAACGACAATATCATCCGAGGTCAAAGCACTGAAGCGCAAGACCGAAGACGCTGAGAGCAGATCATGTCGGAACAACATTCGCTTCGTGGGATTTCCGGAACGGGCAGAAGGCCCCAGCACAGAATTATTCATTGAACAATGGCTGACATGCACAGTATTGCAAAATAACATCCCAAAATTATTTTCTGTAGAGCGCGCACACAGGGTCCCTGGAAGACCCCCCCCTCCGGGCACCCATCCCCGCCCGCTCATAGCAAGACTACTGAATTATCGGGACAGAGACCTCATCCTGCAATTATTCCGAAAATCAGGCCCAGTTAAATACGAAAATGTAGAAATAACGGCTTACCCAGACTTTACAGTGAAAGTACAAAAAAAACGCAACTCCTTCTTCAGGGTTAAAGAAAGAATGAGGGAGCATGACATTAAATACGCTCTATTATTTCCTGCCAAACTACGCATACAGGATAACACTCGCACTCTCTTTTTTGCGACCCCAGAGGATGCCTGGACCTGGCTGCACGCCAAAGGCCTAGCCGACCCAATAAGCTCAAAGACCTCAACGGAGAAATGGTTATCCCCAAAGAACAGACGTAAACCGCGCAGGAAACCAGATACTAAACCCTCATTGGAACAGTCTCAAGCGGATCGTATTTCCTTATTGCAGGCCACAGCACACTTTATTATCTCTCCACTCAAGATGAAGCCGAACTCGAGCCAGATGCACAATATGACTCCACAGACTCAAACCGGGGCCTCACGCTGCACACAGCGGATGATATCTGCTAACCAAGTAGGACAGGGATATCCCTGCAGCCTGAGACATGCAGGCCCCCATGCAGACGCACCAGCAACAAAAGCGATATGGGCCTGGAAACTTACCGTCTCATAAGCATGAACCCGAAGCACCGCCCACTCCATATGGACTGGTTCACCAAGCTGGCAGACACTGGCTCACCTCTAGCCGTGTTGCATGCACAGTTAATGTTTTGCATAGTTATTGTTTTTTATGTTATTAGATGGCACCCACTTAGGGTACATAATGTAGTCCGCGATTATAGTAATAGACATCCCAATTGCGCTCCCAATACAAACATTGCAAATACTATCAAAGAAGGTAAATACTTACGCACAAAACACACTGGGTATATCAAGGATGCACGCAGCACAGGGAAGGCATACCCACCAGCACCGATAAATCATCACATATATCATGGCCCCTCTACCTTCACATAACACCCCACAATACAAAATAATCACATGGAACATCAGGGGCATGGCATCCACACGCAAACGCCAACTGATTAATACATACCTTAAGCGTCACCAGATACATATAGCTATGCTACAAGAGACCCACCTAAACGGACCCTCACTAGAGAGCACAAGCACAAAATGGCGAGGACAATTATACGGCACCACCTTCTCAACCTTCGCTCGCGGGGTGGCGATCTGGGTAGCACCAGGAGACCCATTTGTAATGTCCCGAACACAAAACGATCCAAACGGGCGGTACGTGATATTAGAGGGGTTATTGGACGGTCAGCCCTTAGCATTGATCGCTCTGTATACCCCCAACGCAGGCCAGCGTGAATTCTTGTGGACACTAAATACTAGCAAACTTAGACACCCAGCGGAGGCAAGCATATGGGGCGGAGACTTTAATTCAGTGTTAGACATAAATATGGATCGCTCATTCCCTCCCCTCAACACCGCCCCAGCCAAGCGATCCTCCACCGATCTAGCAGATTGGGCCTCCAATAATGGTCTGAAGGAAATCTGGAGAACTGGGCATCCCACACAACGAGAATACTCCTATTATTCATCAGTACACAAACTACACACAAGAATAGACATGTTATTCGCAACATCCAACATAATCCATAATATAAACACGTCAGGATACCTAGCCCGCACCATCTCAGACCACAACCCACTATATACTACATTATATTGGGGCCGTATACATACTCGTATTCCAACCTGGCGCCTTCAACCGGAGGCTCTCACAGACACCCCCTTCCAAGCAGAGATATCCAACTGCCTATCAAACTACTTTACACTAAATAAGGATTCTGCTTCTACGCGCGATATTGAATTGGATGCTCACAAAGTTGTGGCTCGGGGCCAATGCCTGGCGGCCACAGTGGAAATCAAAAGTATACTTACTAAAGAATTGCAAGAACTAGAAATTAAACTGCGCAAGGCAGAAGTAGAGGTTTCCACAAACATATCCTCTCTGGAGGCATTGAGCGCGCTCAGAACCAGTTATAGGGAAACAGACACCAGGATGTGCAAGCACAATTACAGTCATTATCAGGCACAACAGCATGCAGAAGGCGATAGATCAGGAAAAATGTTAGCCTGGCTGGTCCGCCAACCAGCGCAGTCATTGCCCATAGGCGCGATTAAAATACACACAGGTCTTGTAGTTAACACCCAAGTCGAAATTAACACAGCCTTTCATACGGATTACCGCACCCTATATCAATCATCCTCTCCCCCTGCTGAACAGCAACTGACTGAATTACTAACAATGATCCCCCAAAACCAGCACATAATAAACAATACAGACATGCTGGACGGCCCTATAACACTAGAAGAACTAAGATCAGCTCTTTCACAAATGGCAAGCAACAAAGCCCCAGGCCCAGACGGATTGCCAGCGGAATACTATAAATCAAAACCCAGTCATCTTTTACAACCCCTCCTAGAAGTGTTCAACGAAGCACACAACAGTAAACAACTCCCAGACTCAATGCGCAAAGCACTAATAGTCGTGCTTCCAAAACCAGGCCGAGACCCCTTGGATGTCAGGTCATGCAGACCTCTCTCTCCACTCAACTCTGACTGCAAACTTTTAGGGAAGATAGTAGCTAACAGATTACTCCCCTATTTACCAAACTTAATACACCCAGACCAATCAGGATTTATACCAGGCAGAAACACTTTTTTAAACATTAGAAGATTAATCCGCTTAATGCACAGTAACATCACGGAGGAAGCAGTGGCCATGTCCTTGGACATAGAAAAAGCTTTTGACACACTAAGCTGGAACTACCTTTACCGCACACTGGAGGCATTTGGTTTTCAACCTGACTTCATAAACTGGATTAGGACATTGTACCATAAACTCATTGCTCGAGTCAAAACGGGGCAAATTATCTCCGAAGTATTTCTCATTGGTAGGGTCACCCGATAGGGTTGCCCGCTCTCTCCCCTATTATTCGCCATCGCAATGGAACCGCTGGCAATCAAACTCCGAAGCAACGCTCATAATTGGGGCATCTCAGAATTCAACTTATATCACATAGGGGGTCATTCCGACCCTGGCGGGCGGCGGGTGCCGCCCGCCGGGCGGAAACCGCCCAAACACCGCACCGCGGTCAAATGACCGCAGCGGTGATTCCAACTTTCATTCTTTCACAAACTACACTCCCTCCCGACCAACCTACTATGGGGCGGAGACAGACGGAGGGTGGCACTATCTATCACACAACACTCACAAGAGGAGGGCGGCTTAGGCATGCCAAACCTAGAATTATATTATGCAGCGGCACAGCTACAATGGATAGCACTATGGCTTAACAACTCAACCACCCCAGAGTACGTAGCACTGAATGCATAACCAGCACCACAAACAATCCTAAGGTCACTATTGGCTGGCCCCCCTTATCCTACGAATAGATCCCCATTACTAGATGCAGCTAGATTCTGCTGAAAAAGATAAGTCCAAGGCAAAACTGACTCCCCCCCTTACTCTCCTTTGATACCACTATCCCAAATACCGATGGTACAGGACCTGTCATCTCATCATGCTATACGAGATACTGAAAAGTTGAATGTGGGAGATTTATACTCTGGTGATGAACAGGTGACTGCAGGGACAATGCAATCTGGAGCTTTTCTAATATATGGCGCCCTCACTAAACTTTTACGTAACTTTTGGGGCAGTAGGCACACCGAACCCAATGAATCCCTCCTACTTACAGCCCTTCTAACTATAGGCAATACCAAAGGTATTATCACAACACTATACAAAATACTGTTAACAGGTGCTCGCACCAATTTATCCCCAGCTAAATCCCGCTGGGACATCAACCTAAAAACACCAATCCCCCAAAAAACCTGGGAAGCCGCACTCACCACAATTAAAACGGTGTCATGTAACTCCAGACTACGTTACACGCAATTTAACTATATCCACCAAACTTACTTGTCTCCAGCCCGAATCAATAGAATATACCCCAGTGCCAAATCGGAGTGCCCCAGATGCGCCAAACCCTCAGCTAATTTTTATCACATGGTCTGGGAATGCCACACCATAAATGCAAGCTGGCAGCGCATTACAGAAACTACATCAGAAATCACTGACCACACGCTCAACCTCTCCCCTGAATCGTGTCTACTGGGAATTCGTCGGCGCTCCAAAGGAGATAAGCATCAGCACAGGTTCATAGATCTAGCATTTGTGATACCCAAGCGTCTGATAGCTACACACTGGAAGGCCCCCTCCAGACCCCACCTTATCTCGCCTGGCTCCATGACCTACACAATCACACACAAGCAGAAGCCAACACACTAAGACAACTACAGCAAAAAGGCCTACTACAGGAAGGAGTCGAAATCTGGGATGTATTTGTGATATAAATAGAAACCAGAGATGACATGTACCCCCCATAACCCCCCACTCTCCCACTGGCAAAAAAGGTATTACTGTCATATTCTACTATTATACAAACTGTGCAAACATTAGCATCACCACCAGCGGAGATTACTGGTCAATGCATCAAATTAGTACATATAAGTCAGAACCTTCCAAATCTCATCCCAGCCATTGATACCCAGACCAACACTATGTGAGCAGCATTTGTTTCCTTACGCCCCAACAGTGTCTCCACTATTTAGAGAGCCATTACATATGCACACACAAACGCTATAATCAGAGTGACTACAGTTATATATTTTATAGTTTTTCCCTTTATCTTTTCTCTCCCCCCCCCTCCTTGTTAATGCATAGTAGCAAAGTGGTTTCTGTAAGCGTAACACCAAGTACATAAAAACTAGTGAATATATATATATATAAACGAAGAACTGCATAATTCCTTTCTATGTAAAAAAAATAGTGCATTGTTGGTTTTTTGTAATTTGTTCAATAAACAGATTTATAAAAAAAAACTACAGGGAATATTAGGTCTGGCTTGACAGTTCAACACTCACTTGACCTTTTAAACTACACCAATATTATTCTACAATTATTTCCTTCTACACAAATACATATCCAATCCCACGTTATCTATTTGTAATGCTTCACATTACCAATTAATCAATCAATTAATCAATGATTTATAAAGCGTGGCAATTCACCCATGAGGGTCTCAAGGCTCTTGCACACAAAAAACAGGGAAAAAGCAGGAGAAAACAGTGAAAACGAGGGAAAAACAAGGAGAAGGCACACAACAAACAGGGGAAAAGAAAGGAGAAAGCGTGAAAATGAGGGAAAAGCCATGGAAGGTACACAAAAATATCAGAGGAAAAAGCAAAGAGAAAGCAGTGAAAACTAGGGAAAAGCAAGGAGAATGCACCAAAAAATGGGGGGAAAGCAAGGAGAAAGCAGTGAGAATGAGGTAAAATGAAGGAGAAGGCAGGAGAAACAGCACTGCAGAAGCACAGGGAGAGCTGGGCCTGGGATCACACAACATTCCTTTAAAGCCATACATATTGGCTTTGCAAATGCTACTTTTTCTATGTTGGTTACACACTTAAGGGTGTTTGCACTAACATATGCTGCATGAACTGGTTTACAGTTTAAGAATATTGATACAAAGCCACTGGATGTAATATATACAAGTGTGTGTTGTTATATAATAGCAAACCTAAACAGTACGAAATAAATTATAACCAAGACAGTAATAAAGTCCAAGTACTGATGTGTTTATGAAGTGACTCTTAATTATTGGCCTACAGAGGGAACTGCTTTGCATACATTGATATAGGCCTTAACAGGATCGCCCCTTCCTTGTAATGTCTATTGAGGCTTAGGCCCCAGCTGTATTTCTTCGCTTTTGTTCTCCTTCTGTAATTGGGTCACAGAACTCTGATCTGCTTAGTTTTGGCTGCTCATTTACACTGAGTGCTTTTCTTGCTACGACTGTTCCATTGTAGTAGTTGGTAGGATCTGAAGGAGTTTCACTATCTATCCACTCTGATCTGCTGTATGAGCCGACCTGTCCCTTGAGCAGTTAAAGCTTCTTTTACAAAGTTCAATAAACTACTCCAGATATAAATCCAATCCTGTCCAACGTCACTCAGACATCTACCTTCCATTATTGCTAGCGAGAATGTTCACACCACAGTTTTGCTCTTTCTTCTTAAAGGACTTTTTCCTGGAGGATCTGTGGATTGCCTCCAGGGACTGGGATCCGGCCTCAGGAGGCTCCCAGTGGCCAATCCAGTTGCATTTCATTTTACTGCTTTCCTTGCCAATCCCAGACAACACAATGCTAATGCTCTCCCATTCGCTGCAGTTCAGATGCCACTACTGACAGACCTCTCTTTGAAGCTCCAGAGGGGTCTTTCTCAAACACTCTTCTACTGGTAAGATGGATTTCACTGAACACAAGTCCTGAGAATTCTTCTAGTTTTTGCAATAGACCTCAAGAGTGGAAGGACATCTGGATTGCTGAATTGAAACAGCTAAATGATCTGGAATACTCTTGTTAAACAGGCCACACCTTTCAATTTCCTTGCCAATCGAGGCACATTTTGTAGGGGAAGAGACCCCATATAGAACCCCAGATCCTAGATAGTAGAGGAAGAGACCCCCAGATAGAACAGAAGAAGAAACAAGATACATCCTCCAAGGGGTTGTGAGTGCCAGGGACAGAAGACAGAACTGAGATCTCTTCGGCCAGTATGGAACCACCACAATTACTTTTGCTGCACCCGTCTGAAATTTTTAGAAGCAGGTGAGTAATTGAAGGAAAAGGAGGGAAGGCATAAAGAAGAAGAGGAGGCCAAAGAAAAGATATGGCGTCCAATCTCCATGTTTCTTCCGCCCACTACTATAGCTCTATCAGATATAACTGCTACTCTAACCACATCAAATTCAAAGGAAATATCTAAAAGAAATTCATACTGTCCTTCCAGAGAGCAACATTTCCTCCAGATGTGAATTGGGAGAAAGGCAGAGAGATCTATTTGGGGATTCCAGAACCCGTGGCATGTCTCGTGAAAAAAAGCTCAGGTGATACATAGATCCTGGGACGTAGACAATTTGCAGCTGAGAGAGTCTGCCTCCTAATTCTCCTTCCTTCTGATGTACTTAACAGATTCTGTTGTTCCAAGCTTAATACCCTCATTGCTAATGCTTCAGGGGTTCGGATCTCAGTATCCTTTTCTGGTGACATTTGCCAGTGCAATCTGATTGTCCTGATTAGACATGGACAAGCCACTGAAAGCTCGAGACAAGCTCGAGCATGAGGTCTGGCTCAGCTCAAGATCCTCTTGGACCTACGAGCCCAAAGCAAACCGGTCTTTTAAGTGGCTTCTGCCTGCCACCCATGCTCTAACCTCAAGTGGCAAGAATGAAAGACAAAGCAATAATCTTTAATATAAACCACGAGACCTAATTGGCCATTTAGTGACTGAAATGTGCAATGGCAAACTAGAAAACCTGGGATCAATCCGGGCTTTGTTCCTGGATTGGGTGATTCTAGGCGAATATTTCATTTCTTTGAGCCTCCTTTTTTCTTTATCAAATAAGAGAGCTACTTCAAATATGAGATTGCAGGGTGTGCTCTGCAGAAAAACCTCTCTATAAAAAGTTTCTAGGTCACACATAGGAAACACATGACAACGGACTTGCCTTTTATTAAAAAAAATGTCTTTGTCATAAAGGCGGGGACGGGACATGAACGTTTTTAAGTTAATATTTTAAAGTGCATCTTAATGCAGTGATATATTCTGACTGGCTAAAGTGAAATGCTCCTGCACGTTAAAGGAATATTGAATTCTGAAGAGACTTTGTCATTGTTTTATGTTCAAAAATTGGCAGGGCTTGGCTCGAGGACTGACTCTTAGAACCAAATCAAAAACCTTGGCTCGGATCTGGTTCAACTCTTCCTCATATATTGTTGGCTCATCAACTTCTAGTCCTGATCTCCTGATCAAAAGATGTGGATGTAGTAAAGGTGTTTTCAAATCGATTAAGCTCTTCCAAATATCTGTTATGTGGTTATCTCTCTCCAGTTTGATGATTGATTTTGTTCCATTTAAGTTGAATGACACTGAGAGAGCGTAATCTAAATATTACATATATTAGACGTGAAATGCTTGTACTTAACAAACGCTGTACTAATAATGTTATTCATTAAGACGCATAAAATATGACGAATTATCATATGCATACACTAATGTCAACTATAAAAGGTTTACTTATATTGTGACTAATTGAATACGTTAAACATGTATGAATTGCACTCGTTAGAATCTATAGGCCTTAAGTTAGCTTGAGTCGAAAAACTGTTCGTGTAACTCTCATATAAAAGCGTATTTTTCTGTTTCTTCAATGTGCTGACTTGCAAAAGACCATGACCCAGCATTTGTTCTTTTCCACGAGAAGAGATACTTTACAGTATTTTCTCATCCGCATGCTAGCTGCTTTATTATATAAAATTGTACACTTTTGTATCACGAGGAGATAGCTTACAAGGACATTCAACAATGGAATAGAGAACTCCTGACCCGAAGAAGGTGCCAGAAAATGAAGTAACCCCTGATATGCCACCTACGGAAAACGTCAATTATGAAGACCAATAAAATTGTTGTGTTTTATCACAAGAATGACAAGTGCATTACTTAATGTATAATTTGATAGGTTATAGATAGTGGGGTGTAGTTACTAGCCAATAGAATTTTGGGGGAAGGTATTCTTAAAAAAGGATAAAAACCCATGACACTGGAGACTCGAGAGACCTAGGTAGGGAATGATATTGATTGCATCCAGAAACTCTGTCACTCTGTTTGGTGACTTGAGACTTAATAAACCATCCTCAGCCTTAGCTGCCCCATCTCACTTCTCCTCCATAAGAGGGAAGTGCCCCAATGCCCTTAGACTAGATAGACTGACGGTGATTCAACTGATGTCCTGAAGACGAAGACTGATCCTGTATGCTGACTCATTCCGAGGAGGGTAATTATTCTGTCCATTCACATATATGCCTTTTCTTCTAGGTACCAGCTGCTGTGCATTTTTGAATAGGGACTATAGTTAAATGTTTTCCAAATTGATGTTCTAAATTGTTTTGCATGAAGCCCAACATGCTAATGCTAATCAGTGGTTAGATAGAATATTTGCTTGACTGACAAACGGACATTGACTGACGTCGTACTATGCTGAGCTGACTCATATATGCTGCTTATGTACTTTGCTTGGTGTCTTAATGGTTTTGATCTTCGCATTATCTAAAGCTTGTCGTCGTTACCATATCGTGATTATGTTCTTATGCTTCTTGGTTTTGAGATTAATACGTTTGCTATTAGATTGTAATCAATACGGAATAAAATTCACTAAAATTCTAATAAAGGTGTGATTATTCATGACTGCAAGGTCATGGTTGCGTCGGCAGTATAACAAATGTCTAAAGTGAAATATATTGTGGTGATATATGTTGATAATATCATTGATATATTGCTTGACATATTGATCAGTTATCTCGTCTTATGGTGTCTCACCACTGGGTCAAAAGATTAATCGGCCTAAAACGAGTCCTAATGTATATAAATTAACATATAGGGACGCGTTAACAACACAAACTATTTCCACTGCGCTGACAGATCCGATAGCATTGCACCTAAATCTAGAAAATGTGCACCCTTCTTTCTTCAGCCATTACAGAAGCTGCAAAGAGATGTGCTTAGTCACTGACATGAACTACCCGTACTCCATTGATGTTGGTTTCCAGTACTTGAGCAGATGGATTGAGAGGGCTCAGGTGTAGTCTGGCCCACAGCACTGAGAACACACCATGCGATGTGTCCTTGAACCTTTAACCAATTTCTTTCTCGTGTTTAAGTCAGAGAAATAAGAGACAATAGCATTCCTCAGCCTCTCTGCTCCTTCTTGTGGTAGATAAGCCAACTCCAGATTCATTCTAAAGTGAGCACCTATAAGACATAGATCCTGAGAAGGCATCAGATTACATTTTGGGTGATCACCAACAGTCCATGCTTGGGCTGCTTTGGGCCAATTTGGGCACAGTCTGGACTGCTAAGAATTCTTTGGGAAGCATGCCTGTTTTTCTGTACAAATTGGTTAGTAAATTCTCTTCCTCTCTGTTTCTTTGGAATGTAATTAGATTGCCTCCTTGAGGAGTTGGGAGTGTCCTCACAACCGGAAAGCTTGTCGTCAGCACAAACTGCCACTCCCACTTACACAACGCAATAATGGCTGAAACTCACCCCCTCGCATAATTCACTCCTCTGTTACCATGCCTCCTTGGGGGGTTTCTAAATGAAGATTAAGACAGACAATTCACTCCTCTGTTACCATGCCTCCTTGGGGGGTTTCTAAATGAAGATTAAGACCGACTTTCCCAGCTGGGAAAAAAAAGAGGACTGAGACTGACAGAAGGAAGAAGAGTGCTTCTTTTCCTTGAATATTTTATGTAGTCTTTCTTTTATCTCTAGACTGAAAATCTTGTTTTCTTCGAAGGCTATATTCTTTAGAGCTGAATCAGTGTGGCAGTCTCCCGGAAATATGTTTCTTCCAGCGCTACTATAGCTCCATCAGATATAACGGCTACTCTAACCACATCAAAGGAAATATCTAAAATCAATTCATACTGTCCTTCCTGAGCTTTCCATTCAGATCCTTCTTGAACAACCTTGAACTGTTCTTTAACCACTCGGGTGCCTGGGGCGAGCTGGTCTTATCCAGGCACAGGGTTCCCGTGTGCCCTGGACGAGACCAGCTCATCCTGCACCCGCCCCATGGGCCCCTCACCCACACCCCCGTCGCTTCCCTTTCGCCCGACCCCCCCTCGGCAATCTGATGACATCAGCATGCTCACAGTGCGCCAACGTCATCAGAAGCTGCTGAGGACGTGCTGGAAGCATTTGCTTCCTGCACGTCTTAGAGAAAGGATGCCTTATAGGTGAGTCCTTCTATTTTGGGGGTTTTGGGGGGGATGAAAACAGACACAAGGGGAAAGGGAAAAGTTTTTCCTTTCCCCCTGGGCCTGTTTTCAGTGGATTCCTGCCCCACGATCTCGGACGGGGCCCGCGATCATGGAGCAGGAATCTCCACTAGGCACCAGGGATTTCATGTATAGTTTATTTTGGGGAGCGACCCCTTGGGCAAGGGTCGCTCCCCTGGGGGGCAATTATCGATCCCGTTTCGGCCCCCCCGGGGGTAGATCGGCCGTTTTTTTGGCCGATCTGCCCCCAGGGGCGGTCGAAACCCACTAGACCACCAGGGATTTATTTTATTGAAGTATTTGGGCAGCGAACCCTTAGGCAAGGGTCGCTGCCCCAGGGGCAATATTTTTTTATATGTTTCGGACCCCCTGGGACTAGATCGGCTATGTTTTTGGCCTATCTGGCCCCCAGGGGGGTCAACACCCACTAGGTGCGAGGAATTGTGTGGTGTGTGTGTTTTCTGTGTTTGGGGCACCAATATGCCAGGGATATTTTTTTTTCCCCTTTGTAGGAAGTTGGCTCTGTATGTACTATTTCAAAGTAAGAAATAGCATGCACAGAGTCCAAGGGTTCCCCTTAGAGGTAAGATAGTGGCAAAAAGAGATAATTCTAATGCTATATTTTGTGGTAGTGTGGTCGAGCAGTAGGCTTATCAGAGGGTAGTGTTAAGCATTTGTTGTACACACACAGGCAATAAATGAGGAACACACACTCAAAGATAATTCCAGGCCAATAGGTTTTTATATAGAAAAATATATTTTCTTAGTTTATTTTAAGAACCACAGGTTCAAGATTTACAAACAATACTTTAAATGAAAGGTATTTCACTTAGGAACTTTAGGAACTTTGAATTAGCAAAATAGCATATACAGTTTTCACACCAATGGCAAAAAGGTATTTTAAAACTAGACACTTCATGCAATTTTCAACAGTTCCTGGGGGAGGTAAGTGTTTGTTAGATTTGCAGGTAAGTTCAGAGCAACCCCAAAGTTACCACACCAGCAGCTCAGGGCCGGTCAGGTGCAGAGGTCAAAGTGGTGACCAAAACGCATAGGCTTCAATGAAGAACGGGGTGCCCCGGTTCCAGTCTGCCAGCAGGTAAGTACCCGCGTCTTCGGAGGGCAGACCAGGGGGTTTTGTAGGGCACCGAGGGGGACACAAGTCAGCACAAAAAGTACACCCTCAGCGGTACGGGGGCGGCCGGGTGCAGTGTGCAAACAGGCATCGGGTTTGCAATGTAGTTGAATGGGAGACCCAGGGGTCTCTTCAGCGAAGCAGGCAGGCAGGCAAGGGGGGGGGCTCCTCTGGGAAGCCACCACCTGGGCAAGGGAGAGGGCCACCTGGGGGTCACATCTGCACTGGAGGTCGGATCTTTCAGGTCCTGGGGGCTGCGGGTGCAGTGTCTTTACCAGGCGTCGGGTTCTTTGAAGCAGGCAGTCACGGTCAGGGGGGAGCCTCTGGATTCCCTCTGCAGGCGTCGCTGTGGGGGCTCAGTGGGGTCAACTCTGGCTACTCACGGGCTCGCAGTCGCCGGGGAGTCCTCCCTGTAGTGTTGTTTCTCCACAAGTCGAGACGGGGGCGTCGGGTGCAGAGTGCAAAGTCTCATGCTTCCGGCGGGAAATGTGTGTTCTTTTAAAAGTTGCTTCTTTTGTTGCAAAGATGTTTCTTCTTTGGAGCAGAGCCGCTGTCCTCGGGAGTTCTTGGTCCTTTTAGATGCAGGGTAGTCGTCTGAGGCTTCAGAGGTCGCTGGACCCTGTGGAACGCGTCGCTGTTGCAGTTTTTCTTGAAGTGGGGAGACAGGCCGGTAGAGCTGGGGCCAAAGCAGTTGGTGTCTCCGTCTTCTCTGCAGGGCTTTCAGGTCAGCAGTCCTTCTTCGTATTAGGTTGCAGAAATCTGTTTTCCTAGGTTCTGCGAGCCCCTAAATACTCGATTTAGGGGTGTGTTTAGGTCTGGGGGGTTAGTAGCCAATGGCTACTAGCCCTGAGGGTAGCTACACCCTCTTTGTGCCTCCTCCCTGATGGGAGGGGGGCACATCCCTAATCCTATTGGGGGAATCCTCCATCTGCAAGATGGAGGATTTCTAAAAGTCAGAGTCACCTCAGCTCAGGACACCTTAGGGGCTGTCCTGACTGGCCAGTGACTACTCCTTGTTCTTCTCATTATCTCCTCCGGCCTTGCCGCCAAAAGTGGGGCAGTGGCCAGAGGGGGCGGGCAACTCCACTAGCTGGAGTGCCCTGGGGTGCTGTAACAAAGGGGGTGAGCCCTTGAGCCCTTGAGGCTCACCGCCAGGTGTTACAGTTCCTGCAGGGGGAGGTGAGAAGCACCTCCACCCAGTACAGGCTTTGTTGCTAGCCACAGAGTGACAAAGGCACTCTCTCCATGTGGCCAGCAACAAGTCTGGTGTGTGTCAGGCTGCTAAAACTAGTCAGCCCACACTGGTAGTCGAGTATGGTTTCAGGGGGTATCTCTAAGATGCCCTCCAGGGTGTATTTTACAATAAAATGTACACTGCCATCAGTGTGCATTTATTGTGCTGAGAAGTTTGTTCCCAAACTTCCCAGTTTTCAGTATAGCCATTATGGTGCTGTGAAGGTTGTGTATGACAGACTCCCAGACCATATACTCTTATGGCTACCCTGCACTTACAATGTCTAAGGTTTTGCTTAGACACTGTAGGGGCATAGTGCTCATGCACTTGTGCCCTCACCTATGGTATAGTGCACCCTGCCTTAGGGCTGTAAGGCCTGCTAGAGGGGTGACTTATCTATACCTATAGGCAGTGTGAGGTTGGCATGGCACCCTGAGGTTAGTGCCATGTCGACTTTTTATCCCCACCAGCACACACAAGCTGGCAAGCAGTGTGTCTGTGCTGAGTGAGGGGTCTCCAGTGTGGCATAAGACATGCTGCAGCCCTTAGAGACCTTCCCTGGCATCAGGGCCCTTGGTACCAGGGGTACCAGCTACAAGGGACTTACCTGGATGCCAGGGTGTGCCAATTGTGGAAACAAAGGTACAGGTTAGGGAAAGAACACTGGTGCTGGGGCCTGGTTAGCAGGCCTCAGCACACCTTCAAATCATAACTTGGCATCAGCAAAGGCAAAAAGTTAGGGGGTAACCATGCCAAGGAGGCATTTCCTTACACACTTTTTTTGTTTTGTGCTGGGGTGCCCCTTTTTGCCCCCTTTGGCAAGGGTCACCCCCTAAAGGGGACACAGAGCTGTTGGCCATTTCTGCCAGCCAATTTTGTTTACTCCCATCTGCCCCCAAAGAATCCACTTAGGCACCAGGGATCCTGTGTGTGTGTTTTGTGTGTTGGGGGGGGGCGGCACCTTTGGCAAGGGTCGCCCCCCAAAGGGGGCATGTTACTGATGGCCATTTCTGCTCCCCGTGGGGGCAGATTGGGCTATTTTGGTTACGCCTATCTGCCCCCCAGGGGGCAGAAGCCACCAAGACATGAGGGATATTTTTTGTTCCCATTAGTTTTTTATAAAGAAGTTTTTTATTATTTGCGGTAAATAAAACTTAACATCATAAGCATCTTTCAACCAAGTGGCATACATTACTGTATAACGTCCTACTATGAACAGGAAACAAAGTAAGGTCAATTAGAATCACTTAAATTGAAATAAAATAAAAATAAAGGAAATAAAGGGGGAGTTCCCCCTGTCCATGAGCGTTCAGTCACGTTTGCTATAGGTGTTTGGGTTGTTCTGGCGCTGAAGGGCTAGTTTCAAACGAGGATTTAGCTTTCGGTGACCATACCTCACAGTAGTGGGGAGATAGGTTTCTCATGATCCCGGTACATGACCGGGGGAGGGTTCAAGGTTTGTGTGGGCATGGGCCCGCTAGTGGGTTTAGTGTTTCAAATAAGTGTTAGGATCTTCCATATTTTAGTCGCCCCTCAAGGTCTCCCATCCTCCCCAAATCTTATCATATTTGCCCGGGCAGCCCCTGGCCTCATATACCTGTCTCTCCTGTTGTGCACACCAGTCCATTCCCTGCCTCCATTAGTTTAGGGATGGCGCCCCTTCTGTCATCCATTTGGTCATAATATCTCTTTTGGCAACTGTAGGAAGTTGGCTCTGTATGCACTATTTCAAAGTAAGGAATAATATGCACAGAGTCCAAGGGTTCCCCTTAGAGGTAAGATAGTGGCAAAAAGAGATAATACTAATGCTCTATTTTGTGGTAGTGTGGTCGAGCAGTAGGCTTATCAAAGGAGTAGTGTTAAGCATTTGTTGTACACACACAGGCAATACATGAGGAACACACACTCAGAGACAATTCCAGGCCAATAGGTTTTTGTATAGAAAAATATATTTTCTTAGTTTATTTTAAGAACCACAGGTTCAAATTTTATATGTGATACTTCAAATGAAAGGTATTGCAGGTAAGTACTTTAGGAACTTTGAATAATCACAATAGCATATATACTTTTCAAATAAAACACATATAGCTATTTTAAAACTAGACAGTGCAATTTTCACAGTTCCTAGGGGAGGTAAGTAATTGTTAGTTCTTGCAGGTAAGTAAACCACCTACGGGGTTCAAGTTTGGGTCCAAGGTAGCCCACCGTTGGGGGTTCAGAGCAACCCCAAAGTTACCACACCAGCAGCTCAGGGCCGGTCAGGTGCAGAGTTCAAAGTGGTGCCCAAAACACATAGGCTTCAATGGAGAAGGGGGTGCCCCGGTTCCAGTCTGCCAGCAGGTAAGTACCCGCGTCTTCAGGGGGCAGACCAGGGGGGTTCTGTAGGGCACCGGGGGGGACACAAGTTAGCACAGAAAGTACACCCTCAGCGGCACGGGGGTGGCCAGGTGCAGTGTGCAAACACACGTCGGGTTTTCTATTGGAATCAATGGGAGACCAAGGGGTCTCTTCAGTGATACAGGCAGGCAAGGGGGGGGGCTCCTCGGGGTAGCCACTACCTGGGCAAGGGAGAGGGCCTCCTGGGGGTCACCCCTGCACTGGAGTTCCGATCTTTCAGGTCCTGGGGGCTGCGGGTGCAGAGTCTTTTCCAGGCGTCGGGATCTGGGAGTCAGGCAGTCGCGGTCAGGGGGAGCCTCGGGATTCCCTCTGCAGGCGTCGCTGTGGAGGCTCAGGGGGGGGCAACTCTGGCTACTCACGGTCTCGTAGTCGCCGGGGAGTCCTCCCTGAAGTGTTTGTTCTCCACAAGTCGAGCCGGGGGCGTCGGGTGCAGAGTTGCAAGTCTCACGCTTCTGGCGGGAAACGCAGTTGTCTTGAAGTTGCTTCTTTGGAAACAAAGTTGCAGTCTTTGGTGAACAGGGCCGCTGTTCTCGGGAGTTTCTTGGTCCTTCTAGAGCAGGGCAGTCCTCTGAGGATTCAGAGGTCGCTGATCCTGGGTAAATCGTCGCTGGAGCAGTTTCTTCAGAAGGGGGGAGACAGGCCGGTAGAGCTCGGGCCAAAGCAGTTGGTGTCTCCGTCTTCTCTGCAGGGTTTTTCAGCTCAGCAGTCCTCTTCTTCTTAGGTTGCAGGAATCTGTCTTGCTTGGTTCTGGGAGCCCCTAAATACTCGATTTAGGGGTGTGTTTAGGTCTGGGAGGGCAGCAGCCAATGGCTACTGTCCTTGAGGGTGGCTACACCCTCTTTGTGCCTCCTCCCTGAGGGGAGGGGGGCACATCCCTATTCCTATTGGGGGAATCCTCCATCTGCAAGATGGAGGATTTCTAAAAGTCAGAGTCACCTCAGCTCAGGACACCTTAGGGGCTGTCCTGACTGGCCAGTGACTCCTTGTTTTTCTCATTATCTCTCCTGGACTTGCCGCCAAAAGTGGGGGCTGTGTCCAGGGGGGGGCATCTCCACTAGCTGGAGTGCCCTGGGGCATTGTAACACGAAGCCTGAGCCTTTGAGGCTCACTGCTAGGTGTTACAGTTCCTGCAGGGGGGAGGTGTGAAGCACCTCCACCCAGAGTAGGCTTTGTTTCTGTCCTCAGAGAGCACAAAGGCCCTCACCACATGGGGTCAGAAACTCTTCTCTCAGCAGCAGGCTGGCACAGACCAGTCAGTCCTGCACTGAACAATTGGGTAAAATACAGGGGGCATCTCGAAGATGCCCTCTGTGTGCATTTTTTAATAAATCCAAAACTGGCATCAGTGTGGGTTTATTATTCTGAGAAGTTTGATACTAAACTTCCCAGTATTCAGTGTAGCCATTATGGAGCTGTGGAGTTTGTTTTTGACAGACTCCCAGACCATATACTCTTATGGCTACCCTGCACTTACAATGTCTAAGGTTTTGCTTAGAAACTGTAGGGGCATAGTGCTCATGCACCTATGCCCTCACCTGTGGTATAGTGCACCCTGCCTTAGGGCTGTAAGGCCTGCTAGAGGGGTGACTTACCTAGGCCACAGGCAGTGTGAGGTTGGCATGGCACCCCGAGGGGAGTGCCATGTCGACTTAGTCATTTTCTCCCCACCAGCACACACAAGCTGGCAAGCAGTGTGTCTGTGCTGAGTGAGGGGTCCCTAGGGTGGCATAAGACATGCTGCAGCCCTTAGAGACCTTCCCTAAGGGCCCTTGGTACCAGGGGTACCAGTTACAAGGGACTTACCTGGGTGCCAGGGTTGTGCCAATTGTGGAGACAATGGTACATTTTAGGTGATAGAACACTGGTGCTGGGGGCCTGGTTAGCAGGGTCCCAGCACACTTCTCAGTCCAGTCAGCATCAGTATCAGGCAAAAAGTGGGGGTAACTGCAAAAGGGAGCCATTTCTTTACACAAGCCACTCCCAGCCCACAGGCCAGGAGACTCAGCCAAAGCTGGGAGAGTCTTCCTAGTCTGTCAGACGAGGAAGAGTAGAGGAAATAGGCTGGTTTGTTGCAGGGCCTACTCTGCCTTACATCCTCCTGTTCAGGTCATTCCCTCTGGGGAACTGACCCACTTCCACAGTGATAGGACCTAGTCTTAATTGCCTCTTGTCTGTGCTTTTAATGTCTTCACCCATTCTCTCTATTTTGGGGTTAGAGGTATCCACCTCTGCTAATCTTATCTTAGCCAGGGTCACCCCTAGCTTACCCAAAGAGGTTACCCAGAGCTGGAGTAACCCCACCATGACCAATAGGGTCAGGGGGCCTAATTTGCTATTTGGCATGGGGTCAGACCACCATGCCAAGGATAGTGCAGCCATAAAGGCTAGCACCCAGCAGAGGCAACTGACAGCTGTCAGTGCCCAGAACCACACCTTTAGCTCTTCACCTACAAGGGAAGGGGCTAAGTTACAGGCTTCTTTGGGTTCAGGGTGCCTGTCTGCTGTATTAGAGTGGGGGGTTACCACATCTTGTGGTAAACACCCTTCTTCCACTCTTTCTTCTGTTAGCTGAGGAGCCACCCACTCAGGCTTAACAGCTGCCTGACTAGCCAGGACTTCTTGTGGGTCAGGTTGGACTTTACCAGTGCCATTTTTGGAGTTCTCCCCTACTGGAGCAGAATCTCCTTGGCTTGCTGGAACCTTGGTTAAAGGTTGTCCACCCTTCCTACACGGTTTTCTTTTCTTTTTCTTCTGGGGCCTGCTTGCAGTTACTGCAGGGGCAGGACCTCCAGAATCCTTGGGAGAGGGTTGGCACTGGACCAGTTCCTCTCTTGGGCCCTGACTAACCTCTGGGTAGTCATTTCCAAGGAGACAATCAAGGGGGAGGTCTGTACTGACTACCACCCTTCTCCAGCTAAAAGTCCCACCCACTTCTATGGGCACAAAAGCCACAGGCCTATCAGTGACCCTGTCTGGGCTAACTCTTACTCTGGCAGTCTCACCTGGGATGTACTGGTTTGAGAACACCAGCCTGTCATGCACAATAGTGTGACTGGCACAAGTGTCTCTCAGGGCAGTGGCTGGGATTCCATTCACCAGTAGGTGGTGGAAGTGTCTACCTCCCTCTGGAATCTCCAACTCACCTGTTGGGCCCTTTTTCCAGTTGAAGGCTATGAAGACCTCCTCATCTGAGGAGTCATCCCCAATGGCTACACTGGTTACCCCTGGGATTTTGCTAGGGGGTTTGTTTTTGGGACAAGAAGTGTCCTTGGTGTGGTGCCATGTCTGTCTACAGTTATGGCACCATGCCTTAGTGGCATCCCAGTTCTTACCCTGGTACCCACCTTTGTTTTGGGTTGTGTCTCGGGACCCACCCACCTGGCCTGGTTTTTGGGGGCGTACAGAGGACTCTTTTTCTTTATTTCTAGTGTCACCCACTTTCTCCTGGGGAAGCTTTGTAACCCCTTTCTTTTGGTCACCCCCAGTGGAAGTTTTGGTTACCCTAGTCTTGACCCAGTGGTCTGCCTTCTTTCCCAATTCTTGGGGAGAAATTGGACCTAGGTCTACCAGATACTGATGCAACTTTTCATTGAAGCAGTTACTTAAAATGTGTTCTTTCATAAACAAATTATAAAGCCCAACATAGTCATGCACTTCATTTCCAGTTACCCAACCATCCAGTGTTTTCACTGAGTAGTCTACAAAATCAACCCAGGTCTGACTCGAGGATTTTTGAGCCCCCCTGAACCTAATCCTGTACTCCTCAGTGGAGAATCCAAAGCCCTCAATCAGGGTAGCCTTCATGAGGTCATAAGATTTTGCATCTTTTCCAGAGAGTGTGAGGAGTCTATCCCTACACTTTCCAGTGAACATTTACCAAAGGAGAGCACCCCAGTGAGATCTGTTTACTTTTCTGGTTGCACAAGCCCTCTCAAAAGCTGTGAACCATTTGGTAATGTCATCACCATCTTCATATTTAGTTACAATCCCTTTAGGGATTTTCAACATGTCAGGAGAATCTCTGACCCTATTTATGTTGCTGTCACCATTGATGGGACCTAAGCCCATCTCTTGTCTTTCTCTTTCTATGGCTAGGATCTGTCTTTCCAAAGCCAATCTTTTGGCCATCCTGGCTAGCAGAAGGTCCTCTTCACTGAGGCTATCCTCAGTGATTCCAGAGGTGCTGGTCCCTCCTGTGAGGGAAGCAGCATCTCTGACTAACACAGTTGGAATCAGGGATTGAGGGTCCCTGGGTTCCCTAGTTAGGACTGGAAGGGGGGAATTCTCCTCCAGTTCACTATCATCATCCTCTGGGTTGTCATCCCCAGAGGGGTTGGCTTTTTCAAACTCTGCCAAAATCTCCTGGAGCTGTTGTTTGGAGGGTCTTGAGCCAATTGTGATTTTCTTTAGGTTGCAGAGAGACCTTAGCTCCCTCATCTTAAGATGGAGGTAAGGTGTGAGGTCGAGTTCCTCCACATTCACATCTCCACTAGACATTATGGTGGTCATTCTGACCTCGGCGGTAAAAGGCACTTACCGCCGGTCAGAAGACCGCCATAACCCCGCCGCGGTCACGGTAAACCACCATGGTCATTCAGACCCGCAACAGGCAAACCGCCAAAAACCCGACATCCACATAAGGCCGCCACACCAACCGGCAGCGAAAAACTGGCGATGACCAAACCTCCACCGTCACACCAACAGAAATACGCCCATGCCATTCCGACCCACGAATCCACGTGGCGGTCATTCAACCGCGGTATTCCATTGGCGTTACACACCGCCGCGGTCAAAATACACGCCCAGCTCCAAAACACAGCCACATTGGACAATTGACCCCCCTGATGTCCCGGATCCTGGCAGTGGCCTACCCCGATTTGGATGGGCGCGTGCAGACATCACAGCAGATACAAGGGGGTGAGTACAAGCACAATCTACTATATTAGCGCAGAGTGGAGGTGTCTGGGTGGGGGAGGAGGGCTGTGGGTATCTCTAGGCCAGGTCGATTTCTGTAGGCTAGGCCCCTCCGTAAGGCATGGCCCTGTGCCCCCGCCCCCCACCTCTGTAGGGTGCTAAGTACAGCTATACATGGCCCTGGGTCACCTATGTGTGCATTTGTCCTCCATAGGCCTGTAGGCCAAGTCCCAATAATTGACTAGTGTACACCAAGTGCGCTGCGTAGTGCAGGGGGCTTCTGTGTCTGTCCTCTCCGCCAACGGTGTCGCCAATGCATGCACTCAACATGTCTTTATTCCCCCCCCCCTTTTTTTCTGCTCTTCCTGTACATGTGTGCATTAGCATCATCAGGCGGAGGAGAAGTGGCATCGGAGCACGAGGGAGCTGCATCTCACATGGCCCCGAAGGGCCATGCAACCGACTCCGAGTTCACCAGTGAGACGGAGGGCGAGGGGAGCTCCACAACGGGGACCCGTAGAGACGTCAGCGACACAGACACGTCCTCGGAAGGGAGCTCCCTTGCGGTGGCGGCAACATCCGTGCCCACCGCTACAACAGGTACAGCCGCCACCCAGCGCACCAGCTCCACCCTCCCAGCAGCCCCTCAGCGTTTGCCCCGTGCCCGCTCGGCCAGGAAGCCGGGCATCTCCTTCGCCCCAGGCACCTCAGGCCCTGCCCCAGTTACCCCTGCTGCCCTCAGTGAGGAGATCATTGACCTCCTCCAGACGCTCATTGTTGGGCAGTCTACCCTTTTGAATGCCATCCAGGGTGTAGAAAGGGAGGTGCACCGGAGCAATGCATACCTGGATGGCATTCATTCGGGTCAGGCTGCCCATCAGCGATCGTTCAACGCTCTGGCCTCAGCACTGACGGCAGCCATTGTCCCTGTCTCCTGCCTCCCCCCTCCAATTTCCTCATCCCAGTCCCACTCCCCTGTTCCTCTGCCTATCCCAGACACACCTACAGACCAGCCTGCACACACCTCAACACCCAAGGGCAGCTCATCCAGACATAAGCACCACAGATCACACAAGCATTCACACAAGCAACATCCACATGCAGACATGCCAACAGCCACTGCCTCCTCTGCGTCCCCCTCCTCCTCGTCTCCCTCCTCCCTCCCTGTGACGTCTCCACTCACACCTGCATGCACACCACCATCAGCCAGTACGTCCATCACCACCACACCCACCAGAACACTCCGCACACGTGCAGTCACCACCCCCACTGCCATTTATACGTCCCCTGTGTCCTCTCCCAGTGTGTCTGTCACCCCCACTTCCAAAACACACAAACGCAGGCAGCCACCCACCCAACAGCCATCCACCTCACGACAGCCTCCGTCACAAGCACCTGCACCCAAAGACAGCACACTTGACTCTCCTACAACCACATCCTCTCCCTCCACTCCCATACCCACTGCACCTACCCTTCCCACTGCTCCTAAAAAGTTTTTCCTCTCCAAAATTAACCTCTTTGCATCACCTGACCCACCCCCTCCCACTCCCACTCGTAAGAGTCCAACCAGCACCTCAGCCACCACAAGCCCTAGACCTCCAAGGACCATAGTCCAGGGCTATTGGAGTCCACCACCTTTTGGGCAGCAACATCGGCCAGCAGCAAGGGGACAGCCAGCCCACCCCCTGGGAAAAAAACGAAAAAAGGAAAGGGCCGGCACGAGAGGCCAGAGACGGCAGCCCCCAAAGGCACTCCCCTGGCACCGTCACCTGGCACATCCACAAAGGGAGGCAAGGGCCCCAGAGAATCGGCAAAGGAGGGCAAGGGCAGCACGGCGGAGAAGTCAGGCAGCAGGCGAGCTGGCCAGGAGGGCCCCACTAGCACCATTCCGGGTGTGTTGGAGGACACCCACGGGCCCAGGACTCCAGCACAGGAGGGCCCCGCAAGCGAAAGGTCGGATGGCGAGTGAGCGGTAAATATTGGCCGGATCTGGTGCCCTGGGAACACATCACAAGCACCGCTGAACAGGGCCCCGCCGTGACAAGCACCGCTGAACAGGGCCCTTCAAGACAAGCACCGCTGAACAGGGCCCCGCTGTCTCAAGCACCGCTGAACAGGGCCCCGCGGTGACAAGCACCGCTGAACAGGGCCCCGCCGTCTCAAGCACCGCTGAACAGGGCCCTTCAAGACAAGCACCGCTGAACAGGGCCCTTTAAGACAAGCACCGCTTAACAGGGCCCCGCCATCTCAAGCACCGCTGAACAGGGCCCCGCCGTGACAAGCACCGCTGAACAGGGCCCCGCCGTCTCAAGCACCGCTGAACAGGGCCCTTCAAGACAAGCACCGCTGAACAGGGCCCGCCGTCTCAAGCACTGCTGAACAGGGCCCCGTCGTGACAAGCACTGCTGAACAGGGCCCCGCCTTCTCAAGCACCGCTGAACAGGGCCCTTCAAGACAAGCACCGCTGAACAGGGCCCTTCAAGACAAGCACCGCTGAACAGGGCCCCGCCATCTCAAGCACCGCTAAACAGGGCCCCGCCGTGACAAGCACCGCTGAACAGGGCCCCGCCATCTCAAACACCGCTGAACAGGGCCTTCAAGACAAGCACCGCTGAACAGGGCCCTTGAAGACAAGCACCGCTGAACAGGGCCCCGCTGTCTCAAGCACCGCTGAACAGGGGCCTTCAAGACAAGCACCGCTGAACAGGGCCCTTCAAGACAAGCACCGCTGAACAGGGCCCCGCCGTCTTAAGCACTGCTGAACAGGGCCCTTCAAGACAAGCACCGTTGAACAGGGCCCCGCCGTCTCAGGCACCGCTGAACAGGGCCCTTGAAGACAAGCACCGCTGAACAGGGCCCAGCCGTCTCAAGCAGCGCTGAACAGGGCCCTTCAAGACAAGCACCGCTGAACAGGGCCCCGCCGTGACTAGCACCGCTGAACAGGGCCCTTCAAGACAAGCACCGCTGAACAGGGCCCGCCGTGACAAGCACCGCTGAACAGGGCCCTTCAAGACAAGCACCGCTGAACAGGGCCCTTCAAGACAAGCACCGCTCCGCTGGGCCCTTCATCTCAAGCACCGCTCCGCTGGGCCCTTCCTGTCAAGCACCGCTCCGCTGGGCCCTTCCTCTCAAGCACCGCTCCGCTGGGCCCTTCCTCTCAAGCACCGCTCCGCTGGGCACCGCCGTCTCTGAACCGCTCCGCTCGGCCCTTCATCTCAAGCACCGCTCCGCTGGGCCCTTCCTGTCAAGCACCGCTCCGCTGGGCCCTTCATCTCAAGCACTGCTCCGCTGGGCACCGCCGTCTCTGAACTGCTCCGCTGGGCCCTTCATCTCAAACACCGCTCCGCTGGGCCCTTCATCTCAAGCACCGCAGGGCTTCACGAAGCATTCTGGGCACCATGCCTCCTCCTGAACCAGTGGAGTCTGTAATCCACTTGATAGACTGTGGCTTTGCACTCCCCAGGATGGTACAGTGGGCAGCCCACCCACTGTAGACTTGTGAGACTGTGGCTTTGCACTCCCCAGGATGGTACAGTGGGCAATCCACCCAGTGTAAAGACTTGATAGACTGTGGCTTTGCACTCCCCAGGATGGTACAGTGGGCATGGAGGCCCCTCATGGATCTGGCGTCGTGGACTCATCTGGCTGAGGTGCCCCCCCTTCCCTTCCCCCTGAGGTGCCTGTAGTTTTACTATCTGATGCCCCTGCAGTGTTCTCTCCAATGGAATCGGGTCTCGTGTGTGGGCTTTGCCCATGTGTTTAGGCCCATTGGCCCACGGACAATGGCAGATAGCCAATATGGGCCGGACTTTTGACCTATGTATATATTGTTCATGTTGTAATATATTTTATTTATATATTTCATATTTCACTTAACTTCAAATTTCCTATAATATACTTCAATTTTAATGATCATTTTATTTTGTCTTTGCATTCTTCCGGGGGGCCTGGGGGGTGTCACTTTGAGTTGTTGCTCTGCATTGATGTGTGTGTTGTAGTGGGTGAGGGTGGGGGTGTCGCGTATGTGTGTGCCCGTAATTATTTTCCTCCCCCCTCCCCTGTGTCGTAGGTGCAGTACTCACCGTAGTCGTCTGCGCCGGCGTTCGTGCTCCTGGTAGAGGAGCAGGAAGACAATGGCTGGGAGGATGTGGAGTTCCGGTTCCATGCTGTCCAGATTCCACGTGGAGTGTGTAGAGCTGAGCGTTTTCCGTTTGAAAAGTCTGTTTCCGCCGTGTTTTTAACGGCGGGGCAACCGCCCCGGAAAAGGTGGCGGATTGGTGGGTCGTGATAGGGTGGGCGGTACATTGTCTCCCGCCTGGCTGTTGGCAGTGACCGCCGCGCTGTTTGTTTGTCCCGCCATGGCGGTCGGAGTGTTAAAGTGGCGGGCTGTGTTGGTGGTTCCCGCCAGGGTCGGAATTAAATTTTTTGGACCGCCAGCCTGTTGGCGGGTTGGCCGCCGCATTAACACCGACCGCCAGGGTCAGAATGAGGGCCTATGTTTCTAAAAGTTGGAATACTTTTTAAGAATCTAAAACTAGTTCTAGAATCTAATTCAAACTTTCACAAAACTTTTAAACTCTAAAAGAAATGCTAACAGGGACTAACACAAGGCCCTAGCAGGACTTTTAAGAATTTAGAAAAATAGCTCAAATTGCAAAAATCAATTTCTAATGACAATTTTTGGAATTTGTCGTGTGATCAGGTATTGGCTGAGTAGCCCAGCAAATGCAAAGTCTTGTACCCCACCGCTGATCCACCAATGTAGGAAGTTGGCTCTGTATGCACTATTTCAAAGTAAGGAATAGTATGCACAGAGTCCAAGGGTTCCCCATAGAGGTAAGATAGTGGCAAAAAGAGATAATACTAATGCTCTATTTTGTGGTAGTGTGGTCGAGCAGTAGGCTTATCAAAGGAGTAGTGTTAAGCATTTGTTGTACACACACAGGCAATACATGAGGAACACACACTCAGAGACAATTCCAGGCCAATAGGTTTTTGTATAGAAAAATATATTTTCTTAGTTTATTTTAAGAACCACAGGTTCAAATTTTACATGTAATACTTCAAATGAAAGGTATTGCAGGTAAGTACTTTAGGAACTTTGAATAATCACAATAGCATATATACTTTTCAAATAAAACACATATAGCTATTTTTAAAACTAGACAGTGCAATTTTCACAGTTCCTAGGGGAGGTAAGTAATTGTTAGTTCTTGCAGGTAAGTAAACCACCTACGGGGTTCAAGTTTGGGTCCAAGGTAGCCCACCGTTGGGGGTTCAGAGCAACCCCAAAGTTACCACACCAGCAGCTCAGGGCCGGTCAGGTGCAGAGTTCAAAGTGGTGCCCAAAACACATAGGCTTCAATGGAGAAGGGGTGCCCCGGTTCCAGTCTGCCAGCAGGTAAGTACCCGCGTCTTCAGGGGGCAGACCAGGAGGGTTTTGTAGGGCACCGGGGGGGACACAAGTTAGCACAGAAAGTACACCCTCAGCGGCACGGGGGCGGCCGGGTGCAGTGTGCAAACACATGTTGGGTTTTCTATTGGAATCAATGGGAGACCAAGGGGTCTCTTCAGCGATGCAGGCAGGCAAGGGGGGGGCTCCTTGGGGTAGCCACCACCTGGGCAAGGGAGAGGGCCTCCTGGGGGTCACTCCTGCACTGGAGTTCCGATCTTTCAGGTCCTGGGGGCTGCGGGTGCAGAGTCTTTTCCAGGCGTCGGGATCTGGGAGTCAGGCAGGCGCGGTCAGGGGGAGCTTCGGGATTCCGTCTGCAGGCGTCGCAGTGGGGGCTCATGGGGGGCAACTCTGGCTACTCACGGTCTCGTAGTCGCCGGGGAGTCCTCCCTGAAGTGTTTGTTCTCCACAAGTCGAGCCGGGGGCGTCGGGTGCAGAGTTGCAAGTCTCACGCTTCTGGCGGGAAACGCAGTTGTCTTGAAGTTGCTTCTTTGGAAACAAAGTTGCAGTCTTTGGTGAACAGGGCCGCTGTTCTCTGGAGTTTCTTGGTCCTTCTAGAGCAGGGCAGTCCTCTGAGGATTCAGAGGTCGCTGATCCTGGGTAAAGCGTCGCTGGAGCAGTTTCTTCAGAAGGGGGGAGACAGGCCAGTGGAGCTGGGGCCAAAGCAGTTGGTGTCTCCGTCTTCTCTGCAGGGTTTTTCAGCTCAGCAGTCCTCTTCTTCTTAGGTTGCAGGAATCTGTCTTGCTTGGTTCTGGGAGCCCCTAAATACTCGATTTAGGGGTGTGTTTAGGTCTGGGAGGGCAGCAGCCAATGGCTACTGTCCTTGAGGGTGGCTACACCCTCTTTGTGCCTCCTCCCTGAGGGGAGGGGGGCACATCCCTATTCCTATTGGGGGAATCCTCCATCTGCAAGATGGAGGATTTCTAAAAGTCAGTCACCTCAGCTCAGGACACCTTAGGGGCTGTCCTGACTGGCCAGTGACTCCTCCTTGTTTTTCTCATTATCTCTCCTGGACTTGCCGCCAAAAGTGGGGTCTGTGTCCAGGGGGCGGGCATCTCCACTAGCTGGAGTGCCCTGGGGCATTGTAACACGAAGCCTGAGCCTTTGAGGCTCACTGCTAGGTGTTACAGTTCCTGCAGGGGGGAGGTGTGAAGCACCTCCACCCACAGTAGGCTTTGTTTCTGTCCTCAGAGAGCACAAAGGCCCTCACCACATGGGGTCAGAAACTCGTCTCTCAGCAGCAGGCTGGCACAGACCAGTCAGTCCTGCACTGAACAATTGGGTAAAATACAGGGGGCATCTCGAAGATGCCCTCTGTGTGCATTTTTTCATAAATCCAACACTGGCATCAGTGTGGGTTTATTATTCTGAGAAGTTTGATACTACACTTCCCAGTATTCAGTGTAGCCATTATGGAGCTGTGGAGTTCGTTTTTGACAGACTCCCAGACCATATACTCTTATGGCTACCCTGCACTTACAATGTCTAAGGTTTTGCTTAGACACTGTAGGGGCATAGTGCTCATGCACCTATGCCCTCACCTGTGGTATAGTGCACCCTGCCTTAGAGCTGTAAGGCCTGCTAGAGGGGTGACTTACCTATGCCACAGGCAGTGTGAGGTTGGCATGGCTCCCCACCAGCACACACAAGCTGGCTAACAGTGTGTCTGTGCTGAGTGAGGGGTCCCTAGGGTGGCATAAGACATGCTGCAGCCCTTAACTTAGAGACCTTCCCTAGCATCAGGGCCCTTGGTACCAGGGGTACCAGTTACAAGGGACTTACCTGGGTGCCAGGGTTGTGCCAATTGTGGAGACAATGGTACATTTTAGGTGATAGAACACTGGTGCTGGGGGCCTGGTTAGCAGGGTCCCAGCACACACTTTTCAGTCCAGTCAGCATCAGTATCAGGCAAAAAGTGGGGGGTAACTGCAACAGGGAGCCATTTCTTTACAGCAACCAGACATGCTATTCCCAAAAAGGTTCTTTTCGTTCTTCCCAGGTCAGTGTCCCCCATCACCCCCAATAAGAACAGGAGTGGGTCTGGTGTTAGATCAGTCTGTAGGGGTTCTGGAGATCTGTGTTGCAATTACTTTCCAGTAGGTCTCTATGGCTGGGCATAGCCATGTCATGTGGTAGAAGTCTGCTTCCGGCTGGGGGCATCTTGGGCAGATAGCCGTGGAGTGGAGACCGGCCTCATGTAGTCTCTTGGGTGTCATGTATGCAGTGTGTAGAAAGTAGGACTGCACAAGACGGAGCCTGGAGGATATGGTTAGGGCTCCCGGCACCGCCAAGGCCTCGTCCCAATCTCCCTCTTCAATTTTCCCCACCCATCCCTCCCACCTGCCACAAAGTCTGTCTAAAGGACTGGATGCGTTGGTTATTAATGAGCGGTATATCTGCGAGATTCCTCCTTTGCCTAGGTTACCCATTAGTACCTTCGCCTCCATTGGGGAGTGTTCTGGGACGGGTGCGTCAGTTCGTATGTGTGTCGCTAAGGCGTGGCGGATCTGGAGGTACTTATAAAATTGCCCTTTGTTCAGGGAGAAGGTTCCTTGGAGATCTTCAAAGGATCTCATGTGTGATCCCTCCCAGACATCCCCCAGCGTGGAGATCCTGATGTCGTCCCACTTCCGAAACCCTTGCAGTCCTGTGACCTCGGGAAGAATGCTACCATGCCACAGTGGGGTTTGTTTGGTAATTCGTTTCCACCAAATTGTGATTCTCTGGACGTCTCTCCACCCCAGCAGCGTCACCTCGGGGGTGGAACTGGGAATTGGGCACCCGTAGAGGGCGTCAAATACTCCCGAGTAATTCAGTGTGCGGAGCTCAAGTCTGTAAGCAGGGTCTGACCAGCCGCCTCCGACCCAGTCATTGACAACGATGAGTTGCGTTGCGAGGTGATAATAGTATAAGTTTGACATTGCTAGACCTCCATTGTATATGCCTCGTTGGCACATGGTGAGTGCCAGTCGCGGGCGGGAGCCTTTCCATAGAAATTGACGGATCATTGAGTCTAGGTTTTTAAACCATCTCTTGGGGATTGAGAATGGGAAGTTCTGTAGCAGGTAGAGGAGTCTAGGGAGGACCATCATTTTGAAAAGTGCAATTCTCCCAAGTAAATTAAGAGGTAGGGTTTGCCAACGCTGGAGGTCGGCTTTAGCTTTGGTTATGAGCAGCGTGACGTTGAGTTCCCATGCTAGCTCTGGTATGATGGAAACAGAGACTCCCAAATACTTAAAACTGTTTAAACGGATGGGAATGGTCTGTTGCCAATCAATGCAGTCCCTTGCAGGATCTAGTGGGATCAGTCGGGATTTGCAGTGGTTTAACATGAGGCCGGAGGCCTCTGAGAAGAGGTCTAGGATCTGTAGAATACGTGGACCGCTTGTTGCTGGTTTAGCAATGTTTAGGAGAACGTCATCTGCGTAAAGTGCCACGCGATCTTCCGGACCAGAAGGGCATGATCATCCCTCGATCAGAGGGTCTTCTCTGAGCAGTTTAGCAAGCGGTTCTATTACAAGCGCGAAGAGGAGTGGGGATAGAGGACAACCCTGGCGTGTGCCACGTCCTATGAGGAAAGAGTCAGACACAACTCCATTTACCTGCACTCTGGCCGTTGGCTGAGAGTACAGGAGTTCCACGAGTTTCCGAAATCTGGGACCTATCCCGTTGCTCTTCAGGACCTGGTGCAGGTATGACCAGTCCACCGTGTCAAATGCCTTCTCGAAGTCGAGGAGGAGAAGAGCTTTGGGTGAGTCAGTTAAGGCACCGCGGTGTGCCAGAGCCAAGTGCAGGCGTCTGATGCAGTGTCTGGTGCTCCGGGTTGGCATAAAGCCACATTGGTCAGGGTGAATTAATGGCTGAAGTGCGGGTTTTAGTTTTGTTGCCAGTATTGAGGAGAGTATCTTAACTTTGGTATTTAACAGCAAGATGGGCCGGTACTCTGCACAGTTCCGTGATAGCGCTGCGTTTTAGGAATCACTGCAATTGTAGCTTGATCAATGTCTGGGGGGGAAGTGTCCCCTGCTCTCGGCCTCCTCATACATGTTAAGGAGGTGCTGCCCTATTATGTCGCTACATCCCTTATATAGTTCTGTTGGGAAGCCGTCCGGGCCGGGGGTCTTGCCCAAGGCCAACGCGGCTATAGCAGTTGTCACCTCTCTCAAGGTTAACGGTTCGTCGAGCATGTCTCTAATTGTAGGAGACACTCTGGGGAGAGTGATTTCGCCAAGGAGAGGGGAGTCTCTCTCTACTTGGGGCTGGGGGCGTTCTCTGTATAGGCGCGCATAGTAAGTCGCGAAGCTATGCGCAATGATTTTAGGGGTTCTGGAGAGTGCTCCGGACACATCCGAGACCGCGGGTATGATTCTGTTGGCCATTGGCTGCGTGGCCAGCCAATGCAGGAGTTTCCCATTTTTGTCTCCCCACCCATATATTCGGGCAGTGGAGGCCCGCAACATATGTTTGGAGGATTCCAGAGTGAGGGCTTTGACCTCTTCACGCACCTTCAGGAACTGGCGGAGGCCCTGGGTCAAGAGGGAAGCAAGATGTTTGCGCTCATGGAGCATTGCTTGTGATTCTAGCTCGGCTATTTGGGAGATACAGGCACGTTTTCTCACTCGGATGAGATGTTTGGCATGGCCTCTAATTGTCACCTTGCATGCTGCCCAGATCGTGCCTGGAGATTGCACTGATCCTGTGTTTTCTTCGAAGTATTGCATCAATCGAATTCTCACTGCTTCCCTGTATTCCTCATCCTGCAAGTACGAGGCGTTTAGTCTCCAAGTAGGTCTGTTAGTTGGGTCGGTTCCGCCCAGGCGCATCTGTATAGGTGCGTGGTCGGAAACCCAGTGGGGAAGAATCTCGACTCCTGTAACACTAGCTATGTCTAGTCCTGGGGTGAACAAGAGATCGATTCTGGCGTGTGACCCATGTGCAGCTGATGTGTGTGTGTATTGTCTGGTTTTGGGGTGCCAGGCTCTCCATATTTCGCACAGGCCGAGGCTGTGAGCCCAGTCCCTAAGTGTCGATGCTCTGGATGACTGGTTGGCTGTTCTATTTCCTGATATGTCCAACTTGGGGTGTAGCACTGCGTTGAAATCGCCCCCTATTAATGTGGTACCCTGGGGGAGGTCCGCTATGATCTGCCCGAGAGAGGTCAGGAAAGTCTCCAGTCCCGCTAGGGGGGCGTATATACTCACCAGGTTAAGGAGTGGCCCATGTATTAACCCAGTTACCACCATATATCTACCTAATGGGTCGGTATGTGTAGCCGTTATTGTAATTGGTAGTGAACGATGAAGTAAGATAGCTACTCCTCTGGAGCCTCTGGAAAAGCCCACATGGTAGACTCTGTCATATCCCCCTCTAGCTAGCATGGGGCATTTGGTCCCGAGGAGATATGTCTCCTGCAGCAGGATCGCAGCGGGCGTGCATCTGCGCAAGGTGTTATATATTGCTGACCTTTTAATTTTGTCCAGGAGGCCGTTTACATTCCAGGACAGAATTTTAATCATTGGGAGCAACGCGTGAGTGGGGTAGAGTGTGTGGAGGCCAGGACGCGCCACAAGCATCAACAAAGAGAGGGACTGGGAGATTAGTTGGTCCAGTGTACGGTCTCCCTAAGAACTGAACATACAAAAAAGGTGGACACTGTTCCAAAGGAGAAAATAACTAGGGGAACATTAATGTTCAAGATCAAGAGCCCTCACACATCCAGGAGGATGTCATGCTTCATCATCGGGTAGCTCCTCGTCAGACCGGCACTGCAATGTCTGACGGACTCCCCGTTAGGGGGCTCTTTGCCGGAGATCTTTATAGGTGGCAGCCGTAGTAGCAGACACTACAAGACCTGGTGTTACAGTCAGGCGCTATTCCTGGCAGGAGAGTGACTGATAAAATTAGTTCCCAGTCCTAATGAAGTGAGTAAATTTAATTAATAGAAAGATAAGACTGGGATCAAGATTAAAAACATAAGGAAAGTGTAACATGAGAAATAATGCTCAACCACTTTCTGCATGGTGCTGGAGCTGGGGAAAATATTGCAGGGCTCCTAGGACATGGTCAACATGTTTCGCGTACAGTGGTCTAACAAGATCTTATGACGCTTCTTCAGGACCAATAAATAACAAAACTTCTCCTGTCTATATTACAGAAAGTTTGCAAAATGTCAAACAAATCATGTAGTCACATACATTGAAGTTCACATCCCTTGTTACATGGGGGGCCCCTTGGGAAATAGCATGCCGAAAGCGGTCACTATTAGTGAGTACCGTCAGTCTGCAGGGAAACCTACCCTGACGTGCTCTCCCGTACAAGCATGTCTGCCCGAACAATTCATGTCATGGAGCAGGAAAAAAAGGGAAGAAGAAAAAGAAAAAGTAAAATCCTCATATTTAAGAAAAACTTTCTATATATTAACTTGTAACTGAGATGTGAACGTAGTTCCCCAGAACCCCCCCTCTCACCCCATACTTCCACCCAAGGAGCATCTGTCGCCCTAGTGCCCATTCTAACCAGTTTAACTACTAAAGCTGGCTTTAGTGTGGAGTGGTGTACCCCTCCTGGTGTACGGATTTCTTGCAATGTTTGTTTAGAAGGTTAACCGTATCACACCCAGTAAGCTTTGGGGCTTTGTCTCGCAGTGTGCGTTCAGCACACGCTCGACGTGTCCACACTGGGCCCAGTCCATCAGGGCTCAGCAGGTTGGAACAGGTCGGGCAATTTTGTCAGCCCAGTGTTGGGGATTGACTTAGATTGACCTCTTTAGTTCCTTGGGTCGAATCACCCCCATTTAGGGTTACTCCCAGTGCCTCTCCTAGGTCGGACCCGGGATCGCCCTCCTGGCTCCCGTTTGCTAAGACTATAGGGTCTACTCTGTCTCGGCGCCCAGGTCTTCGGCTTCTTTTCCTCTCTCTACGGGGGAGGGAGTGGTCCCCGCCAAGGCGTCTGTCTGTTCTCTGGGTTCTCTACGGGGTCTTGGAGCCTCTTCCGTCAGCCAGGTCCATGCCTCCTCCCGGGTGACGAAGAAGTGAGTCTGTCCATTTAAGATGACTTTTAGGTGTGCGGGAAACAGCAACATATAAGAGAGCTCATGGCTCTAAGCTTCTGTTTAACTCGCTCGTAGAACCGACGCCTATTCTGCACCTCTCTGGTGTAGTCCGGGAATACCAGGATTTTGTGATTGCCCCAGAGGAGGTCGGTCTTGCGTCTGGCCTCTGCAAGGACTCTGTCTCAGTCTTTGAAGTTGATGAAGCGAGCGATCATCGGCCTGCGTGGGCACCCAGGAGGTGGTCGGGGGGGCCAGTGACCTGTGTGCTTGTTCGATTGAGAACCATGGCGACAGTGTCTGGTCAGGCATCCAGGACTTGATCCAGTTCTCCAAGAATTCGGACGCTTTGTTCTCCTCCACTCCCTCCGGGAATTCCACAAAGCGTAGGTTGTTCCTTCTGGAGCAATTTTCAGTGTCCTAAGCTCTTCGGTGGAGCTCACCAGTTCGGGTTTGCAATTGGGCGACCTTAGCTTTGAGCTCAGAGAGGTCGTCTTCAGTTTGCGAGACTCTGGTTTCCACCTCTGTTATGCGGCCCACTGCGTTTCTGAGGTCCTGCCTAATAAGGCCCATATCCACGTGCACCTCTCCTATTTTGGATTCTACTGCCAGCTGTGAGGACTGGACAGCCATGAGGATTGCGTTTACTCCGTCAGGTGTAGAGGCCCCCGACGGTGTGGTGGCATCTCCATGGGGTGGTCACTGGGATGGGGAACTGCTCGATTTTCTGTTGTGAGGCAGGGGGTTGTCTGGCAGCTCTGTCTTTTCCCATTCTGTTTCCGGATCCCCTTCCACCCAGGGGGGGAACGTCCCCCGGGGGCAATGGAGCTCCCACGGCGAAGGGCCAAGAAGGGCAGAGGGGCAGGCCCGCGGTCCGGCCTGGTTTCTTTGGGCCGGTCACGTGCCACTCCGGTGTACAATCCGTGGCTCCATGGGCCCCCACGACAAGCCGGCCTGACGCCGCCAACGCCAGTGCTCTGCCACAGCACCCCCGGTGTAGATGCAGCAGGGCCTTGGCGATCCCCGGATTAGGTCTCGGGCCCCGCACGGCTCCCCCGAAGATCCGCCCCCGGGGGGGCAGAAAGTCCACTCACTGGGCCCCTAGTCGTCCTCCTAGGTGGCCCCCTAGGGCAAGAAGGGCCACAGCCGGCGCCCCAATACCAGGTGTCTCCTATATTGAATCCCCTTCAGTGTCACCAGGGGCCAAGCCACTCATCGCATGGGCCCGATGTCCAGTCTGGGGTCCGCCCGCAAGGGCCCCTCGCTCCAGCGGCCTCTCGTGTTCCACGGGGGCCTCGCATGGCGGCCCCTCCTGTCGGCTCCCACCGCCGCCGGCGTCTCGAAGCAGGCGTGGCCCCGCAGAGGCCCTCAGACCCAGTCGCAGGATTCTGCCCGACTCCCCTCGGGCCCCTCGGTCGACGCCAGATCCGGGTCAGCGATGAAGGGACCGGCTCAATCTCAGGACCCGATCCCAGGCCCAGCGTCTGGCGCAGCCCCCCACGTCTCCGGCCCCGCCAGGATGAAGTCCGGGCTCTCACAGCTGGCGCTCCCCCTCACTCAGCGTCAAACCGCTCGGTCCAACTCCAACCGGAGGGGGGGGATCTCTGTAACCCTTCGGGTCTGTGTTTCGATCTGGTTCGCCGACCCCGCCCGTCTCACAGCTCTGGGCCCGGATCGCCTCGGGGCATATTTCGGGGACGGATTTCTTCCGGTTCTTCAGGTCTCGGTCCAACAGCACCAACAGACGCTCAGAGGGTCCTATAATCTGTCCCTTCGGGTGTGGAACGGCTTGGCCCTCTAGGCGGATGACGGAGGGGTCCAGAGCACTCTCAGAGTGCGACCGCCATCTGGACGACCGTGGCCACGCATGTTCCCCTTAGTTTTTTTGTGCTGGGGGCGCCCCCTTTTGCCCTCTTTGGCAAGAGTCGCCCCCCCCCCCCCAAACAGGGTACAGAGGTGTTGGCCATTTCGCCCCCCTTGGGGGCAATTCGGCCTATTTTTTTTTAGGCAGAAGCCACTTAGGCACCAGGGACAATTACTAAGTTCTTGGTGGCGAGTGTTTGTCAACTGGCGAAGTATTTGTGATTATAACAGTTTATTTCTTGTTGTTGTTCTAGTTCAAAGCTTTTGCTTCCTTTGCTGTGGGTCCTTGCGGTTTTGGCAGTAGTTGTCCTGTGGTTTGCATAGTTGCATGTTTTAGGTAAGTAAAAGCAATTTACTCCAAAGGAGTATTGTTGACATGCATGAATTACATGTTTGCAGGTGGTGTACTAAATGCAGTATGGTGTGTGAAATTGTCCTTAGATTTGAGCACAATGATATTTGTGTTGTCATATGTCTAATTTGCTTTTTATTTTTGTGGGATATCATTGGTGATTGCTGTGTCTGTGCAGAGTAGTTGCTGGTGAGCAGCTTTTTCAGGCAAGTGAGTGGTATAGTTTTTTAGTACCTAACTCTTTGTGATAAAGCTACACTTTCTTTATTACTTATTTTAGTGCTGGTTGTTGTTGGCAATCCATTGTTGTTAGTGAGGATCATGGCTAGCCGCAGAGTGACCGCTCAGCAGGTTGTTGGCATGCTTTTTGAGTCGTCTTCAGACCATGATTACGAGACTGACTCTGCACCTGAGGCAGAGGAGGAAGTGAGAGATTCTGGCAGTGAGTTTTTTGTCCGAGAGGATTCTTCTGATGAGGAAGCCACTCTCATTGCAGATGAAGGGCCTGTTTTAGAGGAGGACATTGAAGTGCCAAGAGTGCAGCAGCCTGGGGCTCAAGGGTTTCCCATTAGAAGACCTGACACCTGGATTGCCCCAAACATGGAGCAGCCACAGTTTCCTGCATTTACTGGTCTCCCAGGGTGTTGAGTCAATACGAAAAACTTTCTGCCTGTCCATTTCTTTCACTTGTTTATGGACGATGTATTTTTGGAAGAGATTGTGGAGCAGACTTATTTGTAATTTGAGGGTCAACGCTGCCAGACTTAGGCCTCAGTCTAGAGCAACTCAGTGGGTTCCCACATATCTGGAAGAGATGAACATTTTTTGGGTTTGACTTTTTTGATGGGGTTGATAAGGAAGCCGTCACTGGCTTCTTAGTGGTCTACTAATCCCTTGATGCAACAGCTATATTTCCTGCAAATATTACACGTAATTGCTATTTGCTTCTTCTTCGTATGTTGCATTTTGTAGACAATACTTTAGCCTTGCCACAAGATCACCCTGATTGTGACCGTTTTTTTAAGATTAGGCCTGTCCTTGATCATTTTGTAGATCAGTTTTCAGAGGTCTATGTTCCAGGCAAAGAGATAAGTGTGGACGAGTCTTTTGTCCTTTTCAAGGGGCGTTTAGTTTTTAAGCAGTACATTTCTAGTAAGAGGGCACGGTATGGGATTAAATTGTATATGCTGTCAGAAATCATTACGGTGTATAATTTTCGGGTCTACACTGGTAGGGATTGCAGGATTGACCCTCCTGGTTGTACGGCCACTTTTGGAGTTAGCGAAAACATTGTATGGGAACTTGGTAGACGACTGTTTAACAAAGGTCATCATTTGTACGTAGATAATTTCTACACTGGAGTGCAGTTGTTTAAGGAGTTGTTTAGAGTGGACACTGTTGCTTGTGGCACAATCCATTCTAACCGGAAAGGCTATCCAAGGGAGCTTGTCTGTAAAAAACTTGAGAGGGAACAGTGCAGTGCCTTGCGGAATAATGAGCTGCTAGCTCTGAAATTTTCAGACAGGAGGGATGTGTACATGCTATCTACCATCCATGATGAGAGTACTTCCCCTGTGACAGTTTGGGGTCAGGTTGCCAAAGTGCGCAAACCTGCATGCATTTTGGACTACAATAGGCACTTGGGTGGTGTTGATAGAGTAGATCAGAGGTTGGAACCTTAAACTGCTCTTTGTAAGTCTTACGTGTGGTATAAAAAGTTGGCCCTACATTTATTTCATTTGGCAACTTTTAATGCTTTTATTGTGTTCAAGGATTGTTCACCTGAGTCAAGGAGGACATTTGTTAAATTTCAGGAGTCAGTGATAGACAGCCTTATTGTGGTGGAACAGGCAAGAGTTCCTAGAGTAGCAGTGGTGGAGGATGTGGCTGGATTGAAAGATCACCACTTTCCAGATCACATTCCTCCCACTCCCAAAAAAGAGTTTCCCACTAAGAAATGTGGAGTATGTGCCCGAAGAGGAATTCAGAGGGAGAGACGGATGTACTGCCCCGACTGCCCTTCAAAGCCTGGGCTGTGTGTGGCCGGCTATTTTAGAAGTTACCACACAAAAATTGTTTGGGGGAAATACCGTGAGCGTAAACTGCCTATTTTATATTGTCATATGTTCAGTTTCACGGTTGGCATTAATGTAATGTATTTAGTTAAAGCTTTTGTGTTTGTAGTTTTGTACTTATTTTATAATTAGTGGTTTCTTTGTTGTTTATAAACAAAAAAAAAGAGGTTCACATGATAAATTTGGGTCTTTTTTTTTTTTCAGGTACTATTAGCTGGTGTTTGCGATCGCCGGCTCGGGTAGTGGTAACCCTATATAGGAGATTTCTTTTAACCAGGAAGTAGGGACCCACCTCATCAGTTTCTTCCGTTTTTGCGGAACTCCAGGCCTGAGCGAGGGAAGGATCTTCTCTCTGTTGGTGATGGAAACTTAGGGGTGCTTCATGTGTTTCTGCTATAAGTCCTTGGGGTTGCTCCTGCTTTTTATGAGTCCGGAAATGTACTCTCTCATCTCGTTTTTCTCGACGTGAAAGTTTTCTGCGGGTTAGAGGACATTCAATGGTGCTTCCTGAAAAAGGAGCCTCAACCCACCACTCCTGGGGAGTTGGTGGACTTCGAACATGATCCAAGAGCTCTTGGAAATGGTCATAGTCGGTACCAATGATACATTCCTCGATAAGTTGAGACATAACTCCCATAGGAAGGAAGTCCCTGTAGTTTCCCCACTCTATGTCGACTACTTTCAGGGGGTATTGCTCCTTATCGCCGTGAATACAGCAAATATTGACCCACTGACTGGTTTCCCTATCTATCGGGCCTATTAAGTCTTCGCAAACAACGGATTGGCTGCAACCCGAATCGATGAGAGCACATAAGGACCGCCCATTAATTTGTAGGGTTTGCTTAAATGTAATGTCTCCCCCTCCTGTACAGAGTACGCGCCGCCTGGTCACTCCTATCTCCATAGGTTCACTTCCCTCTACTTTCCGCGGACACATACGAGCTATATGACCCCACTCTCCACAGTGGAAACATTGTGGTCCCTGCACGGTAGGGCCTTCTACAAGTCTACGGGGAACCGGGTCTTCTAGAGGAAATCTTGGTAAAGGTTTGGGAGTGGGTAAAACAGGTTTCAGGTTGGGTCTGGCCTGTATGCCTCTCACATCGGTGGATCGATGGTACGCACAGGCTAAGTCAATGGCCATCTCTGTATCTACCTTTGGATGTTGCCTTATCCAGTTTTTGGTAGGAGTAGGTAAAGAGTCCAAATATTGTTCGAGGACAACTGTTTGTATGACCTCCTCCCGGCTGTTCCCGATAGGACCCAACCATTTCAGGGCCAAATCTTTAACGCGGAAATAAAAGGTTCAGGGGTCTTCATTGGGTCCCCACTTTACTTTCCGGAATTTAACTCGATAGTACTCTGTATCGTGTCCTACCTGTTCTAAGATACTGTTCTTTATGTCTTTGTAGGGTGTTGTTCCCCCAGGATTCGCTGCTTGATACGCGGCTTGCAAGAGTCCAGTAAGCAAAGGCGCGATGTATTGTCCCCATCTTTCTTCCGGCCATTGGGCAGAAGAAGCGACTCTTTCAAAGTTAGTAAAGAATGATTCTGGGTCTTCTCCCTCCTGATATTTTTGTAACACCGAACTGGGGACATTGGGGTGGACTTTGCTGGCGGCTATTGTCTCTGTTAACTTTTTCATGGCCGATTCGTGTACAAGTTGGTTGTTTGCTAGTATTGTAGCTTGGCTTTTCAATGCCGACTGCAAGGCCTCCCTGTCCTCTTTCGCCTCTCGTTGGTGGGCTTCCCATACCAACTGCAAATGGCGTTGGCCTTCCGCCAGTTGTTTTATCATATCCTCTAGAGACGGACTTTCACTCATTGTTTATACCGTTCGGTTGCCCTGGGCTGTTTTCCTTTCCAGATCCCACTTCTGACACCACTGTGGAAGGCGGAACGGTATAAATACAACAGAGAGAAATTGCGGTGATCAGGTAAGTGGTTTATTTAAGAGTTTTGCTTGTTTATAGTTTTTCCTTATGTTTACGGGGGGGGGGTTTGTTAAGGTCTCTAGACGTCGTCTTCTAATCTTCTGATTGGGGTTTTCTTCTTCTTTCTCCTTTGTCTCTTAGTTGGCTTCCCCTCTGTCTCTCGGTTGGCTCCCGCGAGGATGTACCGGAAAAAGAAAACGCTATGGTAAGTGTGGCGCTAAATCTGGGTTTATGGTTTGTACAACTAAAGGGGAAGGGTTAAAAGGGTGGGGGGGTGGTGCTGGTAGTGAGTTAGGGCAAAGTGATTAACAGACTTAAAGTGCACGTTTATGTGGTTCACTCGTGTCTAAATATGTGCTCTTTAAGATCCCTCCCAGCCCTCCCTTCACTCCTTCTCAGGTCCCTTCCCCAGTGCCCTCCTAATCGGTATATTCCCTCTGGTGTCCCACAGAGAACGTACCTTAGCAAGCCACGACCCTCCTGGGTCGTGGCTGGCGCTGGGGTGTCCCGTCAGCTGTGGTTCCTCGGTAACGTTCTCCTTCTCCAGTGCCTCGTCCGGAGTTGTAGTCGTGGCGGTCCTCTCTCGTTCGTCTGTTCCGGTTCCTCCGTTCTCCATCTCTCTCCTTGCGCCTTCTCCTTCTCTCTCCTCCTCCTCCTCGTCGATACTGTGGTCACCCCGCCTATTCACTGCCGCGGCGCGGAAGCCCTCCTGGGTTTCCGCGGTAACCAGGGGACGCCATCCTCCGTCATCGAGCGTTCCCACGGCAACGTGGAAATGACGTGTCGGAACTATCCGACACGTCGGTAATGTCCAGCGCCGAGGATGTGTTCGGGATCACCCGATCACATTCCCCTTAATTGCACCAGCAATCAGAAACTCAAGCCACCTGTCTTCACACTTGTTAAATAATAACGTAAGCAAGATGACCAGAAAGGAGAGTACTGCGCTTACGCAGCGTCCTGAATAGAAACTCTCCCATGCCTGTGCAGTAGAAAATAGAAGTAGCGGGTGTCACCTCTGTGCCCGATCCCCAGACTAGAAGAGTCGACAGAGCTGCAGAAGACAAGAATATATTCACAAACTGGTAAATAAATCTTACCCTTGTCGCCTGCTAACTCAAAACAGCTTCTGAGTCTGCAGACATTTATAAAAGACATCACTGGATCACAGCCTACCCAGGGTCTGCACTCCCTCGTTGCGCTACATCACTCCACTGAGGCCAGCACAACAGAGTCCAAGCATGGCAATAATATGGGGGTCCAAGCCTGGCAGGGTCCCCATCCCTATCCCTCATCCCAGGCAAAAGGCAGGGGAAAAAATAGGAAGAATTGTGGGTAGTCATGCGCTGGGACTCACCTCACCAGTAATGTCTGGGACAAGGATACCTGCTAAAGGTGGGACGAACCTCAAACCCTTTCCTTGAATAAGTTGTAATATTTAGGGCACTGGCAACTACATTTTCCATTCCATTGAGGTAGACCAAGAGAGATGACAGAATGGATGCTTAGACTAGTATTTCCCAGCAGCCTTTGGGTGTAAGGGACTAAGCCCTCCGTTAGAAACTTTAAGCTGAAAAAGTAGGTGGAACATCTTAGACATTTGCTTTTGAAAGGTAAGGCTGGCATGAAAAATTATACCCCGATTAAAAGCAGAAATGTGGCCCAAACGAGGTGGCCACCAGTCGTGCGTCCAGACCGAGCGGCCTCCTAACACCTGCTCCTCAGTTTTTGAGAAGTTTAAGGCCAAAGAATTGGCAGTCATTCAGTCAACAATCTTAATCATTCACTGTTCAAATCTTGGTTTGAGTGCAGGAAGGTCTCCCTGAATGTTGATGATCAACCCGGTATCATCCGCATATGAAAAATAGAAAAAACTAAAAGAGCAAATAATTTCCAACAGAGGGGTAACATCCAGACATCTCTCTATCTACATCATGATAATAGATATGCTGGTGCTTTTTTAATTTGCAGAATTAAGATACCTAAGTCCCAGGTGGCTCAATGGAATAGATGTTTAAACATATATGTGTCTACTTTGGATGTCAATGAAGAGGAGCACAAGAAAGGACTCTAGCACAACAGCATTGGATTTCACACTTCTGACATTGTGCTGAATTGGGAGCCTGTGACACATATGAAGGTTTAAAACATATCTATGGGAAATAAAGGTCAATGAGAGATATATATTTCATTTAAGGAGAGAGATATTGTTAGACCTGACAGCCTTAGGGTGGTCACCCCTAACTTTCTGCCTTCCTCCCTCCACTTTTTGGATACTGTTTTTGCTGGCTTTAAGACTCTGCACACTTTACCACTGCTAACCAGTGCTAAAGTGCATATGCTCTCTCCCTTAAAACATGGTAACCTTGAATCATACCTGATTGGACTATTAATTTACTTATAAGTCCCTAGTAATGTGCACTCTATGTGCATAGGGCCGGTAGATTAAATGCTACTAGTGGGCCTGCAGCACTGGTTGTGCCACCCACTTAAGTAGCCCCTTTCCCTTGTCTCAGGCCTGCCATTGCAAGGCCTGTGGGTGCAGTTTCACTGTCACCTCGACTTGGCATTTAAAAGTACTTGCCAAGCCTAAACCTCCCCTTTCTCCACATATAAGTCACCTCTAATGTGTGCCCTAGGTAACCCCTAGAGCAGGGTGCTGTGTGTGTGAAAGGCAGGACATGTACCTGTGTAGTTTACATGTCCTGGTAGTGTAAAACGCCTAAATTCGTTTTTGCACTACTGTGAGGCCTGCTCCCTTCATAGGCTAACATTAGGGCTGCCCTCATACAGTATTGAAGTGGCAGCTGCTGATCTGAAAGGAGCAGAAGGTCATATTTAGTATGGTCAGAATGGTAATATAAAATCCTGCTGACTGGTGAAGTTGGATTTAATATTACTATTCTAGAAATGCCACTTTTAGAAAGTGAGCATTCCTTTGCACTTAAATCTTTCTGTGCCTTACAATCCACGTCTGGCTGGGCTTAGTTGACAGCTCCTTGTGCATTCACTCAGACACACCCCAAACACAGGGTACTCAGCCTCACTTGCATACATCTGCATTTTGAATGGGTCTTCCTGGGCTGGGCTGGTAGGGTGGAGGGCCTGCCCTCACACAAAGGACTGCCACACCCCCTACTGGGACCCTGGCAGACAGGATTGAACTGAAAGGGGACCTGGTGCACTTCTTAGCCACTCTTTGAAGTCTCCCCCACTTCAAAGGCACATTTGGGTATAAAACAGGGCCTCTGCCCAATCTCATGAGACACTTGCTGGAGAAGAAACCTGAACCAGAAACTACATCCTGCCAAGAAGAACTGCCTGGCTGCTCAAATGACTCACCTGTCTGCTTTCTACAAAGGACTGCTGCCTTGCTGTTGGCCTGCTGCCTTGCTGAACTCTTGTCTGGCTGTGAAAGTGCTCTCCAAGGGCTTGGATAGAGCTTGCCTCCTGTTCCCTGAAGTCTCAGGACCAAAAAGACTTCTCTTTTTCACTTGGACGCTCCGTGCGCCGACATTTTCGACGCACAGCTTGTTCCGCGGCGAGAAAAACGCTGCACACCGATGCTGATCGACGCGACGCCTTTGGGACGACCGGAACTTCGACGCACGGCTTCGCACGGCTTCGCAAGGACAACGCCGCCCGACCTCCAGAGGAGAAATTGACGCAACGCCTGCCGTGAGATCGAAATTTCGACGCACAGCCCCGCAGAACGACGCGCAGCCGGAAAACAAGCAGGAAAATCCACGCACAGACCCGGGACATCTGGTAATCCCCGCGATCCACAGAAAGAGACTGTCTGCGCGCCGGAAAACGACGCCTGACTTCCCCGCGTGAAAAATAACGATGCAAGTCCGTGTGTGCTGTGGAGAAATCAACGCACACACCCTTTTTCCACGTATCTCTTCTTCTGTGGCCCTCTGAGGAGATTTTCCACTCCAAACCAGGTACTTTGTGCTTGAAAGAGACTTTGTTTGCTTTTTAAAGACTTAAGACACTTTATATCACTTTTCAGTGATATCTCTACAAATTCACATTGCAACTTTATTCGTTTTGACCTACAATTATCCTGATAAATATTATATATTTTTCTAAACACTGTGTGGTGTATTTTTGTGGTGCTATATGGTGGTATTGTATGATTTATTGCACAAATACTTTACACATTGCCTTCTAAGTTAAGCCTGACTGCTCGTGCCAAGCTACCAGAGGGTGGGCACAGGATAATCTTGGATTGTGTGTGACTTACCCTGACTAGAGTGAGGGCTTTTGCTTGGACAGGGGGTAACCTGACTGCCAACCAAAAACCCCATTTCTAACATTGGTGATCAGCGGTGAGGATAGGACTTGTATTTCTGCAGTGACATACGGTAGCTAAGTATTTCACTACCTACCCACAGTTGAAGGTCAACTTGATTTTTAGCTCTTTTTGCAAATTCGTTTTTTCCTGACAATTTTCAAAAACTAAATCCTCACTCAACATGTCTCTGACTGGGTCTCAGATAGGAGACTTTGCCCTAGTCCTGTTGGATACATATACCGTCAAACAACTAAAAGGATTCTGCAGGGCAAGGAGGGTACCCACCCACGGGGCCTCCAAAAAGGAGGACTTTCAAGTGGCGCTGAGGGCCTGGGCAGAAGCCCATTTAGAAGAGGATGATGAGGAAGAGGAGCCAGAAAATGGCCCCTCAGAGGATTTGTTACTATCTGTGGATGGTGTTACCACTGCAATTGTGCTCCCTTCCAGACCAGGGAGCAGTGCCTCTGTGCAAAGCCTGACCGCAGAGGAAAGGAGAGAGGAAAGGGAGTTCCAATTGCAAATGGCAAAACTGAAAATTGAGGCTCAACAGGAGGAAAGAAGGGCAGAGAGAGAAGCCAAGCAAGCTGAGGCTGAAAGAGCAGCCAAACAGATTGAAGCTGAAAGAGCTGAAGCTGCAGCTGAGAGAGCCTTGGCTGAAAAGAAACTGTTATTGGCTCATGAACTGAGTCTCAAGGAGCTGGATCTCAAGGCAAAGCAGTCTGAATCCAGCAATAATGGTGGCAGCATACTGACAGGACCTGCTGGAGAAAAGAAGGTTCGTATACCCAAAAATGTGGTGCCCAGTTTTGTGGTGGGAGATAACATAGATAAATGGTTAGCTGCTTATGAAGTTGCACTAAGGGCTCATGAGGTTCCTGAAGGGCAATGGGGGGTAGCTATGTGGGGTTATGTACCGCCATTGGGGAGGGACACACTTCTCACATTGGATCAACCTGATCAAAACACATACCCACTTCAGAAAGCCACTTTACTTGCCAAGTTTGGGCTGACCCCTGAGGGATACCGTCAGAGGTTCAGGGACAGCACCAAACAAACCACACAAACATGGGTAGATTTCTTTGACTTCTCCAGTAAGGCACTGAATGCATGGGTGCTGGGCAACAAAGTAGATGATTATAAAGGTTTATATGACTTGATTCTGAGAGAGCATATGCTTAATACTACTTAGTGGATAGTAAGCTGACTGATCCCAGGAAGCTTGCTGAGGAGGCGGACCTCTGGGTTAGCACCAGAGTGTCCAAGAAGGTACCTGGGGGGGACACCCACAAAGGTGGTCAGGGTTCCCAACAGAAGAAAGAGGGGGGAGATAAACTTACAGATAAGGAACTCTCCAAAGGCCCCCAAAAGAATTCCCAGGGAGGGGGTGGCAACCATTCCTTTTCCAGATTTGGGAAAAAGCCAGGGACATATGATAGGTCAGGAAAATCCAACCCCAAATGCATGAAGTGTTACCAGTATGGTCACTATAAAGGCCACCCCCAGTGTTCCAAGAGAGCACCGTCCACTACCGGACAGACACCTGGGTTGACTAGTGTAGCGCTCGGGGGGAGATGGACCCAGATAGCTTTGGGGAACAGGTAGAGATTTCCCTAGTGTCCCTGGCAGAAGGAGAAATGGTGCCCAAAGCCCACATGCCCCAAAATACTTCCAAGTACAGGCAGTGGGTCACCATTGATGGGCAGAAGGTGGAGGCTCTGCGTGACACAGAAGCCAGTATGACTACTATCAAGAGTCAGCTGGTGTCAACAGAGCAGATAGTCCCTAATACATTCCACCAAGTCATAGTCGCTGACAATCGTGAGAGTCACCTACCGGTGGCTCTGGTTCCCTTTGAGTAGGGGGGGTCTCTGGTACTCTGAAAGTAGCTGTGAGTCCTGCCATGCCTGTAGATTGTCTGTTAGGCAATGATCTTGAGCATACTGCTTGGAAAGAAGTGGAGCTCAGATCTCACCTGGAGATGTTAGGGTTACCTGAGTGGGTCTGCATGACCACACGGTCCATGGCTGACCGAGAGGGAAGTCAAGGGCGTCTGGAGCCTGGAACAATGGCCCAGAGAGCTGCCAAGAGGAGGGGCAAGGGGCGCGGGAAACCGGCCCCAGAAGTTCCTGCAGTGGTTGACGGGTCTCCTGAGGAGGAGGCTCCCGAGCCAACTGGGGAAGACATTGCCACCCTAGGTGACCTACCTGAGCTTGCTGGCTGGCAAGTTGAGGGTGGACCCACCAGGGAGGAATTCTGCAAGGCGCAGAAAGAATGTCCCACTCTGGAGGGTCTGAGGAAGCAAGCCTCAGACCAGGCGGCAGGTGAAGCCTCTGGCGATCACCACATATATTGGGAGAATGATCTCCTCTACAGTGAGCCTTAGGTTCCGGCCTTTGGGGCAGCGCATACGCTGGTGGTCTCCCACTGTTACCGAACCTTCCTACTGGGTCTGGCTCACGACATTCCCCTGGCAGGACATTTGGGGCAAGGCAAGACCTTTGACAGGCTTGTCACCCACTTTTATTGGCCCAGAATGAGGACAAACTCAGATAAGTTCTGCAGATCTTGTCCTACCTGCCAGGCCAGTGGTAAAGCAGGAAAAAGGGTTAAAACCCCCCTGATTCTACTTCCTGTCATTGGCACCCCCTTTGAAAGGGTGGGCATCGACATTGTTGGACCATTGGACCCCAAAACTGCCTTAGGAAACAGGTTCATCCTGGTTTTGGTGGACCATGCCACCCGTTACCCAGAGGCAATCCCTCTGAGGACCGTAACTGCACTGGTGGTGACCAGAACTCTGATGGGGATATTTACCCGTGTGGGATTCCCAAAGGAGATAGTGTCTGACAGAGGCACTAACTTCATGTCTGCATACATGAAGTCTCTGTGGGATGCGTGTGGTGTAACCTACAAGTTCACCACACCCTATCACCCCCAGTCTAATGGTCTTGTGGAGAGATTTAACAAGACCTTGAAAGGCATGATTGGTGGCCTCCCTGAGGCCATAAGGCGTAAGTGGGACGTCCTCTTACCATGCCTTCTCTTTGCTTACAGAGAGGTCCCCCAGAGGGGGGTGGGGTTCAGTCCCCTTGAGCTTCTCTATGGGTACCCTGTCAGGGGACCCTTAAGCATTGTCAAGGAGGGGTTGGAGAAAGCTCCAAAGGCACCCCCTCAGGATGTGGTCAGCTACATGTTGGCCCTCCGCAACCAGATGACCCGCTTCTATAAAGAGGCCCAAAGTAACCTTGAGGCCAGTCAAGAGGTAATGAAACGCTGGTATGACCACAAGGCCACGCTGGTAGAGTTTCAACCTGGAGACAAAGTGTGGGTAATGGAGCCAGTAGAGCCTAGAGCTCTCCAGGACCGCTGGTCTGGCCCATTTGAAGTAAAGGAGTGGAAAGGGGAGGCCACTTACCTAGTGGACCTCCAAACCCCTAGGGACCCCCTAAGGGTGCTCCATGTTAACTGACTAAAGGCTCATTTTGAGAGGTCTGAGGTCAACATGCTTCTGGTCACAGATGAAGGAATGGAAGAGGAGAGTGAACCTCTCCCTGACCTCCTTTCTGCCCAAGAAGGTGATGGGTCAGTGAAAGGGGTCATTCTTTCTGACTCCCTGACTCTAAACCAGAAAGGAGACTGCTATGAGCTGTTGGAGCAGTTCTCCCCCCTGTTCTCCCTTACTCCTGGACTGACCCACCTCTGTGTTCATGACATTGACACCGGTGACAGTCTCCCTGTGAAGAACAAAATTTACAGGTTATCGGATAAGGTGAAGGCCAGCATCAAGGAGGAGGTCTCCAAGATGTTAGCTCTAAGGGTTATCGAGAAATCCAGTAGTCCCTGGGCCAGCCCAGTGGTGTTGGTCCCTAAGGCTACTGCCCCAGGTGCGAAGCCAGAACTCCGGTTCTGTGTGGACTACCGGGGTCTCAACTCAGTCATACGGACTGATGCTCACCCCATCCCCCGAGCTGATGAGCTCGTTGACAGGCTGGGCGCTGCCAAGTTCCTGAGTACGTTTCATCTTACTTCAGGGTACTGGCAGATCGCACTGACTGAGGGGGCTAAAGAAAGATCCGCATTTTCAACGCCTGATGGCCATTACCATTTCCGGGTGATGCCGTTTGGATTGAAAAATCCCCCGCTACCTTCCAGCGGTTGGTTAACGGGGTCCTGGCTGGCAAGGATGCCTTCTGTGCAGCCTACCTGGATGACATAGCTGTCTACAGTTCCAGCTGGGAGGAACACCTGCTCCACCTCAAGGAGGTGCTTCAGGCCCTGCAACAGGCAGGCCTGACCATCAAGGCTAGTAAGTGCCAGATTGGGCAGGGTTCCGTGGTGTACTTGGGACACCTAGTAGGTGGTGGCAAGGTGCAGCCACTCCAGGCAAAGATTGAAACTATCAAGGCCTGGCAACCACCTAGAACTCAGACTGAGGTGAGAGCCTTTTTAGGCCTCACAGGATACTACCGCAGATTTGTCAAGGGCTATGGTACCATTGTGTCACCCTTGACAGAACTCACTTCCAAGAAACAACCTAGGTTGGTGAATTGGACAGAGGCTTGTCAGAAAGCCTTTGACTCCCTGAAGGAAGCCATGTGCACGGCCCCCGTGCTCAAGGCCCCCGACTACTCCCAGGAATTTATTGTGTAGACAGACGCTTCAGAGCATGGCATAGGGGCAGTCCTAGCACAGCTAAATGAGGAGGGCCTAGACCAACTAGTAGTCTTTATTAGCAGAAGGCTATTACCACGGGAACAGAGGTGGAGTGCTATTGAGAGAGAAGCTTTTGCTGTGGTCTGGGCACTGAAGAAGCTAAGACCCTACTTGTTTGGGACTCACTTCCGGGTTCAGACAGACCACAGGCCCCTCAGATGGCTCATGCAGATGAGGGGTGAGAATCCAAAACTCTTGAAGTGGTCCATTTCCCTACAGGGGATGGACTTTACGGTGGAACATCGCCCAGGGGTTGACCACGCCAATACTGATGGTCTCTCCAGATACTTCCAGAAACCAAAGCAATAGCAAACAGGAAGATAGTCATAGGATTAGGGCGCTCACAGTGAGTCCACATAGTAACATTTATAACCCATTTGTGGCACGGTGCTCTTGGCAAGAGGATCTTCCTTATTCCTCTAATGTTTCAAGGGAAACTAGCAGTGAAAAAACAGCTGTCAGGGCACTCATGAATCCATGATTAGAAGTTAGTGATGTATCCAATCTTCAGTATACAGTGACAACAACACCATGTAGAGTTCGAGCCCAATTTATTCTTGAAGCATAAAGTTCATCATAGCAATAAAAAGTGAAAACAGTCTTCTCATAACACTTGCAATGTTTTAATAAGGCATAATCAGTCCAAAGTAAGTAGTATTTTGAAGTAGTCTCAAATCGTATCCTATCCTTAGAGGATAATATCTGTATTGTGGGGACTGATTATGCCTTATTAAGACATTGCAAGTGTTATGAGAAGACTGTTTTCACTTATATTGCATACTTGAGCTAAGCCCTGATGAAGTCCTTAAGAGAGTATTATCTCATAGGATGAAACACGTGTTGGCTGTGGTTGCTAAATGAATATTGGCTGTGGTTGCTACATGAATATTGGTTGCAAGGATGGCTTTTTATTGCTATGATGAACTTTATGCTTCAAGAATAAATTGGGCTCGAACTCTACATGGTGTTGTTGTCACTATATACTGAAGATTGGATACATCACTAACTTCTAATCATGGATTCATGAGTGCCCTGACAGCTGTTTTTTTCTCTCCAGATACTTCCGCCTTAGCGATGAGAGCTCCCAGGAGGTCGGGTAGCTCTCCCCACTTTCAGCTGGGGGTGACACATGTTAGACCTGACAGCCTTAGTGTGGTCCCCCTAACTTTTTGCCTGCCTCCCTCCACTTTTTGGACACTGTTTTTGCTGGCTTTTAGACTGCGCACTTTACCACTGCTAACCAGTGCTAAAGTGCATATGCTCTCTCCCTTAAAACATGGTTACCTTGAATCATACCTGATTCGACTATTAATTTACTTATAAGTCCCTAGTAATGTTCACTCTATGTGCATAGGGCCAGTAGATTAAATGCTACTAGTGGGCCTGCAGCACTGGTTGTGCCACCCACTTAAGTAGCCCCTTTCCCATGTCTCAGTACTGCCATTGCAAGGCCTGTGGGTGCAGTTTCACTGTCACCTCGACTTGGCATTTAAAAGTACTTGCCAAGCCTAAACCTCCCCTTTCTCCACATATAAGTCACCTCTAATGTGTGCCCTAGGTAACCCCTAGAGCAGGGTGCTGTGTGGGTGAAAGGCAGGACATGTACCTGTGTAGTTTACATGTCCTGGTAGTGTAAAATGCCTAAATTCGTTTTTGCACTACTGTGAGGCCTGCTCCCTTCATAGGCTAACATTGGGGCTGCCCTCATACAGTATTGAAGTGGTAGCTGCTGATCTGAAAGGAGTAGGAAGGTCATATTTAGTATGGCCAGAATGGTAATATAAAATCCTGCTGACTGGTGAAGTTGGATGTAATATTACTATTCTAGAAATGCCACTTTTAGAAAGTGAGCATTTCTTTGCACTTAAATCTTTCTGTGCCTTACAATCCACGTCTGGCTGGGCTTAGTTGACAGCTCCTTGTGCATTCACTCAGAGACACCCCAAACACAGGGTACTCAGCCTCACTTGCATACATCTGCATTTTGAATGGGTCTTCCTGGGCTGGGAGGGTGGAGGGCCTGCTCTCACACAAAGGACTGCCACACCCCCTACTGGGACCCTGGCAGACAGGATTGAACTGAAAGGGGACCTGGTGCACTTCTTAGAAGAAACCTGAACCAGAAACTACATCCTGCCAAGAAGAACTGCCTGGCTGCTCAAAGGACTCACCTGTCTGCTTTCTACAAAGGACTGCTGCCTTGCTGTTGGCCTGCTGCCTTGCTGAACTCTTGTCTGGCTGTGAAAGTGCTCTCCAAGGGCTTGGATAGAGCTTGCCTCCTGTTCCCTGAAGTCTCAGGACCAAAAAGACTTATCTTTTTCACTTGGACGCTCCGTGCGCCGAAATTTGCAACGCACAGCTGGTTCCGCGGTGAGAAAAACGCCACACACCGACGCTGATCGACGCGACGCCTTCGGGACGACCGGAACTTCGACGCACGGCTTCGCAAGGACAACGCTGCCCGACCTCCAGAGGAGAAATAGACGCGACGCCTGCCGTGAGATCGAAATTTCGACACGCAGCCCCGCAGAACGACGCGCAGCCGGAAAACAAGCAGGAAAATCCATGCATAGACCCAGGACATCTGGTAATCCCCGCGATCCACAGAAAGAGACTCTCCGCGTGCCAGAAAACGACGCCGACTTCCCCGCGTGAAAAATAACGACGCAAGTCTGTGTGTGCTGGGGAGAAATCGACGCACACACCCTTTTTCCACGAATCTCTTCTTCTGTGGCCCTCTGAGGAGATTTTCCACTCCAAACCAGGTACTTTGTGCTTGAAAGAGACTTTGTTTGCTTTTTAAAGACTTAAGACACTTTATATCACTTTTCAGTGATATCTCTAAAAATTCACATTGCAACTTTATTCGTTTTGACCTACAATTATCCTGATAAATATTATATATTTTTCTAAACACTGTGTGGTGTATTTTTGTGGTGCTATATGGTGGTATTGTATGATTTATTGCACAAATACTTTACACATTGCCTTCTAAGTTGAGCCTGACTGCTCGTGCCAAGCTACCAGAGGGTGGGCACAGGATAATCTTGGATTGTGTGTGACTTACCCTGACTAGAGTGAGGGCTTTTGCTTGGACAGGGGGTAACCTGACTGCCAACCAAAAAACCCATTTCTAACAGATATGTTTCATTTGATGCATCAGAAATCTGGAGATCGCATGAATACGTTTTGACCCCAGGCTCATGTCAAGTATTGTGAATTCAACAAATGTGATTGTAAGCTTTTCAAATCTCAAATCATTGTTGCTGTGAGTCATCAACTATGGCAGGATGCACCCCTTAACTGTCTCTAATTGTTTAAATGTGAAAGATGTGAGTTCAACCAAGGCAATAATATTATTTTGAGGGATGGGAACTACTCTTATCATGTGAGACACTGGGATTGTGACATCAGTGCTGGGTATTAGCCAATGTCTTCTGGTAGTGACAAAAACCACAACCTCCTAAGAGAGGATGTAATGATGCAAAAGGTAGGAGGTTCCTAACTCTCAAAAGAGATCCATGGATTCAGGTGGAATGGATGAAGGAAGAGTGAGGCGCAGAGAGGAAGAGATGAGACAAGTTTTGATTTGGACATGTAGAAATCCGCAAACAGCTACTTCCTATGAAGTGTCCTGTGCTAACTGGGTAAAAGCCAAACAATTCACCACTCCCCAAGTAATAGAAACTTTAGGAATAATTGATGTAGGGAAAACCGATCAAAGAAGGCTCATGAAACAAATGCCTTCCTCCTAAAAGGATTTAATTTTAGTCTTTATAGAAAGACAAGTAGCTTTGAATCTGTTTCCTAAAGATGAGGCGGTTCAATTGCGAATCGATGGCTAGTGGAAATGAATTCCCCATCTTAGCATGGTAACAGCCATTGAGTGGCCACCAAGTTTCACTTTCCTGAAACTTGGAGAAAAATGTAAGAATCTTTGTTTAGATCTAAGTTCTCGCGAGAGGACATTCCAAGAAAGGAGTGATTTCTTATAGGTGCCCTGGTTGTTGTAGACCTTTAATGCCGCAGACATAGTGGTTTGAAAGAGCTTTGAATAGGCATATTTTGGGTATTGAGAGCCAGTGCAAATTCTATAGATGTTGTAAGATGGGTGTATCTCTTTTAAGACCCAGACGCAGCGTTGCAGCTGCATCTTGCAGCAGCTGCAGTTGATGTATAAGATATTTGGGTGCTCCCACCAAAAGGAAGTTACAATCTTCCATTCTAGATGAACAAGTTACTTACCTTCGGTAATGCTTTTTCTGGTGGATACATTAGCTACCTGTGGATTCCTCACCTAATAAATTCTCCCAATGCGCCAGCATTCAACGGAATTTTTCTTCCCAGCTCTGCACGTCGACGAGGACGTCACAATTGCCCGACTCCATGCGACTCCGTCTGACGTCATCGTGGCAATAAGAGACCCTTGCCGGCGTGCTGACGTCAGTTTTCACCATTTTTTACGTGCCTTTGAGGCGAACAGGTGATCACCGACTTCACAAACTCAACATATATACATCAATCAAATATAATACATAATATTTATTCAAATAAAAACAGCATAAATGAATGTACAAAAACATACCCACCCAAATAAATCTTGGTATGACCAGACAGGCAACGGGGAGGCGGTGGGACAGTGAGGAATCCACAGGTAGCTAGTGTATCCACCAGAAAAAGCATTACCAAAGGTAAGTAACTTGTTCTTCTGATGGATACAACTACATGTGGATTCCTCACCTTATGAATAGAATCCCAAAGCAGTACCGCACTCGGAGGTGGGTGCCTGATTGGTCACACCAAGAAATCCTGCAGCACAGATCGTGCAAACTGGCCATCCTTCCTAACTTCCGAGTCCAAGCAATAATGCTTTGTGAAAGTGTGGGGGGAAGCCAAAGTTGCGGCCTTACAGACATCAGCAACTGGAACACCTCTAGCCAAGGCTGAAGTGGCAGACTTAGCCCTGGTGGAATGGGCCCAAATACCAACAAGAGGAACCTTCTTTGCCAAAGAATAACAGATTTTAATGCAAAGAATGACCCACATGGACAGTGTTCTCTTGTGGACGGCCTTGCCTTTTCTCTTCCCCACACAACCAATGAAGAGTTGATCGTCCACTCAACACTCTCTTGTCCTTTCAATGTAAAAGCTCAAAGCTCTCCTTGGGTCAAGCCGATGCAGTCTCTCCTCCTCTTTCGATGGATGGGGAGGCGGGTAAAAGGACGAGAGTGTATGGATTGCCCCATATGAAAGGGAGTAACTACCTTTGGTAGGAAAGCCGCCCTGGTTCTCAGCAACACCTTGTCTGCATGAAAGGATGTGAAAAGGGGTTTTACACTAAGAGCCTGAAGCTCACTCACATGCCTAGCAGATGTGATGGCTGTGAGGAAAACTGTCTTCAAAACCAAGAGCCTTAACGGGCAACAATGCAAAGGTTCAAACGGTGAACCAATCAGAAAAGTGAGAACCAAATTCAAATCCCACTGAGGCATAACAAACGGAGTGGAAGGAAACCTATTGGTAAGTCCTTTTAAGAACCTTACAACTATAGGGGACTTAAACAAGGAAGGTTGATCAGGAAGGTACAGAAAGGCCGACAGTGCCGATAAATAGCCCTTGACAGTCGCAACTGCACAACCCTTCTGCGCCAAGGACAATGCAAATAATAAAACATCCGAGAAATGGGCTCGTAAGGGATCAATTTGCTTCTCTCCACACCAAGCAACAAATTTTGCCCATCTACCAGCATAGATAGTCTTGGTGAAGTGTCGCCTGGCCGATAAAATAATGTCCACCACTTCTGGCGGGAGAGAAAAGGAACTCAGACTGCCCCGTTCAATCTCCAGGCATGAAGGTGCAGACTCTGGAGGTGGGGGTGTAGAACCTGCCCCTGCGACTGCGAGAGGAGGTCTGCCCTGTGAGGGAGACGGAGTGGAGGGCACAGTGAGAGTTGGAGAAGGTCTGCGTACCACACCCTTCTCGGCCAATCCGGAGCTATTAAGATGACTTGGGCCCGGTCTTGGCGAATCTTCCTCAGAACCAGAGGAATCAAGGATATGGGGGGAAATGCGTAAAGCAACTGACCGTACCAGGACATCTGTAACGCATCCCCCAACTGTCAGTCATCAGATTCTCAGGGCCTGTGCTTGCTCCCAACATGTCCACCTACCCGGCAGCTCCAACTCCACTAAGAAATACAGTAGAGTTCAAGACAGCCAAGGAGGGGAAAATGGGATTAGCTAAGGAACAGCGGGGAAGGAGACCTGTGAGGAAGCAAAAAGGTTAGTCAACACACTTATCAAAATAACTTGAATATTTTCTTTAAAAAAAAAAATCTTCTTAGAACACTTATATTGTACATGCCTAAAAGGCCTAGAACGATTTCCGTGGTACGATTATGCAAGAAATAACTCTAAAACACCTGTATCAATAAAGGTGAGATTAGATTCAAAATATCTTATAAACTTTATACTTAATAGAAAATAACTGTAATAGCCTAAGGCTTCAAAAAACACTATAGGAATGCAACCATGTCTAGAGGCTTGAATCATACCGACCTCTTTGAATAATACCATCTTAGAATTCCTGAGCCAAGAAATGAAATTGCGCTTTTGCCCATTAGAAACATGGAAAATACAAGAGGGCAAGAAAAGATCGCGCACACTGAAAGCGATCTCACCACAGGACAACTAAAGTCAATAATACTTCGCGCGCCTAGCAGAATTCAGTCAAGAATGCACTGCTGACTAGAAAGCGAAAAGCGCACGCAGAAAACGGAACACCACTATAGAACAAAAATTCCTGAACTACGAACCGCGGTAGCCGATTACGTCATGAAAGAACAAGCTGACAAAAAACAAGAAAGCGCGCACTGACTAAACCGAACAGCCCAGAAAACAACAGGCTAGGAAGGAATCGACACACCGTTGAATATAACAGGAAAATAAACTGGCCAAGGGAAATACGGGCGCGCCGTCAAAAAACTGTAGCCGACCAAAAAATCTGAATTTCCACCTCAGGTAAAACTGAAATGAGCACTGGTACTCACTATGAACCTATAACTAGCCCCGAGAATACTCAGAAGAACCAGAATCGGGTTCCGGAACCTAGTCCATTCCCCGTCTTACCGCCCAACACCAAGCCACCAAGAATACAGCGGGCAGAAGATCAGGAAAAGTTAGAAGTAGGTCAGCGTGACAGGAACTCAAGGAGAAACGCAGCTGCACTGCACCGGGACCTCTGAATAGTGAGCATGTGGTGCTGGGCTGACTCCCTTATATAGAGTCAAGCCCGCCCACGCACTACACTCAACCAAGCTGCAGGGAAACTTCTAGAAGGCCCTGGAAACAGGGACCACACCTCAACAGACCCAAGATTCAGCAAACAAGCATTGGCAATGTACAAAGAAACTTGCAACTGAACAGTAAACGTAATTATCAAGAGTAATACTTCCTAGAGTAATTCCTGCAATGCAAAAGGTTAACAAGATGTACATGAACACACTGCATAATAAATGAACTTGTATCAGTATTAGTTTTCTGTTTTTCCTGTCGCACGTAGAGCGCGCACTGTACCGAGGTTGACAGTACTCCCCTCTCCCAGTCGCGCTCTAGGGCTTGGCTTATCTGGGTTTAGGTGGTGAAAACACCTCACTAAACGAGGAGCATGAATGTCTGATGCAGAAACCCAGGAATTGCTCTCAGGTCCATAACCTTTCCATGAAATCAGATACCACAGGTTACGACCTCGAAACTTAGAATCCAGCACCTTTTTAACTTTGTATTCCAATTCTCCTTGCACAAGAACTGGAGACGGCTGAACCCTAAACTTTTGAACTGCCTTTTTGAGAAGAGATGTATGGAACACTGGATGAATACGAAGTGATTTGGGCAACTGCAGTTTATAGGTCACTGGATTGATTTGCTGAAGGACAGTGTAGGGTCCTATGAATTTGGGATTAAACATGTGTTTTTTCTTGAAGACAATATGTCGTGTGGAAAGCCACACTCGATCACCTGGTTGGTACTCGGGTCCCACCCAAGGTTTCCTGTCATAGTGTCATTTATATTTTAGCATGCCTTGTTCTAGATGTTGTTCAATCAGTTTCTGAGTGCGGTCGAGTTGGTTAATAGTTTCTGAAACAGCTGGAGTGAAGGAACTTTCCTGTGGAATCGTGAAAGGTGATAGCCAAACAGACCAAAAAAGGGGGTGACACCAGTGGAAGTGTGAAACGAGTTGTTGTAAGCTAGTTCTGCCAACCACAGCATTGATGTCCAAGAATGAAGTGCCGTTTCAGCGTAAGCACGCAGATATTGTTTCAACTTCTGATTCAGCCTCTCCGTTTGACCATCTGTTTGAGGATGATGGTTAGTAGACAGTGTAGATGTAACTTGAAGCATCTCGCACCAGGTCTTCCAGAAAGTGGAGGCAAATTGTGACTCTCGATCAGAAAGGATGATCTTTGGTGATCCGTGATAATGGACCACTCTATTGAGAAGGATAATTGTCAGTTCACTGGAAGTGGGCAATTTTTTGCATGCAATGAAATGTCCATATTTGGTGAGGCTGTCGACCACCACCAGAATTACTGAATGCTTTTCAACCACAGGTAAACCTGTAATAAAGTCTAAAGTGATGTGCTTCCAAGGTCGACTTGGGGTTGGGAGAGGATGTAACAACCCTTTTGGTTTGGAATGGCTTGATTTGCTACGAGCACAGATTTCACAATCAGCTACCATTTGTTTGACATCTTTCGTCAGAGTAGACCACCAAAAGTAGCGTTGAACCAGTTCAAGAGTCTTTGGAGTGCCTGGATAACCTGCCATAGGTAGGACATGCATCCAGTGAAACACCAACTTCTGGAGTTTGATAGTGGGCACAAACAAACGGGCGTCATGAAAAGGGAGTCCTTCTTTGATTGATCACTTTGGATCTGCTTAAGCCCAAGAGTGCCAATTCTCAATGGTGAAAGAATTTCAGAGCTCCTCAAAGAAATCTTCAGTTTTTATAATGCAAAGGACCTTATATGGAGCAATGATGGCTCTAGGAGACTGGATTTCGGGCGACATAGTAGATTCCTGACTCTGATAAAGCATCTGCTTTACAATGGTCTTTGCCTAGACGAAAAGTTACCACAAATTCAAACTCAGCAAAAAACAGCATCCAGCGTAATTGCCGAGGTGCCAAAAGTCTAGCTGAACTCATGAACTGAAGATTGCGATGATCAGTATACACCGTGATGGTATACTTCGCACACAACAGATGATGTCTCCATTCTTTAAAAGCGTCTCGTATCGCCAGGAGCTCTTTCTCAGCACTGACATCGTTTTGTTCAGCATCGTTCAGTTTTCGAGACATATAAGCTACAGGATGGAGCTGACCAGTGTCTTTACTGCGTTGTGGCAATACTGCTCCAATTGCCACATCCGAGGCGTCTGCTTCCACTATGAAGGGACGTTCCATATCAGGATGAGTTAAGACTGGGGCTGTGGAGAAGGCTTTTTTCAATGTGGAAAAGGATTTATCAGCTTCAGACGACCATACAAATTTTTCTTTTTTCCTCAACAACTTGGTGATTGGCGACACTGTCTGAGAGAATTGATTGATAAACCTGTGGTAGAAATGTGCGAAGCCTAGAAAGCACTGCACATCTCGAACAGTCTTTGGGGTAGGCCAATCAGAGACCACTTGTACTTTTCTCTCAGCCATGACCATACCCTGAGGGGTAAGGATGACCCCTAGAAACTCCAATGTGATAACATGAAATTCACATTTGGTTAGTTTGCAGTACAGATGATGTTTTCGAAGAGCCAGAAGGATTTTCTTGACATGCTGGACATGTTCGGTTTCATTGTCAGAGTAGATTAGAATATCGTCGATGTACACTATGGCAAATAGATCTAGATATTCTCTAAGGACATCATTTAGGAAAAATTGAAACGCTCCTGGAGCGTTACACAGACCAAAAGGCATGACGGTATATTCATAGAGTCCATATCTGGTTTTGAATGCCGTCTTCCATTCATCCCCTTCTCTCATTCTGACCAAATGATAGGCTCCTCTTAAGTCTAGTTTGGTGTAAATCTTTGCTCTTTTGATTTGATCCAACAAGACAGGAATCAGAGGCAATGGGTATCTGTTTGTGACTACGATTTTGTTCAAACCTCTATAGTCTGTACAAGTTCGAAGATTCCCATTAGCTTTTGGAACAAAAAACAAAGGAGAAGCTGCTGGAGATTTTGAAGGCTGAATGAAACCATTCTCTAAAAATTGATCTAAATATTTTCTGAGATGTTGATTCTCTTTTTCCAACAAGGCATACACACAACAACTCGGAAGGATAGCACCAGGAGTTAGATCAATCTGACAGTCATAAGGCCGTTGGGGAGGCAAGGTTTCTGCTTCTTTTTCATCAAAGACATCCTTGAACGATGAATATTAGGCGGGGAGTTCAACCTCTTGTTCAGCGGCGGTGGCTATGTGAGATCTACAAGTGTTAGTGACCTGAACTGTCTGGAGACACTTTTCATTGCACAAGATGGAAGAAAAGGTAACTTTTCGTTCAGACCATTTTATCTCTGGATTGTGGTAAGATAGCCATGGTAAACCAAAGATGATTCCATACTGGGAGGCATGGATAATGTCAAAGACAATTTTCTCTTCATGTTTTCTATGAGGATTCCCCCCCATCACAGACCGTAGACAGGGGAATCGTTTGAAGAGTTACTGGACCTCCTGTTAACAGTTTTCCATCCACCGCTTGAACAATCTCGGGAGTCTTTTCCTTGGTACATGGAATCCTCCACGTACGGACCAGTTGGGCATCGACGAAGTTTCCAGTAGCTCCGGAATCAACTAGTGCCTTCTTGGAAAATTAATTTTTCTTTACTAGAACTTCAATTTCCAGTTTCAGATGTCTAGATTGTGAAGGGTCCACAGTAACACCCAAGAGTAACCCTTCCTTACATCTTGGGTGAACTAGTTTTCCGACTCTGCTTGGGCATTAGCGGCAATTTTCTTGACTGGACTTGACTTATTCTTTGGCTTGACTGGGCACTCTTTAGCAAAGTGACCCTTGCGGCCACAATAGAGACATTGGTGGTCATTACGACCCTGGCGGATTACTTCCGCCAGGGACGCGGGACGCGGTGGCACCGCCGACAGGCCGGCGGTGCCCCGCGGGGCATTCTGACCGCGGCGGCTTAGCCGCGGTCAGAGAAGGGAAACCGGCGGTCTCCCGCCGGTTTCCCGCTGCCCCCAAGGAATCCTCCAAGCCGGCGCAGCTTGCTGCGCCGGCTTGGGGATTCCGACTCCCCCTCCCGCCATCCAGTTCCTGGCGGTTCTCCCGCCGGGAACCGGTTGGCGGGAGGGGGAGTCGCGGGGCCCCTGGGGGCCCCTGCAGTGCCCATGCCAACGGCATGGGCACTGCAGGGGCCCCCGTAAGAGGGCCCCAAAATGTATTTCACTGTCTGCATAGCAGACAGTGAAATACGCGACGGGTGCAGTAGCACCCGTCGCACCTTCGCACTCCGCCGGCTCGATTACGAGCCGGCTTCATGGTGGGAAGGTCGTTTTCCCCTGGGCTGGCGGGCGGCCTTTCGGCGGCCGCCCGCCAGCCCAGGGGAAAACTTGGAATACCGTCCGCGGTCTCTGGACCGCGGAGCGGTATTCCTGACGCGCAACATTGACGGGCGGCCTCCGCCGCCCGTCAGTGTTGGAATGAGGGCCATTGTCTATTCTTTCTACGAAGATTCTTTTCCTCTTGAGTCAAAGGCCGCCTGATAGAACCAATATCAATAGGTTCTGCTAGACTCTCTTTTTGAGTTCTTGATTCTCCTTTTTCAGGAAAACAGCAGGGACATTTTTCAGTCTTTTTGCGTGTCCCATGTCTCTCTGCTAGGCGATGGTCTATCCTTAGAGCAAGGTTTATTAGATCTTGACAGTCTACAGGCTGAGGGTCAATTCGAGCCAAAACATGTTTTAACTCATCCTTGAGTCCTTGGTAGAACAAGGCTGTCTGTTTTTCTTCAGGTCATGATGTTTCAGCTACCAGTCGATTGAAGCTAGCCAAACATGAAACTAAGGCGGTCATTCTAACCCTGGCGGTCAAAGACCGCCAGGGCGGAGGACCGCGGGAGCACCGCCGACAGGCCGGCGGTGCTCCAATGGGGATTCCGACCGCGGCGGTAAAGCCGCGGTCGGACCGGCACCACTGGCGGGCTCCCGCCAGTGTACCGCCGCCCCATTGAATCCTCCACGGCGGCGCAGCTTGCTGCACCGCCGCGGGGATTCCGACCCCCCCTACTGCCATCCAGATCCCGGCGGTCCGACCGCCGGGATCCGGATGGCGGTAGGGGGGGTCGCGGGGCCCCTGGGGGCCCCTGCAGTGCCCATGCCACTGGCATGGGCATTGCAGGGGCCCCCGTAAGAGGGCCCCTACATGTATTTCACTGTCTGCTGCGCAGACAGTGAAATACGCGACGGGTGCAACTGCACCCGTCGCACAGCTTCCACTCCGCCGGCTCGATTCCGAGCCGGCTTCATCGTGGAAGCCTCTTTCCCGCTGGGCTGGCGGGCGGTCTGAAGGCGACCGCCTGCCAGCCCAGCGGGAAAGTCAGAATTACCGCCGCGGTCTTTCGACCGCGGAACGGTAACCTGACGGCGGGACTTTGGCGGGCGGCCTCCGCCGCCCGCCAAGGTCAGAATGAGGGCCTAAGTGTTTACTGCCCTGTCTCAACTCTAATAGTTCTCGATCCACTGACAGGGTAACTGTTCTTCGATCGAACACTCGTTCAAACTCTTGGACAAATTTTTGCCAATTGCAGAGTAAGGGACTGTCTTTCCGCACAAGAGGGATAGCCCAGGTGGCCGCATCTCCAGTTAAATACGATAACAAGAAGGCCACCCTGGATTGAGCATCAGGAAAGGTTTGGGCTTGACAAGTAAAATGTAGCTCCACTTGGACTAGAAAAGATTGTACCTTCATGGGATCACCTGAATATCTTTCTGGGGGAGCTAAAGGAATACTTGGAGGGACATTAACAGAAATGTTGGTTGGGAGATTACCTCTGGAAGTTTGAGGTGGACCATACCGGCCTGCACCCAAGGAACCTAGATCTCTTTTATCAACCCTAACCTGTAACTGATTCACTTTCTCATCCAAGTTAGAAGCTATTTCCCTAGATGCTACTACATCTGATTGGAGCTGCGTAATAACTTTGGCTAAATCTTCCATGGTGGCCATGTAGAGAGCAAAACACAAGCCGGGAGGATAATACATTTGTGGGCTCACTATTCTGTCAGAGTCACCAGATCCTCAGGGCCTGTGCTTGCTCCCAACATGTGCACCTACCCGGCAGCTCCAACTCCACCAAGAAATACAGTAGAGTTCAAGACAGCCAAGGAGGGGAAAGGGGGATAAGGTAAGGAACAGCGGGGAAGGAGACCTGTGAGGAAGCAAAAAGGTTAGACAACACACTTATCAAAATAACTTGAATATTTACTTTAAAAAAAATAAATCTTCTTAGAACACTTATACTGTACATGCCTAAAAGGCCTAGAACGATTTCCGTGGTAAGATTATGCAAGAAATAACTCTAAAACACCTGTATCAATAAAGGTGAGATCAGATTCAAAATATCTTATAAACTTTATACTTAATAGAAAATAACAGTAATAGCCTAAGGCTTCAAAAAACACTATAGGAATGCAACAAGGTCTGGAGGATTGAATGATAAACACCTCTTTGAATAATACCATCTAAGAATTCCTGAGCCAAGAAATGAAATTGCGCTTTTGCCGGTTAGAAACATGGAACATACAAGAGGGCAAGAAAAGATCACGCACACTGAAAGCGATCTCACCACAGGACAACTAGTCAATAATAATTTGCGCGCCTAGCAGAATTCAGTCAAGAATGCACTGCTGACTAGAAAGCGAAAAGCGCGCGCAGAAAACGGAACACCACTATGGAACAAATGCCTGAACTACGAACCACGCGCTAGCCGATTACGTCATTAAAGAACAAGCTGACAAGAAACAAGAAAGCACGCACTGACTAAACCTAACCGCCCAGAAAACAATAGGCTAGGAAGGAATCAACACACCATCAAATATAACAGGAAAATAAACTGGCCAAGGGAAAAACGGGCGCGCCGTCAAAAAATGGTAGCTGACCAAAAAATCAGAATTTCCACCTTAGGAAAAACTGAAACGATCAATTGTACCCACTATGAACCTATAACTAGGCCAGAGAATACTCAGAAGAACCAGAATCGGGTTCTGGAACCTAGTCCATTCCCCGTCTTACTGTCTGACACCAAGCCACCAAGAATACAGCGGGCAGAAGATCAGGAAAAGCTAGAAGTAGGTCACCTGGACAGGAACTCAAGGAGAAACGCCGCTGCACTGCACCGGGACCTCTGAATAGTGAGCACGTGGTGCTGGGCTGACTCCCTTATATAGAGTCAATCCCGCCCACTCGCTACACTCAACCAAGCTGCAGGGAAACTTCTAGAAGGCCCTGGAAACAGGGACCACACCTCAACAGACCCATGACTCAGCAAAAAAGCATTGGCAATGTGCAAAGAAACTTGCAACTGAACAGTAAACGTAATTATCAAGAGTAATACTTCCTAGAGCAATTCCTGCAATGCAAAAGGTTAACAAGATATACATGAACACACTGCATAATAAATGAACTTGTATCAGTACTAGTTTTCTGCTTTTCCTGTCGGTCGTAGAGCGTGCACTGTACCGAGGTTGACACCAACGCTCCTTGCATCAGATACGGAGGCTGCAGAACGACGGAGAGTGCACGTTCTACCGAGTGGCAAACAGGTCTACCTGAGGAAATCCCGACATCCGGAAGATGTAAAGGATCAGGTCTGGATGGAGACGCCACTCGTGATCGGCCGAGAAGTGCCGACTGAGACCGTCCGCACATACATTCAGAACTCTGGCCAAATGGTTTGCCACTAAGCAAATCTGATGGTCCTGTGCCCAGGACCAGAGCCGCAGAGCCTCTCTGCAGAGAAGGTATGACCCTACCCCTCCCTGCTAGTTGATATACCACATCACAGTAGTGTTGTCTGTCAGGACCTGGACCGACTGACCGCGAAGGGAAGGGAGGAAGGCCTTGAGAGGCAGACGTATTGCCCGCAATTCTAACAGATTGATATGAAACATCTGACCTGGACCGACTGACCGAGAAGAGAAGGGAGGAAGGCCTTGAGAGCCAGACGTATCGCCCGCAATTCTAACAGATTGATATGAAACATCTGTTCCACTGGAGAACAATGACCTTTGATCTCCAGATCACCCAGATGAGCTCCCCACCCCAGAGTGGAGGCATCCGTTATAACCGTGGCCACTGGTGGTGGTAGTGAAAATGGCCTTCCTTGAGAAAGGTTGCCGTCCACAGCCCACCATTGTAGATCCGCCGCAGTGTCGTTGGAGATCTGTATCGACTCCTCGAGATCCCCTTTGTGTTGAAACCACTGCCTGCGAAGGCACCACTGAAGAGCCCTCATGTGCCAGCGTGCATGAGTGACCAACAGAATGCATGAAGCGAACAGACTGAGCAGACGAAGGACCTTGAGGACTGGAACGACCGCTCCACTTTGAAACATTGGAATCAATGCCTGAATGTCCTGAATCCGCTGAGGCGGAGGAAAGGCCCGATTCAATGTTGTGTCCAGTACTGCCCCTATGAACAGGAGGCGTTGAGAGGGCTCCAGGTGAGATTTGGGCACGTTTACCGAAAATCCCGGATCGAACAACAACCGGGTTGTCATCTGCAGGTGATGCAGCACAAGCTCTGGAGGCTTGGCTTTGATCAACCAATTGTTTAGGTAAGGGAATACCGATATTCCCTTCCTCCTGAGATTTGCTGCAACCACCGTCATCACCTTTGTGAAGTCTCGAGGTGCTGAAGTAAGATCAAAAGGAAGGACCGCAAACTGGTAGTGTTGCGACCCCACCACAAACCAGAGATACTTCCTGTGCGACTTCAGAATAGGGATATGAAAGTAAGCATCCTGTAAGTCGACAGACACCATCCAATCCTATTTGTTCAACGCTAGAAGCACCTGTGCTAGAGTCAGCATTTTGAATTTCTCCTGTTTGAGGAACCAATTAAAAAAACTCAGGTCCAGGATAGGCCTCAAACAACCATCATTCTTGGGGATCAGGAAATATCTTGAATAACAAACCCTGACCCCCTTTCCTGCTCTGGAATCAACTCTACTGCACCTTTCAATAAAAGGACTAGAACTTCCTGCTGCAACAACAGGAGATGGTCTTCTGTGCAAAAGGATGGACGGGGAGGGGGAAACTCCCGAAAAGGAAGGGCATAACCTTTCCCCATAATGTTGAGGACCCAGGAGTCCGATGTGACTAACTCCCACTCACGGAGAAAATGAAATAACCTTCCCCCTACAGAAGCGAGAGGCAATGGGCGGAGAACTAAGGCTGCTTTCCTTGCTGCGTCCCCCCTGAAGAAGAGGAGGAGACAGGGTGCTGCTGGGTGGCCCCTCTTGTTCTAACCCTACCCTGCCCTCTAAAGGACCTATAGGGCAGACTTGGGGGCTGTTGGGCTGCCGATTGAGGTCTCCCACGAAAGGAAGTTCCTTGCCCGAACGCCCTAAACCTTCTGAAAGACCTGAATGGTGTGGTAGTGGAAGCCTGCAGGCCCAAGGACTTGGCAATAGCCCTAGTTTCCTTAAAGCGCTCTAAGGTAGAGTCCGCTTTAGCTCCAAATAATTTGTTGCCATCAAACGGCAGGTCCAAAAGGGATGTCTGCACTTCCGTCGAGAACCCTGAAGACCTCAACCACGCATGCCTCTTGGTGACAATGGAAGTGCCCTTCGCCCCGGCCACAAAGTCTGTAGTATCCAGACCTGACTGGATGACTTGCCTAGCTGCAGCTTGATTATCTGACAGGAGTCCCTGCAAATCAAGAGGCAGATCAGGTACCAGTTTTAGCTGCATCCATCAGAGTATAAATGTACCTGCCCAATACACAAGTTGCATTGGCAGATTTGAGGGCCATGCTGCAGGATGAAAAGGTCTTTTTGGCCGACTGCTCCATAACAGGGAAGGAAACTAGAGCCGAACGAGACGAGCAAGAAGCCTGGACCACCAAACTCTCCAGAGTCAGATGTTGTGACAGGAACCCCGGATCGCCCAGAGCCACTCTGTACCTTCTTGCCACTGATTCTGTTGACAGCTGGTGACGTCACAGGCTTCCTCCAGACCTTCAGTATAGGCTCTATAAGAGCATCATTAAATGGAAGCAGTGGTTCCGCAGCAGCTGAAGCAGGATGCAGGACCTCAGTCAAGATGTTCGTCTTAACCTCTGCAGCTGGTAGTGGGAGGTCCAGGAATTCTGCCGCCTTCCTTACCACAGAATGAAAAGAGGCCGCCTCTTCTGTAAACTCCCTTGGAGAGGCTAGATCCCACTCAGGGGAAGTGTCTAGTCCACTTACCGAGTCCAAGCCCGGATAGTCCCCCAGGGGCTCAGCAATTACTCCTTCCTCCAGGAGCTGCCTCTGATATTCCTGCTCCTCCAAGAGCCTCAGTGCTCTTCTCCTAGACCTTAATCTGGCCTCTAATCTCGGTGTCGACATGGAATTCGCGACAATGACATCGGCTTCAAGCCTGACTGAGGCGGACCAGGCCGATCTCAGGATCCATCCGACGCCGGAACCGAATCCATCGGCGCCATGGACTCTCGGGTCACTTCACTGGCGTTGATTGAACATGGGGGCGACGTCATCGGCTCCACTGGGCTAGCAGGTGAAGTCACCGGCGTCAAAGGTCTTCCCGACTAAACCATTGGCGCCGGACCAACACCCTCCGCAGGACAAAAGGGCATAAATGGCACCGGCTTGTATGGAGCCTGAGCACCCATTCCAAAGGCCAAAGGACCTGTGGGACCAGCCGGTGCACCACCAGGAGCCATGGAACTAAAGATGTTAAACATAGCATTTAGAAATGCCGCCGGATCCCCTCCCGGAGTAGGGAAGGCAGGATACCGCTGTTCCTCCTGCAGCGTTGGTGCCGGATCCAGAATGTCCGACTTCGCTCCAGGTGAAAAGCGAGGACTCCCCTGAGGCTCAACCACCTCCAAGACTGACGGCCCCAGAGAAGCCTGAGTACCCTGAGGCTGTGGAGTCACCGTCAGACTAACCTCACAAGTCGCACAACGCCGACTGGAGGGAGACCTCGATCCAGACTGAATTCTATGCGAACGGCGCCGAGAATTATGCTGACGCCATTTCTTGTGCGACCTTGAGGATTTTCCCGAAGAAGACCTCTGATGACTCCTGTGCTCCTTCTTCGCCTTGGCCAAAAATAATTTGGCCTCCCTCTCCTAGAGTGCCTTCGGGTTCATCTTCTGGCAAGAACAACACTCCTCCACATCGTGCTCAGAACTCAAACACCACAGGCAGTCGTTGTGTGGATCGGTCACAGACATGCGACCCCGCACTCCCGACAAGGATTAAAACCGGATTTCTTAGGAGGAGACAATGTAACAACAATCAACACCTTCGACAACAATAGCTTTTCCCAAGAGCTAGGAGAAAACCGTTATACTTCGAAGGCATGGAAAAAAGGGAACTGACGTCAGCACGCCAGCGAGTGTCTCTTATTGCCATGATGATGTCAGACGAAGTCGCGTGGAGTCGGGCAATTGTGACGTCCTCGTCGACGTGCAGAGCTGTGAAGAAAATTTCCGTCGAATGCTGGCGCATTGGGAGAATTCATAAGGTGAGGAATCCACAAGCAGTTGTATCCATCAGAAATAATTAATACTTGGACCATGTATTTCCTGTGAGATAAATGGCATAATTTTCTTCATTATGCGAAGCACTGGAATCTCGTTGTGCAGATGGTTTTTGCATGTTCTGAGAAGTTCACATCTTTATAGATAATTAGCCCTAAACTCCACCCCTGCAGTGTGTGTGATGGCAATGCACCTAGATTTCCCGGCGGCCAATCTGATGTCCAGGCTGTATCAGGTCCAAAGACAATAACTTCTGTTTTATCTCCTTGAAGGGTTCGATTGTTTGATTCCATCCAGCAGGCAACTTCTTGCATGCAGGTTCTGATGTTGGAGACTGCCTTGACTGAATCTACACCCAATCTGACTAGTAAATGGGTATCATCGGTACAATGGAAAAAAAAGAGATGCTGAGCAACTCGAACTGAAGGTGGCTGGGGGCATATATAGATTAATAAGGTTAGAACTCAAGCCCAAACACTGTGACACTCCTGACGTGATTGGCTTCAGTGCTAAACAGTATTCAGCAAGTCTCATCATTTTGGAACAATCTTGTTAAAAAAAAAAAAGAAAAAAAAGGTAAACTATTCCAGAACTTTCCCTGCAATGCTGATGTCTTTTAGCTGCCTGAGCAAAAATGTGAAACAGTATCAAACTCCGCTGGAAGTTTAATAATATCATGACACACACACTATCTTGGTCTCAGGTCTGCTTGATCTCATCTGTTACTATACAGACCCCCGATTTACCTTGTGTAGTAGCTGGTTGGATTTTAAAACCCCATCAGCTGCTTACTATGCACTAGGGCAGTGATTCCCAACCTTTTGACTTCCGTGGACGCCCACTTAATCACTAGTGGAAGCTGGGGACCCCTACCTAAACAATTTCTAGGATGTGAACCTCAACAAAATACACAACTACAGAAACAAGTATATGTCAAACAAATACACAAATTATGAAATATTTTCTTTAATTCACAAACAAAAACTGAAATTACAAATCTAATGGGAAGGTTGGAGCTTTTCAGAATTTCAGCTTATTTCCAAAAGACAAAGCTATATGCTACGCTATGCTCCACCATTTCCCAATAATGCATCCTTTATTTCTGTCAGAGCTTGCTAGTGCTTCAATTGAGGCCACTAATCATCCATAAAAACTGTTTCAAGTACTTGTGCTGTTTCCGTGAGTAAAGCGAAGGCTATCAACTTCATTTTTAGCCCCCAATTTCAAATTCCTTCACAATTACATAGAGTTTTAACATTTTCAATTGAGCTTGGTTATATATACATATTTTAGCAGTCCAGTGACAGCTTTAGCGCTGATGGCATAGGTACGGCAATTTTTGTTGACACTCCCACAATCACCTTCTTTTCAATGGATTTCCTTTCTAACAACTTCCAACGTGCTCCTCATCTCTTCACAGCCCCTGTCTCACATTTATTGATTTTTTTTTTATAGCGCTGCTCCTCCCAATATAGGGTGTCAGTGCACTTTGCATCACACACACAAACACATATTATACAAAGACTATGGTTCATACAAGTGTGTAAATCAGTGTGTAGGAAATGAGGGATAAAGGGCGTATGAGCTGCATATCTTTCATACGGGTAGGAATTGAACGTTAAGAGTGGTTGGTCTGGAGTAACACAGAACCAGAATATAAAATGTAACAGAATGGTTGGGGTTTCTTGCCGTATTAAAAATTATTACTACACTAAGGAACTCTCTTTAGCAACCTTAGAATACAAAAAAGGATTTCTGAAAAAAACACTATCTTTCTAAACCAATACATTGACGTTTATGTTCAGCTGTTTGATGCGGGTTACTGTGCAATATTAGAGGATTTGCATTTTGTGCAAATAATAAAAGGATCTCTATAACAAAACCATAAACTCACTAGGTTATCTACATAAAATACCGATCTGTGATCTGCATCTTAAATGTTGTTTTGCAGCAGGCACATTTACCCTCTTTCAGTGTGACGAATCAAAGCTTCCACTAGACAAAACTCAGACCTCTCCATCAAGCACCTTAATCACCACAGTTAACGTGACATTTTTATTATCCCTTGATAATTGCAGGTCATGCTAAGCACTCTGCAGAATGTTTCTGCAACCTTGCATGTCATGTTATTTTGAAGTGAAGTGATCCTGAACTTGGGGCCCAGTGATGCACTACAACCCTAAAGCCTAATATAACATTTACCGAACACCTACGGACCCCCTGTGTAGGAGTCATGGAGCACCTGGGGTCCGCGGACCACAGGTTGGGAATCACTGCACTAGGGTTTCAGTCAGTTTGTCACATGCAGGCACCAGTCAGATAGGTTGGTAATTTGTTAGCACATTAGGGTCTAAGGATGAATTTTACAATATTGGATTAAACCACTTTTGGGGTAGACATCCTGAACGTAGGGAGGAATTACACAAGATTGTTGTGAGAAAGTGAATTAATAGTTGAAGTATATGGTCATCCCCTTCAAGTAATAATGTCACTATTGCTTTCTAGCTCCAGTTAGGTCTCAATAATTTAAACCTGAGCTCAACCCTTGGTAGCAGTAGCACAGAACAGACAGGCTTAACTTGGGAGAAACGTGTAAAGGATTTCTCAATAGCAAACACTTAAAAGGTAGAAAACACAACACAATAAAATTCCACACTAATTTATGAAAATAGAAAATGTAGGAAGCCAGAGATATGCTTTATCAAATTTGTGATATTTCTAGTGCCAAAAAACACAATGTGCCAACCATGGGTATCTGGTCGCACTAGATCGGGCCAGAGCTCAAAGTTAAGGCCGACTGATAGATCACAGGTTGGATATAGGTACAAGGTGCATCCCAGGTGGATGGTTTACTTTCTGATCTATTCATTTTATTAGGAAACGTCCTCATCAACAAACGCGTCAGCTGGTTGGGGTGCAGGCTGGATCCTAAGAGAGGTTAATCAATGGCTGCTGGCTGAAGCATTGGTTCTCGGTGGAAGCCTCATCTCCTGCAGGAAGTTTAAAGCTCTTGACGTCAAAGGTGGGAAAACTCCATGTGGGTAAAATATGAAGTTTGCGCCCAGAAAAGCCTCACTTTTGGGGTGCCGCTCGATGCTGGTGAAGTCCTATACATTTGGACTTTTCTTGAAGACAGCATTTTTTCAGCAGGGCAAGCCATCAAGTTGATTCTGACCGGTAGTTCGATGTCGGAGACTGTGGCTTAGTTGCTGTTCGGTGGTAGCATCTGATTCTTATGAAGAAAAGTTCAGGAAAAGTTTCTAAGTGACCAGCGTTGCAATTTTGGAGAGAAAAAGAGTACACTCTAACACCAACCAAGAGTCCAGGACCTTTTGAGCACTACTTCGGATTTAGGATTCAACTTCCCAGTGCCACCAGCAGGATCCAGAGCAAATCCAGTTGGAACTGGTCAGCTGGGCTCAGTACAGATTTGGGCTTTATGTAGCTTTTGTGTTCGTAGAGCCAAACTGGAGGCTAGCCAACGATACCTTTGAGTCCACAGTTCTCTCTTGGATATAAGCAGAGAGCAGGTTCAGCACTTGGGGTTTCTCTCCACAGAATAAACCACAGGTGCAGTCCTTCTCATCTTCCACCGGTCCAAAGGTGTTCTGAAGATCGTACTGGGGGTGCCAGTTTTATTCCCAGTGCCAGCCTGTGGGTGGAGGAAATTATTGGCCACTACATAATCAATGGGATAAAAGTTCCCATAGGTGCATCTACCAACTTTTGCAACACCTCTTGTGGATTTTACTATAAACTATTCCACTGTGCCCCTCAGTACGTAAAAGTAATATGGCAGAACATTTCTTCCTTTGTGCAGAGCTTCCTGGGCCCACCCAGAGGTGTGGTTACTATAATGGGCAAACCCTCCCTTATGGTCACTCTAAACCAGTTCTGAGGGCAGCCCCTCTCCCACCCAGACTGGCGCCCAGTTAGCTAATAAGGCAATGAAAGATTTAGCCTAGTTGTGAGTTTCATCTGCTTGTGACAGAATAGGCTCCTTTTGAACTTTAATTAAGTTCTTGGGCAAAACCCAGATGGCCATCATGTGAGTATAACTTTCTCCCCAGACCTTTTGTCCATTGTCTGGGAGCAACACGCATCTTAGGAGAGCCATTAATAGTCAGAAGACACTCAACACTGGCTGAAAAAAACATTTGGCTTAGGCAGGAAAATGGCAATTTTTTAAAAGTGGCATTTCTAAAATAGTAATCTAAAATCCGACAACCATTAGATTGGATTTAAATTACTTTTAATTTGAGTCCTTGTATCATAGTTCTAGTTATTCCCAAACTGAAGTTATGCAAGAGAAGGTGTTATACTGTAATCTAGTGAACATTACTTTGGAGGTTTGTCACTGCCAGGACATGTGAAACTTAAGTACACATGTCCTACTTTTACATACAGTGCACCCTGATGTATTGGCATGTATTGCATACCTTAAGGATGAGTTATACCTATTCAATAAAAAGGTTTAGGCTTGATAGGTCAAAATTGCAGTTTGAAATCTGCACACAGGCTGCAGGGGCAGGCCTGAATACCTGCTTTGCCTTGTCACTTTAGTGGTGCACAACTGGTGCTGCTGGACACTGGTAACATTTAACTTGCAGGCCCTAATTACACTGGTACCATACACTAGAGACTTATAAGTAAGTTTTATGTGCCCATTATGATTTATAACCGATTGGACAAGATTTTTGAGATTGTGCACATATCCTAGGGCCTGGGTAGCAGGATCCTAGTGTAGAGAGCCCAAAAACCAACAGCATCAGTTCTGAAAGTTTGGGGTGATCATGCACAAAGAGGGTTTTTCTTACAGTCGTTAGCGGTGGTATCATCATCTTCAAGCTTTTCTTACGTTGTTGAAACGGTCTGAGATCTGTCGGAGGTGGTCATGGAAGTAAAAACTCAATCTATTTTCTCCTCAGTCACAAGAACGAAGGTAGACCAGATTACCCTGACAACTGGTTTAACCTTCTGAATATACCCATTGGGATGGTAAGAAAATGTTCCCACTAAGTTGACAACATAAGCGTAAACACCTTGGGAGCTACAGGGCAATAAACATACCGTTGTGTAAGGGTCACTCCAGGATGAATTGCTGTGCCAGGGACTATTGTGGCCTTCCGTGTCAGACATGATGCAATGTGAGTGGGCTAGCTTCCTCTGTGATTGAGACCTATAGCTCTGACAATTTGTGAATTCTACAATGTCTATGTCAGGTATTAGATGATATTTGTGGAACCCATTGTGTGTACAAACGTGTGTACCATAAATCCATCTTGTAGGCCAAGGAGAGCAAGCTCAGCAAATGAAATAATAGTCTCTGCTATGTCCATTGCATCCACTAGACACAATGCTCCAGTCCCACTCCACTGACAATCATTACAGCAACTTAATTTGCCAAAGCACCTATTTTTGCTTCAACATCAAGTGCATTAACAGCTGCCTCTTTGGAGCAGCCAAAATTCACAAAAGATATCACCAAAAAGGTAACAGACATAGGGGCTCATTCTGAGCCCGGCGGGCGGCGGGAGCCGCCCGCCTGGAGGGAGCCGCCAAATGACCGCACCGCGGTCAAAAGACCGCGGCAGCCATTCAGACATTTCCTCTGGGCCGGCGGGCGCTCTCCAAAAGAGCGCCCGCCGGGCCAGAGGAAATGCCCCTGCAACGAGGACGCCGGCTCAGAATTGAGCCGGCGTAGTTGCAGGGGTGCGACGGGTGCAGTTTGCACCCGTCGCGTATTTCAGTGTCTGCATTGCAGACACTGAAATACACAGTGGGGCCCTCTTACGGGGGCCCCTGCAGTGCCCATGCCATTGGCATGGGCACTGCTGGGGCCCCCAGGGGCCCCGCGGCACCCCCTACCGCCATCCTGTTCCTGGCGGGCGAACCGCCAGGAACAGGATGGCGGTAGGGGGTGTCAGAATCCCCCATGGCGGCGCAGCAAGCTGCGCCGCCATGGGGGATTCCAAGGGCAGCGGAAAACCGGCGGGAGACCGCCGGTTTTCCTTGTCTGACCGCGGCCGAACCGCCGCGGTCAGAATGCCCTGCGGGGCACCGCCTGTCTGTCGGCGGTGCTCCCGCCGACCCTGGCCCCGGCGGTCTGAGACCGCCGGGGTCAGAATGACCCCCATAGTTTGTAATAAATACCCATTTTGCTGAATTCTAGCAATGTTCCAGAAACCAGGAAACAAATCATGTAAAAAAATAACAGAACTGGCTCCCAGTATCAGAAAAGGAACTTCAGGGGCACAGCAGATCAAGTATTGCAAACTGCTACCATGGAAATGCGTGCAACAGGTCCACCTGTGGGTCAATCTTCAATTTAATATTATGAGAGCATAAACCTGCTCCACTCAGATTGTTGCTGGGAGTGGAGCGTCATGACTGTTATCCCTTTTTTCCTGGGCATTCTCTCTCTTAGAGTTACACATGCTAATCTATCAATCGAAGGAGAGCATGTGTGATTAATAGAATGCACATTTAGTTTATTGCTATTTATGCTGCAATGTGATCATCAAGATTGCTTGAATATATTTGTAGTATTTAAACTAAAAGCTGGCTTCTTTTTAAATTATTGTTAAAGAATGGGAATGGCATCATGGCACAGTCTGTTAAATGTTTATTCTGAAAGTTTTCAACAACTACTGAATGAACGTATAAAAGCTAGAAACAGCTTGTGAAGAGAAGAGGCCATCTTCACCCCAGGTGACAGCTGAGCAAGTGGAGCACAATCTCACGCCCCACACTAACTGAAGGCTACTGGGAAAGACAATTGGAGTTTTCCGGCTGTGCTTATCACGCACAGTTGCCCATGTGGAACGATCGTTACCTGAAACACATCTCACTCAAGGCTGGGGTGTATAGCAAATGAGTTCTGCCCATTTAGTCCACCTAGATTTTTTGGCTTTTGACTACCCATTTTGTTTTACTTTTTACTACAAGTAAGCCTCAGTACCGAGTCTCACACATGGCAAATTCATGGTAATTTAAATGACTGTGCATACCGCCAGTGTCTACCTTTAAGATAAGTCGCTTCTGTGTAGCTAGTGTCAAAATCACTTGGCTAGTTACATGTGAAGATGTGTATATGTGTGTGGGCTGGGTGTGTGACACTACCGTCATGCGCACACAGGTAACCTGTCGTAGAAGAGACTCTGCAAGGATTGGTACTGACCTGGCGTAGGCCTTTTAATACAAGTAGGCATTCATAATGTAGGTCTATGGTGCTTACTGGAAAATCTGTAGTGCTTTCACTGTGTTATACATATAGGCAAAATCAGCCCTTAAGTACAATTTCACTCCATATAGGCCTACAAACTACACAAGGTATCAAACTGAGGTAAAACATGCACACCAAGTTTGAAGTTTCAGTTCACAATAACACACATCCACATTTAATAGGACTTCTGGACTTTCTCAGTACCAGTTTATGATCAGTTTCCAGACCTTTTCTATATGCCGTCCCCGAACTGGGGCAAGTTAGTAAAAGCAGAGGGAAGAAAGGCCTCTCCAGCGACTGACCAAGGGAAAGGAAGAGGTAGAGAGGAAATCTGCAGCTGATAATTAACTTGTCACTGTGCACAGACTGACAAGAACAGAGGGGATGGCCAGATCTCTGGAGTCAAGACAGAAGGGGTTTGCCTTTGATGTTTTGGTGGGAAGGAACCAGGCAGTGATGGCAACTAAAGGCAGAGCTGAGGCCCTCACAGGAGTTCTTATCAGAGAATTCTTAAAGTCGACATTTTGGGTTGTCCCACAATGATGTGCAGGAGGGTTGGGACAGGGATGGAGGGATGATGTGGCTTCATGGGATTGGCCAGGGTTGACTGGCCCTTAAAACTTTCCACCGCCACCTAGAAACTCCTGCAGAAGGGAAAGACAGTTGTGAAGACCTTGGGAGGCAACAAGGGTAGAAAGGATGCCAAGCTAAAGAGAAGCCACCTAATGCCCTGCAAAGATGGACTAGGAACTTTGACTCCCACTGACCTGCAGGACCAGGATGGGTCTCTCCAGACACAGTGCCGCTGGCCCCTTGATACTGCAGGAGGACCAGTTGGGGAAAGGCCCTAGACTCTACTACCCCACAGAAATGCCCTGCAAGACAGCCAGGAGACTCTGCTAGCTGGGGCATGCAGGCAAAAGGGTGTTCTGCTGGCTGTGGAAGCGCTGCACAAGATGCGTCCTCCAGCAGGTGATGAGCACAAGGAGCCAAGCAAAAGAGAAGGCTGGTGCAGGGAGACAGAAACCTTAGCTCCTCACGAAAAGCGCACATTTAGAGGCCAGGACGACTGAAAAGGATGCTCTTGATAGTTCAGTTCATCACCAGGAGCAAAACAAAATCCTGGTCGAGTAAATTGGTCCTACAGGGCAGAGTACAGCTCGGTCCTCCAGTTGCCGAGTAGAGTGAAGTACATGGAGCTTTGCTGCCATTCAAGAAATTACCACTGGGGTGGCCCAGGGCCCGGGGGTTGACACAGCTTTATATATTAAATTCTTGGGTAAGGCAGCATGTGTAGGCCCCCTGCAGGCTGACATATGGCCTCAAGGTCCCCATCCCCCAGGACCGGGCACAGCATCTTGGGGACTCCATCACTCAGGACATACGAGGAGAAGCCATCCAGAGGCCAGCTGAGTTGCCGCCCCCCCATGCCCATGTCTGAGGAGGTCAGGTCCAACATTCTCACACTACTTTCCTCATGCTCTTCGTGGGCCGGGATGTTGAAAAGCTTCTTCTGTGGGTCGGAGCCAAGAAGAGAATGGTCCAGCCCAGTGGGGGCAGACAGACGCTTTGCCAGCTCCTGCATGGTGCCAGGAGAGAGATGATGTGTGCAAAGGCAAGGCAGCGGGGCCTTGAGACTCTCCCCACAACGCCCATCGAACCCAGGACAGTTGTGGGTGTCCCAGGTGGGGGCGGGATGCCCAGTGAAAAATACAAAAAGAAAAACAGACATGCAACACAAGGCCACATAGACAAAAAACAAAGGGGGTCATTACAACCCTGGCGGACGGTGTTAAAGCGGCGGTAAGACCGCCAACAGGCTGGCGGTCTTTTTTTCAGTATCATGACCATGGCGGTTACCACCATGCTCATCCACCGCTTCACTGTTCCGCCCGCCGGGGCGGAGACGACCGCTGGGCTGGAGACCTGGGTCTCCAGCCCGGCGGCCGTCACAATACCGCCGCTGGTATTTCGACCCGGCTTACCGCTGTGGATTTCCAGCGGTAGGAACCGCCATGAAATCCATGGCGGTAAACCCTATCAGTGCCAGGGAATTCCTTCCCTGGCACTGATAGGGGTCTCCCCCACCCCGACTCCCTCCCCTACACCCCCCACCACCCCCCAAAGGTGTCAGGGCCCCCCTCCCCACCCCGACCCCCAACATGACAACACTCATACACACACGACACGCACGCAGGCACCACCAACACACATACACGCACACACACCAACATACATGTCTACATCCACAGTCAGACACGCACACCCATATACAGACATACACGCACACATCCATACATACAGGCACTCATTCCCAACACACACAACACACCTGCAAGCATACACGCACTCACACCCCCCTCTACATACTGACGCACACCCCCATGCACCCACACAACACCCCCCACCCCCTCCCCTAACGGACGATCGACTTACCTTGTCCGTCGATCCTCCGGGAGGGGACGGGAGCCATGGGGGCTGCTCCGCCGACACCACACCGCCAACAGAACACCGCAGCGCCGAACCACAGGACGTGATTCGGTAGGCGGTGTTCTGTTGGTGTGGCGGTGGAGGTGGAGCAACCTCCACTTCCCCGCCGCCCGCCAGAATGGCTGTTGGCGGCTCTCCGTCGTAAAAAGGACGGAGAGCAGCCAAGAGTCATAATACGCCGAGCGGCAAACCGCCACTACTGGCGGTCTTCCACACGGCGGTCTTGTTGAAAGACCGCCAAGGTTGTAATGACCCCTAAAGCTGCTCGTATAATATTTATGGATTTGGGTCTGGGCCACCCAATAAAGCCCGCCGAAGGGATATTGTGCATATTTTTGTTTTCTTGTGGTACCCCCGGAAACACAGAGGCATAACAAATGTGTGCCTGGTGTGTCTGGGGGCTGCAAGGAACACAGCAATCCCCAGGAGATGTTTACAAAAACTTGCCATAAGTCACCCAAGGAGCTAAAGGCATGAACCTGGGAGAGGTTTAATTTGGATCTAAAGTGCTATGAGCCAGAGCTGTATGCTTGAGCTTGAAAGTGCAGGGACCCTTTGAAGTTGGCCCTGCAATTGCATTTTGTGCTCTGTAGAATGTGAAGAATGACTCAGACTCAAATTTGGTTGTCAATGAAAATGCTTTATTGAAAATATGGTCATTGAAGAGATAACGTTTACCATTATAATGAATGCTTATTATTAAAAGTACAGTTTCCATTGATTTAAATGATGGTGTCCTGTGATGGTGACGTCTGGCTGATTCTTTTAATGCGGTGACATGATGAGAGCTCTGGTTGCACAACAGTTCTTTGAGATCTCTGTAGACCACCCCCTTCCTTGATCATAGAGAACCTGGTACTGGAACAACAAGTGGGTCAGTGGCTCCCACGTTTATACAGTCAAAGCAGATAGAGTATGTGGTTCACTGTCTGCACTTCAAGAAACCATTTGGTGTGGTTCTAACCCTGACACAGCCTTAGCATAGATCGATGCTCTTCACTGGAAAGTAGTCTCCAGCATGGAACACTCATAATAGAGGTATAAAGAGGAATGAGCTTTCTGTGCCCGGATGTTGTCAGTCTCAGTGAAAAGTGATCCAGGGAAAGTAAAAAGGCTGGCCTCACATAAGGGGCCCTTTTCACCTAGAACAACAGAGTCTGCAGTCCCATTCTTCATCTCCACCATCTACCAAATGACAGTGCTACAAGAAGACTAATCAGCAGGTCCTCCCAGTGAAGAATAAAAAAAAAAAAAAACCTTGTGTCCTCGCTTGCTACTCCAGCATCTAGGTATCCTCCCCTCAGCTTCAGGGATGTCAGCAATATATGTTCAATGTCTTGGAAAGCAAACTCACTTTCATCGTGTGCCCAAGGCCAGGCCAAAGGCATTCATAGTGGATCCCAGGATCCCACACACCTATATTACTGGGGTTTACTCGGAAATTAAATACATGTACCGAAGAGGCCACACTTACAAACATGCACAACATACACTTGGTATGTTAATGCTTAAATCTGTACTTTACACAAATGCACCAGTAGGCCTCTACTCCAGTGACACAGATAAAGAGGTTGGGTCACAACCACTGAATAGCAAAACTGCCACCCCAGCTCTATAGTCTAGACAAATGACAGTAGTCCACTGCCAGTGAAATTATGAGATGCTTAGAGGGAGCACCCATCCAGGTCACAGGACAGGTCCAGGGCATTTTTCATGTCAAGGGGTAGGTGTAGTCCTCTGCACTCTAGATGAGAGTGAAACCACTGCTAAAATAAAAAACCAGATCGCGAATAATATCACTAGGGGACATAGGGAATGGGACACATCTGTACACCCTGCAAGGGACATTACCATCCCAATCATCCCCTAAGACTTTCCTAGAAAAACAAAGAAAATGCTAGCCTGGAAGAGTTCTTCCTTAAAAACAAGTTAACATCAACCCTGAGCACCATTTCGGCAAACTCATCATCAACACCAACTTTCAACTCGACAATAGCTCAATTTGTAATCATTTTTGTACAACTATACCAACTCAAACACCTGGCGGTAATAGTAATACCATGGAGCCTACAGAGTGATCATACTCTGCTAAGTTTTATTTTTCAGCTTGACATAAAACACATAGCTTGTGTACCATATCCCAATGCAGAATTGGAACTTGTGAATCAAATTGAGGATATGTTATGGAATGGTTCACATAGAGCATCTGTCATTCTTCATGTCTCAATATCTTCAAATCGATCAAGCAACAGTGGAGGCGTTTGTGAGGAGTAAAACACCTCTTCAGATCTGGCACATTTTTTTAGAACCTAGGAGGAACCTATAGGAAAAGTTGTGCCATGGCTATCACGTCAAATTTCCGCCAACAATCTTAATAAGGAAAAACAGAAAATCAACACTGATTGATGATGATGATGAGGCCAAAAAAAACGACATTGGAGCTCCATCATACCTTAAGGCAAAATTATATTACAACCATCAATAACATTACAACAGGGTACAAAAAGCTAATTCAAACTAATAAAAATCAATGTGAAAAGCAGCAATGGTATCTCTTTATCCAGGAAGCAGTTGTAAGCAATGCTAGGTCACTCTGGTTACTGGTTGCAAATGGACAGGGAATGAGCAAAATAATATGAGCTCAACTATAGCAGCTTAAAAATGGGCAGCATATTGTCAAACATATCTCTACAATGATAGCCATGGCCATAGTGCAGACACTGAACATCAAAGACCTGAGGACCCACATTCAATCATCCTGGCAGGCAGTTTACACTCAATAAAGTACAGTATGCTTTCCAGAGATGTGGCAAAACAACCTTGGTCATACCTCTAAAAAAAAAATGGTGAGATCTCAGAACCAAGCTCATACAGAACAATACGTTTAATTGATGTAGATGAAAAATCAAGCACAAACATTTGGGATTACGTAAATTAATTGACAGAAGAAAAAGCGTTTTAAACCTAATGGAACGACTAAAGGAATTATACCAGTTGCAATGAGCCACAATAATACAGAACCAAAAAGCCTAGACACAGGTTTCAAGATTGATATCAACTGATCAGCATTACATCGACTTAAGAGCAGTGTGTGGAATAAAATGCGTGACTTCCTCCAATCAACAGCCATTGCTGCATTAGAAAAAAATCAAGGCAATGCATCAACCGAAGAGACGCAAATGCACACCTCTTCTATGCCATTAAAAGGCAGTATAGTATATGAAGCCACTATTATGGTACACAGTAGCACTCTCCCCATCAGAAAAGCATCTGACGACGGGACACCTTCTTATGTAATTGGCATGTGCATGTACGGATACTGTTCAGAATCCAGAATTCCCTTCATGTTACTATGTAGAATTTGACATGCTGCGCAATATGGCTGCCAAGAAAAAACTTTTGTGAGGAACATTAAACCACCAATGCTGTAAAGTTTGTTTAAGGTATCAGAGAAGTCAGCTTTCAAACAAGCCATTTCCTGGCCAAGCCTTGCCATCTCCTCAGAGAAAATCTGAAAGCCAAAAAAATTTGTTTAAAGCCTTAAAACAACAACATGGTTCATCCTCTTCATGTACGCATCCTTTAGCCATGCACATCACTTGGGTGAATCAAACTAAGATTGATGAACTACACAAAATGTGACCTGTAGCAGTGCTCAAACACAAGACACACTAATACCTGTATGATCTATCCAATTTCAGATCCTCTTTTTTGTACAGAAGTCTATACATTCAGAAAAAAACTCTCTATATGTGTCCTTTCTTGTGCACATCATCTTTGAGAGAACAAACCAAAATAGAGCTTACTAACCTAACCTGCAGTACATATGGAAGGACACACGATGATTTTGCGCATCCTATAAACATGATTTAGATAATATGCACCCTTTACTTTGTAGAACACCATCAAGACATCTTAGAGAGTAAATGATTTCATAATTGCTCAGTTACTAGATTTTTGTTTCATGAAATACCAAGGGTCGAAAATGTAACTATATAAAATAAACAGTGGACCCTAATTTTGGAGAATACTGTAATGAAAAAAGCAACACTAGAATGTTAAGCACTCCAATGGACACAATGGAGTGCTCCTGGCTTCTAATGGCTGGTATGAGTCCCGGGGCCCCAACATTCCATTGTTTGCAGCTCACAGCAACAGCTGTGAACAAAGGTCTCACGGATCCCCAGGGATATCAACCCCACTGGGGTCCGTGACGGCTTTGTTTTACAAATTAATTAGAACATTCTGCCCTGATGGGGCGGAATGTTCTAATAGCTTTATAGCTTGCTGTATCTGGGCTATACCGGCAATTAAAGGCGCACTCTATTGTTAAAGGCCCGAGCCAAGCTGGAGGTGGCCTTTAATGCCCGGTATAGCCCACTTTGGCGGGCTGTAAAGCTATATAAAATCCTGCTTTATCATGGAAAATTCCTATTTAAGAATTCATGTGTGATGCTTGTTGAAACATTACACTTACGTAGGTGTGTCAAATGTATTCACGTCTGAGCTGAATCTTGGTGTAAAGGATTGCTGTGTGAATCGGGCATGCTTGAATAGGCTAATTGGGAGATGGATTGTGCGCTGCTGAGTGTTCTAAGTGTGTGAGTATTCCATCAGGTGGATTAAGAGAAGGGCTAATCTGTATTAAACTCTAGCTCCTTTTAGGTTTTTTTTTGTATATGTGGAACTTTGTACCTATACTTGTAGACAGTTTAATAAACTTACTGATACAACCTTGTTGTACATGTGGATCATGAATCCTACAGTCCTCCTTGTTAAGTGCTGACCTTTGTGTGCTTTGTGTGAGAAGAGCCTCTTCAAACACTTAAAAGCAGAGTGCGCTTGACAGGTAAGCCTCTTCCATGCATTCCTGCTCACTGATCTATGGGAACAAAGGTATTCATCATGATGGTGTTTTAATAATACAGTTTTGTGGAAAAAGAAAATTACATGTTACCTGTATTTTTCATGGACAGGGTGCTTTAAAAAGGGATTGTTAAATGGGAACTCGTCAAGCAGGTTTTCATCAGACATACAGTCCCTTTAGCAGTGTTCACTTACCCCTTGTATGCAAAAATGCAATTAACTCACCTTCCTACTCACCCAAGTACTTGTAAAGTCATTATAAGTCTGAGATGAGTCCATCTACTCAGATTAAAGGCGTTTTGCTTTCCAACCTACTCAAATCAGTTTTTAAACATCTTACCGTAGTCATTTGGGAGGTGGAAATAAAAAGGAGCATTTGCCATGCACGTTTCTGTTTTTTCAGTGTCACAATGGACATTTTGCAGACCCTTTATCAATGAACAAAACTTTCCCCTTTATAAGGCTAAGAATGAACGTGTATGGCAAAGACTGCTGCTTGACCTGGATAATTCCGTTCCCGTGGTTTGAGGTGTGCTCCGGAGCAATGGACCCATCTGCAAGCTTCTTGAGATCCTCTGCTGGACCCAGCTACACATAGAGCAGTTGAGTTGTTTGTGTCCCCAGCATGAGACATCTGCCTGTTGAGATCTTCAGGACTGTGTGTTGAGTGTGCTAGAGCTCCAGGGGCTAGTGTGAGGGGAAGCCTAGAGGGCAAAGAGCAGATTAGACCATCGCTGGCAGCTGAAACACACAGATATCAATGAGCTCATCAGAAGAAAGGAGGGGTGTATATGATTAGTTTCACTCAAAAATGGAGGCTAACAATGGTGTATGGCAGCTGTGAGAAAATCCTCCCTTCATGGTTGATTCTGTCACTAGGTAAGCTGGAGGAAATCCAAGTATAAATTAATCTAAAATGATTTTAAAATAAATGGCCCTCAGTTCTGTTCAATAATGACACAGCCAGATTAGCCACTGTTTGAGGAAAGATTCATCCTTGTTATAACCACTTCAGAAAATTTGCCAAATCTAGGTCAGAAAGCAGGAACACCAAAATGTAATCCTACTTGAATCTTGTTTGAATGTGTATTCTCTTTTAAGTTTCTCAATGTGTTCTCAATACAAATGTCTTGTGTATAATAACATTTTATTCTTTTGCAAAACTATTGGTGTCCATGCTCTTGTCAGGGGCAACTGAAATGCATGTTTATAAAGCAGCAGAACACAATGTTCCTTCACGTGCCTCAGTTACATCTGATCATGATATCATTATCACATCCTCCTACCCAGTAAATAACCATGCAACAAATCTGTAGTTTTCAGTATCTTTTTAGCATCTTCTCTTTAAACTAGGACCTACACTCCGCTTCCAAGGCGAAGGCATGTACTAAGTACAAACTATACAGGACAAGGATCTTGTTATGCATCTGAGGCTGCTTTAAGTATTACTGACAACTCCCCACGCTCCTTGAGATGGGCTCTTCGATTTTATTACACTAACTACATCTGAAGGCAACACAAACAAATATTTAGGGGAGAGATGGTCTTTTTGCAATTTTGTAAATGACAGATCTTGAGAGAAACTATTGTAAAAATGCAGTGATGCAATAAACAGCAACAAGCACGTTCAGGAAGGGTGAATGGAAGGAATCACTCATTTTAAAAACATTTCCAGGAACAGATCTGTCCCATTGTCTCAGATTTCTTTGTCCCAGCTATCTTTGCTCACTGTGTGCCTACGGCCCTGAAGTGGCCATGCAAACAAGAGACTGCAAAGAAATTGACTGGTTTCCAGATCCAATTAAAAGTTTCTGTTAATTTAATAATGTCTCCAAAATTGATTTATGCTCACAAATATGTATGTAGCACCTTGAAGTAAAAAGCTCAATTTCAAGCATTCTTAAAATATAGAGGTGTATTTTATGTTATATATTTGATTTCGCTCGACTGCAGAATGTGGTGGTAAAACAGCAGTTTAGAAATAATTGTAATTTCCTTTAGCTTGTGATCCCAGTGTTTGGGCCGTACTGTAATCTAGTATATGGGAGGATACTGGAATCTGGTAAAGTGGCCACCATCTGCTGTATCTTTCCGGTATTGCAGATTCTGCATCTTTCGGATTGTTCAGTTTTTCTCTACACATTTAGTAAATCATGTAGTAGAATGTTAACTAAATTATTATATGTATTTATAAAGCACACGTATCACCAAAAAAGTATAATAGCGCTGGGAACCCTAAATACCAGAGGGAAAGTCCGGCTGCACTGACTGTCCAAGAAAGGGCAGAGGAAATTACTGAGGAAAAAGTCAGGTTTTCAAGGCTTCCCTGAAGCGTAAATGGTTTGTTGAGAGTCTGAGGGCAGCAGGAAGCGGATTCTATAGTTGGGCTGCTTTCACTGAAAATGCCGTCCTTATTGTCTGTTTTTCTTGAAATTGGTTTTGTAACTAAGGTTGAATGAGGAGGATCTAAGATATCCCCTAGGTGAATATTTTTTAAACCGGTTTTGCAATGGAATAGGTCCAGCACCTTGAAGAGTTTTAAAAACAATACATAAGGACTTACAGAATATCCTCTGTTTGACTGGTAGCCAATGTAGTTCCTTCAAGGCATCCGGGCCGGTTTAAAGCCAGTTTGGCCGCGGCGGCTTGAACACCATATAATCCGCGTATTAGGAAGTCTAGGGTACCTAAGAGGAGATAACTGCAATAGTCAAACCTACTCAAGATCACTCTGTGCACAATCAGTGTTTTAGCATGAGAAGGCAGCATGTGTAGATGTTTTCGCAGGCCTCAGTTTGTTGTCAACAATCACTCCCAAATAGTGAACAAGGTTAGATGAAAGACGCTCATCCTTTACTGGTAATGGGCAGAACTTTGTATGGTATGTTATGAGTAACCCATGATTTCTGGATTTCATTTTGTCTTTTTATAACCACATATAACTGTTTATGCCTCTACTTTAATCAGTATGAGGTTTCTGTACTTTTCACTATATGTTAAGTTCCACCCAATTGTATAGTTTCCTTTTGCTTGCTCTGTTGCTTAAATGGTTATTCAGCTTTTCTGCGTGTATTCCTGATTCATGTACTCGGTGTCTTTATAACAGTTTTGAAATGTAACTTGGATGGCCACATGCAATGATGAAATCAACAATTAGTTTTATCGCCATTTAAGTCACTGCTGTTGCAAGTACCTCTGTAGATGAAGGATAGTTTCCTGTAGCCATGCAATGTTCCTCAATGCCCAAGCCTCCATCTACTCAGCATCAGGTATAACTTTTCAATTGAATTCTTGTTAAAATGCAAAATATTTAGAGGATTTTCCGATTTCCCTAGTAGGGACTGTCTAATGCCATAAGAGAAGACTTTTTTTACTTGAAGGTCTTGGCACATTCACAACATCCATGCGGTTACACACTAATGTGAGTCCTCTTGTGTATTATTAGTGACATCTTTATAAAAAAAATATTTTGCGAAATTCAGAATATTTACATGATTTCAGTCTACGGTGACTGTCACCCTATGTAGTGAAAGACTTTTCACATGAAGGGCCAGATTACAAGTTGCTTGTAATGCAACCCCCTGTTTACGCATTAGTCCGAATTACAAGTTTGAAAGTATTTAATGCATCCGATATTTATCGGATGCATTGAATAACTCAACCTTTGTTAAATTTCAGCAGGTCAAACCTACCGAAACTTAACATGGGGAAACGTACTGTATTTACGATATAATGCAGATTTTGGTGTGTTAAACACCAAAATCCGCCCGCATGGTATTCCCCATAAACTTGTAAAGGTGTTATTTATTACACTTGATAAATAACGTACAGCGTGGTATAATTATTTGTAAGGGGAGATAAATAACGCAGCAACTCGTAATCACGCCCTTAGTACAATCCTATGATTTCTTTCCTTTATCTCTTCTCAGGTGGAGTGACACATGATCCTTTTCCTTGAAAGCGTTGTCACATTAAGTAAACGTACAGGATTTCTCTGTGGAAAATTCTCTCATTTGTCACTGGATTCTCACATGTACTCAAGATGTGTGGCTTCTCAGGTGATGCAACAGATTACCTTTTTGTCTGAAAGCTTTAGAACATTCAGAACATTTATATGGTTTCTCACCACTGTGAACTCTCTGATGTATTATCAGCTGTGCCTTTGTACTGAAAGCCTTCTCACAGTCAGAACATTTATATAGTTTCTCACCACTGTGAACTCTCTGATGTATTATCAGCGGTGCCTTTGTACTGATAGTCTTCTCACATTCGGAACATTTATATGGTTTCTCACCTGTGTGAGTTCTCTGGTGACTGGATAGTCCACTTATTCCCTTAAAAGCTTTTTGACATTCCGAACATTTATATGGTTTCTCGCCGGTATGATTTCTTTGATGTATTATTAGCTGGCCCTTTCCAGTGAAACACTTGTCACACTCAGAACATTTATATGGTTTCTCGCCGGTATGATTTCTTTGATGTATTATTAGCTGGCCCTTTCCAGTGAAACACTTGTCACACTCAGAACATTTATATGGTGTCTCACCAGTGTGATTTCTTTGATGTATTATTAGGTGGCCCTTTCTGATGAAACATTTGTCACACTCAGAACATTTATGTGGTTTCTCGCCAGCGTGTGTTCTCTGATGTCTTATCAGAACTGAATTGTGACGGAAAGCCCTATTACATTCAGAACATCTATATGGTTTTTCCCCAGTGTGAATTCTCTCATGTGATGATAACTCACTCTTTTCCTTGAAAGTCTTGTCACACTCAGAACATTTATGTGGTTTCTCGCCAACGTGTGTTCTCTGATGTCTTATCTGATGTGTTTTTTGACGGAAAGCCTTATTACATTCAGAACATCTATATGGTTTTTCCCCAGTGTGAATTCTCTCATGTGATGATAAACCATCCTTTTCCTTGAAAGTCTTGTCACACTCAGAACATTTGTAGGTTTTCTCGCCAGTGTGTGATCTCTGATGTCCTATCAGATGTATTTTTTGACGGAAAGCCTTATTACATTCAGAACATCTATATAGTTTTTCCCCAGTGTGAATTCTCTCATGTGATGATAAATCTTTCTTTTCCTTGAAAGTCTTGTCACACTCAGAACATTTATATGGTTTGTCTCTTGTGTGATTTCTGTGATGTAGTACTAGGTCACCCTTTTGATTGAAAGTCTTGTCACATTCAGAACATTCACATGGTATCTTACCAGTATTAGTTTGCTGATGTATAATCAGCGGTCCCTTTGGAAAGCACACCTGGTCATACCCAGTGCATGTATATGGTCTTGGTTCAGCGTAGCCAGACTTTTGTCCAATGAGCAAACCATTTTTGATAAAACCTTTACATTTGAGGCATTGAAATGTTTCTTCTTCCGTATGGTTTTGTTTGCCTACCATCAACTGGCTTTTTCTAATAAAAGGCTTGGTAAACATTGTAGATTTATTGTGTCTTAATAAGCAGTGATGTCCTTGATTTTTTTTCCATATGTGTATTTATATAGAAATCTGTCACATTTAGGGCATTTGTGTACCTCCTCCATTATGCATACACTATGTTTAAATAATTACATTCTTGTAATTGCAGAGATACTGAGTAAACGCATGTAGCTTCTCCTGTGTCTGTCCAGGTTAGTACTTTCTTGTTAGCTAAATGTTACTTACACATATAAATGAAAAATAACGTCTCTACAAAGTAAATTCTTAGCACTAATATTAGAACTGCAAAGTAAGTGTCTTTGCCTTCACAAATTAGGTATATCCTTTCTACTGATAGTCCCACTGTGTATAGGTGCTCAGCTAAGTTAATAGCTTGGAGGTATCACTTCTCCATTCTAGCTGTCTCTTATTTCCTTTCTCGTCAGTATAAAGTCAATATTAAAGCATTAGTTGGCATTTTTAAAGCACATTTAGTGCTCAGTTATGATCTCTTTTCTTTATGGCACATGTGATTTATTATAAGAAAGCCATTTCTCATATTCTGTACTCTTCTCATATTCAGAGTTTATTTACAGGGCAACGCTCTGTGCTAGCCTCTACTGAGGGGATATTATTAGAGTTCATTGGACTGTTAATATATTGTCATATTCATGAGATATTCCTTACTCCTTTGTTGTGATGTAATATGTCACATTCATCAGACACACATCATTCCATTGGTGTCTGCTATCAATTCTGCACAGAAAAAAAGTGGTTTGTGCAAACAGCGCACATCAGTAACAGCTGTAGAGCTTCGCAAAGTTTCCGACAACTGTTTAGTAGTTTTCAGAGGGTTAATGTCGCAAAAGTTGAATTGCAATTCTTGGTGTGAGCGATATTCCCTTGACCATTGCTTGTATTCTGAATTTCTTTCACTTACAGGAGAAAACAAAAATAAGTATTAGCATTTTATAAGCCACAAAATACAAATATCAGCATTAAAAAAACAATCAATTTGTTTGTTTTGCTATATGGAAATGAAGTTAGAACAGCCAGGAACGCAACTGGAAGTGATAGTCACAGCCCATTAGCTTAGAAATAATATAAACATAATCTAGTGACCACAGTATTTTATTCATATATGAACAAAAATATTTGCAACCCTGTAATGAGGTCCAGAGCACACTGTTAATCAGCCACTAACAATGTTCACAACAAAAATTATAATTGACACCGAGATATCTGTAATCCAATTACCAAACACACATGAAGAAACATAGGTAAAATTGGTTAACATGACTCTGCTGACAACATGGATCAATACAAAAACCTGGATGTGTAATACAATGATTACAGCATGAACTGACACTGACATAAAGACATCTATCATTAAATGGTGATTTCCACAGCATGTATTGGGATAAGTGAGAATGCTTCTATGACATTTATTTATTTATTCATTCGGTTATTTGAGGAGCACAGCAATACCAATTATCATTTACTGGTGCTAAGAGAGAGGAAGCTGCAGCCAGGGGTTAAGGTTTTATTGAACAAATTGCCAAGGTTTTAGAAGCTTTGTGCAAACAAGGTTATCAGGCATCAATCAGAAATATAAAAAGAAGAGAATTCCAAAGTTTAGCAACAGTGACTGAAAGGCACACTGGCTTTTCAGGGATGTGCAATGGGAAGACTGAAGAGGAACAAAGAATTCAGGTCAGAGAGTACAATCAAACCAACTCCTTGATGAATGTTTCAGTGTATATTTTTGCAACAGATCGAAGGTCCCATAGGCACAGTTTAAAACTCAAACAGTGATACTTGTGATCTACTTACAGCGTGGATATGCCAAAAACAAACATACCGGGGCTGTGGTCAACCAACTTGGCAGAGCGGATGTAACCTGCTCGAGCTCTACTGCATTCTCTCAACATAAGCAAAGTAATGGAGTCTCTCACCGCAAATATGCCCGCTAATGCTTATTGCTGATGTCGGAGCAGTGGGAAACTCTGAAGGATGCTAAAACAATAATGATTGTAACAGCTCCGGGCCAGCCCTTTTAGAAACGCTGGTGACCTACATTGCCGCAGAGTAATGGCTGCGACGTGAGTGAACCCGCTGCTGTGACCGTGAACACGAACGTGGCTGACGACCTGCACTGTGCTCTGGCTGACATTAAACTCACTCCCATTGACGAAGGCAAGTGGCAAACTCCTTTTTTAGGGAAAAGCTTTACCAAGGAAATTTTTACACCAAACTGCAGCACTCTTTCTTTATTGACTACTTTAATATGGCACCCATGCAGGATGGCACCCTCATGGTGGCACAGACTGGTCCACATTGTAATAATACCCCAGCAGCGATGGCGAAACTCTCCCTCCCTGCCATGGCACAGTGAAACACCACCTAGAAACCTACATCGAAGCAGCATTGGAAACAACATGAACACTCCTTAGGTCACTCTAGCGCTTGCAGTTCTGTCCCTATGTACCTCTGAGAGCCTAATGAGACTAGTGGCAACCGGTTACGTGCACTCTGTTTTTTTACTCACCACCACCAAACTCCATGAAGGAAATGATGAAATCTATATAGTAGGCTTTACCAAATTGTAGTAAAGCAGTAGGTGCCAGCTTCCTCCTCGTAAAAGAGCTCCTCCATTTAATCAGACCACACAGACTTGACGAAATTGACTGTGAAACAGGCTCGAAGCCTCTAGCTCTATAGAGCCTCACAAAGGCGGTGAACCAGCAGCCATATGGACAGAATAATTCACTATCACTACTCTCTGCCTAATGAGTGATAAGGAAATAATGCAGGGACCGTGACCCACCACGTGACCCCTCATGCTCTATTGGGGGCTGCCATTGAGAGTTCCTGCTCACTACCCATAGTCTCAAATCCGTAACTGCGCGCTACATGCCTCCGAAAAAGCCACAAACTAACAGTGTTGTTATTTTTAATCAACCGAAGCAAGAGACTTGAGCTATACTGCAGCCAAAGTGAGCAAAATGGCATTAGCTAAGGAAGATCTTCTTTCCACCCTTCAAGAATTTAAAAGAGAATTCAGAGAAGAACTCAAAGCAGACCTCATCACCTCTTTGGAAATCTTTCGATCCGACCTCAACTCTAAACTCACTATCCTACAACAAGATGTAAACTCTATTGGAACCCGTGCACTTGACCATGAAGGTAAATGCAAGACTCTTGAACAACGAATGGATCGCCTAGAGGGCTGTTCAGACCAACTTAAGGAACACCGCCAAGCTGCAATACTGAAATGTGAAGACATGGAAAAATCGCTCACAGCAAGATAACATTCGCCTACGAAATCTGGAGGAGGGAGAGGACAGTCCAGACCTAGAGGTATTCATTGTAGGCCTATTCTCAGAAACTCTGGAAAAGAGCAGCACTAAGATTAAACTTGATCGTGTCCACTGATATAGGGTGAAGGGCAACGACCCAGCGATGTCCTGGCAAAGCTACACTCTTTCAAAGTGAAGGACGCAATTTTGCAACCTACGAGAAAAATAGAAGAAATATCCATCTAAGGCATGACATGTTCCATGATATTGCTCCAGCTACTTTAGCCCGACAGCTGCAGTTCCCACCTATCGCTGACAAACTATGCCAGGGCCACATCACGTACACATGGACTTATTATTATGGCCGAGCCTTTGAGTACCAAAACAAAACACATCATTCATGAACATAGCAGACGCCACAGCATTGCTTGGGGTGACAATCTCTGAACTGGACACACTCTGAGGACAATTCGGAAGGACCATCCATGAGCCCCAAGATTGGGGCAGAACGGAGACAATGGCTTTCACAACAACGTCCCAGACGACAAGGGATACGCTGGGCCCCAGGTTGATATGGTCACCCATGTTTCTTTTTTACTTTATCAGGAGAAAGATTTTCAGAAAAAACGAACATTTGAATACAGATTTGAACTAAACTGAAGCCTGTTCATACATGTACGGCAGGCCCCTATCTGGGAGTATAATCCTTGTCTGTGTACAACCTGCCACTCTTTCACTGAAAGACTACACAATGAACATTGAAACCCCAGAGACCTACCTGTCTGACTTGATCTTCTTTAAATTCTCATTACCTTAATATTGGATTTATATAGCAAGAATGCTTATGTGGTTTACGACCTAGGAGCTCGCACTTATGTGACTTATCCCAACACTACACAACTGTTGGGGAACCAGGATTCCTAAATGTTATTGTTTTGTTGTTTACAACCTTTTACTCCATGAGTGGGACTGTATTGGTGTGTTTTGGGGGCGAAGGGTTTCCCTCCTCTTTCATTCACCAAATACGATAAGAAGGGAATAATAATTATGGTGAAAGGAGAATGAATGGGCAGGACATGCACAATAGCCTCAGTTTGTACCCCCTATTCAGCACAAACTACCTTTCTTCACTCATTCCTCACTCTTTTGGGGGTTTGCAGAGGGGGAAATCATACTAATGGGAGACACTATTCTTATTTGGGATCCAGCACTAGATAGCACCCATCCACATGCTCTATAGCGGGAAGCTTCACTAAAGCCCCAAAGCAGGACCTCCAATCAATAGGCTTGCTAGATGCTTGGAGGACAACACACTCTACCACGCAAGACTATACTTTTTTCCCTCACACGTCCACTTACATATTCAAGACTCGGTTACACATTTATAAGTCAATCATTGCAACACTATTCTGGCGACCAATTTCCCCACAATTGCACTATCAGATCAGACCCTTGTAGAGCTCACACTAGACTGGACAACCCTCAAACCTAAGCTCCACTGGTGGTTGTAGGGAGCTGGGTTCTGTTTGCAGTACCCCACTGTTAGAAATTGTGTTTCTGGTTGGCTAGGGTATACACCTAAGCCAGGCAAAACCCACCATTCTAGTCAGGGTGAGGGAGATACACACTCAGATAACCGTGTGTGCCAGGTCCCTTAGCACTGCATATGCCAGGTGTTAGTCACCCCTAAGGCAGGGTGCATCCAGACATATGTGAGGGCCTATAAGCATGAACAGATATGCCCCTGCTATGTCTCAGTTGATTCAGAGACATAGTAAGTGTACAGGGAAGCCATTATTAATGCAAGTGATGGACACTGGTCATTACGGGTTCCCCAGCTACATGATGGCTCCTCTGAATCCTGGGATGTTTGGTATCAAACATCTCAGAATAATAAACCCACACTGATGCCAGTGTTGGATTTATTAATAAAACCCTGAAAACCTACCAACTCCTAGCTTGGACACTGACAGGTCAAAACCAGTACAGCCACCTTAGACAGAGTTCTGTCCCCCTGAGATGAGAGTCAACTCTCTTGAGGGCTCAGAACGAAGACATGCTTTGGGCGGAGGTGCTAGCACCTCGTCCAGGCAGGATGGACATTCCAAGGTCAGGAGCTTTAAAGGCCTTGTCGCCTTTGTAATGTGACACAGGCCTCTCCAAATGGTAGAGGAGGCTAACCCCCACTTCCTGACCCCACTTTTTGGTGACAGGACTGGCAGGAACATTAGGCAGATTGAGAGGTGTGCCCACTTCATGCCAGTCCCACCCCTACGGTGGACGAGCTGAAGCAGACACTACCTACATTTCTCCATCTTGTTTGTAAGGAATTTAGGCTCCTAGGGTTATGCCCACTTCCCAACAGAAGTGGTCATAAAGAGGGTGTAGTCACCCTAAAGGTGAGTAGCCCAGTAGCTACCACCTGGCACACCCTGTAACACCCCTAAATTCAGTATTTAGGGGGCACTCCTGAACCCTAGAAGGCAGATTCCTGATGACCTAAGAAGAGCTGGACACTAAAGAGTCGCATCAGCAAAGAAGACTGCAGACAGCAACTGACTTGGCCCTAGCCCTATGGGCCTGTCTGCAGCCCTCAATGATCCTGCGCAAAAGTCTAGTCCTGCAACCCAACAACCTCCAAAGCTTTGGAAGGACTGCCTGCCTTCAACAAAGATCAAGATCTCCCAAGAACAGCAGACCTGTTCAAGAAGAGACCAACTTTAAAAGAAAAAGAACTCTGCCCTGAGGAACTGCAAAACTTTTTCCGGGCTCACCTCTGCACCAGACGCCCATGGCCCAAGTTCAAGTGGCCCACCAGTCCTGTGCTGGTTCCCTTAGCAAGCCTGAGCCCATGTCCAGCGTGGGCTCACCCCTGCAGGTCTCTGCCTCGAAGCCTGCAGCCTCAAACTGAAGACTCCCCCTGACCGCGACCTACCCGGTAAGCTGTTCCCGAGGCCAAAGCAAACACCTGCACCCAAAACCCCTGGGGAGCTGGACCAACGGTGTTCCCAAGTCCACTAGCATCAGAACTTACCTGGGCAGCTGTGGGTTTTCTTCATTCAGCCTCCTGGCCCAAGGCTGCAGCCTTTCTCTAAAACTCATCTCGCCCATCGATTAACATCCGGTGTCCGATGCTGTATTGGCACTCTACACCCAGCTGCCCCCGTGCCGCTGAGGGTGTAATTTTGGTGCTGCCTTGTGCCCCTCCCTTGTGCTTACCTTAACCCTGGGAGATCGACCCCTGACACTGGTTTACTCACCTGTAAGCAGCACATCTTTGTTCACCCACAGTTGCCATTGGTTAACATTGGGCAGCCAACCCCAAATTTGACCTCTGCACCCAGCCGCCCATTGCCGCTGTGGGTGCACTCTTGGTACTGATCTGAACCTTGCCTGGTGTTGACCTGAAACCCCGAACACTGGATTTGTAAGTCGTGTACTTACCTACAAAGCTGCATTCTTGTTTTCCTGCTATAGGTTAACATTGAGAACTCTAAAAATTGCAAGTATTTATCATCTAAAAAGTACCTTATGACAAAGTTCTTTGGTTCAAAGCATATATAAAAGCAAACGTTATTTTTCTAAACTGGTCTCAGATTTATTCATTGAGCGTGTCTCACATTTATTGCCTCTGAGTACAACAAATGTTGAACACAACTCCATGATAAACCTAACTGCTCGCCCACACTACCACAAATAGAGCATTAGACCAACTTACTTTTGCCTCTTCAAACCAATTGGGGATCCACTGGACTTTCTGCATTATGTACTTCATTTTAGTGAACTATATAGCGAGCCAGCTTCCTTCACTGGTTTTTCCTCTGTTCTCTTACTAGGGACCACCTCTTTCAAGACGAGATACGTAAAACCATTTGAGATTTTTTTCCAATTGAACGACCCTCGAGTCACCTGTCCGCTACACGGGATGCCTTTAAAGTACTCGTTAGAGGGAAATGTAGCTCCCCGTCATCTGCTTTAATAAATAAAATAAAAAATGTTAGAAATGGGGTTTTTTGTTGGCCGTCAGGTTGCCCTCTGTCCAAGCAAGAACCCTCACTCTAGTCAGGGTAAGTCACACACAATCCAAAATCAGCCTGTGCTCACCCTCCGGTAGCTTGGCACGAGCAGTCAGGCTTAACTTAGAAGGCCATGTGTAAAGCATTTGTGCAATAAATCATACAACCATAGCATAACACCTACAAAAATACACCACACAGTGTTTAGAAAAATATATAATATTTATCTGGGTATCTTCAGGTCAAAACGATCAAAGTTGCAATACGAATTGTAGAAATATCACTGAAAAGTGATATACAGTGTCTTAAGTCTTTAGAATATAAACAAAGTCTCTTTCAAGCACAAGTACCTGGTTGGGAGTGGAAAAATCTCCTCAGAGGGCCACAAGAGAAGAGGTGCGTGGAAAAAGGGTGTGGGCGTCGATTTCTCCCCAGCACACACGGACTTGCATCGTTATTTTCCACGCGGGGAAGTCGGCGTCGTTTTCCGGCGCTCGGACAGTCTCTTTCTGTGGATCGCGGGGATTACCAGATGTCCCGGGTCTGTGCGTGGATTTTCCTGCTTGTTCTCCGGCTGCACGTCGGTCTGCGGGGCTGCGTGTCGAAATTACGATCTCACGGCAGGCGTCGCGTCGATTTCTCCTCTGGATGTCGATCTGCGGGGCTGCGCGTCGAAATTACGATATCACGGCAGGCGTCGCGCCGATTTCTCCTCTGGATGTCGATCTGCGGGGCTGCGCGTCGAAATTACGATCTCACGGCAGGCGTCGCGTCGATTTCTCCTCTAGAGGTCGGGCGGCGTGTCCTTGCGAGGCCGTGCGTCGGATTTTCGATCGTCCCAAGAGCGTCGCGTCTATCAGCCTCGGTGTGCGGCGTTTTTCTCACCACGGAACAAGCTGTGCGTCGAAATTTTCGCCGCACGGAGCGTCCAAGTAAAAGAGAGAAGTCTTTTTGGTCCTGAGACTTCAGGGAACAGGAGGCAAGCTCTATCCAAGCCCTTGGAGAGCACTTTCACAGCCAGACAAGAGTTCAGCAAGGCAGCAGGGCAACAGCAAGTCAGCAGTCCTTTGTAGAAAGCAGACAGGTGAGTCCTTTGAGCAGCCAGGCAGTTCTTCTTGGCAGGATGTAGTTTCTGGTTCAGGTTTCTTCTCCAGCAAGTGTCTGATGAGGTAGGGCAGAGGCCCTGTTTTATACTAAGTTGTGCCTTTGAAGTGGGGGTGACTTCAAAGAGTGTCTAAGAAATGCACCAAGCCCCCTTTCAGTTCAATCCTGTCTGCCAGAGTCCCAGTAGGGGGCGTGGCAGTCCTTTGTGTGAGGGCAGGCCCTCCACCCTCCCAGCCCAGGAAGACCCATTCAAAATGCAGATGTATGCAAGTGAGGCTGAGTACCCTGTGTTTGGGGTGTGTCTGAGTGAATGCACAAGGAGCTGTCAACTAAACCTAGCCAGACGTGGATTGAAGGGCACAACAAGATTTTAGTGCAAAGAAATGCTCACTTTCTAAAAGTGGCATTTCTAGAATAGTAATATTAAATCCAACTTCACCAGTCAGCAGGATTTTGTATTACCATTCTGGCCATACTAAATATGACCTACCTGCTTCTTTCAGATCAGCAGCTGCCACTTCAACAGTGTATGAGGGCAGCCCTAATGTTAGCCTATGAAAGGAGCAGGCCTCACAGTAGTGTAAAAACGAATTTAGGAGTTTTACACTACCAGGACATATAACTACACAGGTACATGTCCTGCCTTTTACCTACACAGCACCCTGCTCTAGGGGTTACCTAGGGCACACATTAGGGATGACTTATATGTAGTAAAAGGGGAGTTCTAGGCTTGGCAAGTACTTTTAAATGCCAAGTCGAAGTGGCAGTGAAACTGCACACACAGGCCTTGCAATGGCAGGCCTGAGACAGGGTTAAGGGGCTACTGAGGTGGGTGGCACAACCAGTGCTGCAGGCCCACTAGTAGCATTTAATCTCCCTGCCCTAGGCACATGCAGTGCACTCTACCAGGGACTTACAAGTAAATTAAATAGTCAATCATGGATAAACCAATCAGTAGTACAATTTACACAGAGAGCATATGCACTTTAGCACTGGTTAGCAGTGGTAAAGTGCCCAGAGGTCAAAAGCCAACAACAACAGGTCAGAAAAAATAGGAGGAAGGAGGCAAAAAGTTTGGGGATGTCCCTGTCAAAAAGCCAGGTCCAACATGACCCCCTACCAGCTTAAAGCCAGGGGAGAACAATCACTATCCTGATGTACTTCCCTGTTTGAGGTGACAGAACAAGGACCCAGGCCCACAACAGCAGGGGCATGCTCCAGTTCTTCGCCTTCCTGACTCCAATTGGATCCCTCTGTCCATACTCTCAGGGCCGACTAAGCCATCCCATGGGGAACTTTTCTCCTTACCTGGGGATCCCATCTGTGCAGCACCTAACCTTACCTTGCTCACAGATGTATCCCAGGAGCAGGATAGTACCACCATGACCAACACAGTGGTGTTGCCCACTCTACCCCTGGGGTGTGACACTTGTCCCCTCCCCAGGGATAACTCTGTCCACCCGGACAGCAAGCCACAGTGATTACTGACAGCTGCCAGGGATGAGAGCCAGGCCCCAGGCCTCTCAAAGCTCTCCAACCACTGTGGCTGTGGAGAGTGGGGGGCGGTAGCCCCAGGTGCTGGGCACCCTTTAACCACTCTCCCTTCCACCAGGTCAGGGATGACAGCCTGAACCTGGTCCTCCCCTCTGGGGCTCTGTACCCTCCCTCCTGGAGCGGTACCCCCAGAGTCCAACATGGTCAGGGTGCTTACAGAAGTCGCCCTGTACCATTCCTCCACCAGTGCAGGGCTGTTAACCTGCAACTGGCCCTCCAACCTGGGGCCTGTACCTTCAGGTTGGACTAGGGCCCGGGGTGAGGCTTCCCTCCCCCTGCCCTCCCTTCTGGGGTCCAGCACCCTCCAACTAGGAGTGGCCTCCTCAGAAGACAACATGGTAGGGGCACTGTTATCAGTAGCCCCTCCCTCCAGGTCCGGGGGGACACCCTGAACCTGGTCTTCCAGCCCAGGGTCTGTACCCTCAGACTGGATCACTGCCTGGCAAACCAGGACTTCCTGGGAGGCACACCTACCCCCCACCAGGTCAGAGTTTAACCTCTGCACCTGACCATTCAACTCAGAGTCACCACCCTGAAGTTGAACAATTGCCTGGCACGCCAGGACTTCCTGGAGGGCACACTGACCCTCCACCAGGTCAGAGTTTAACCTCTGGACCTGGTTCTCCAACCTAGGGTCACCACCCTGAGGTTGGGCTACTGCCTGGCACGCCAGGGCTTTCTGGGGGGCACACCTACCCCCCACCAGGTCAGAGTTTAACCTCTGAACCCGGTTATCCAACCCAGAGTCAGCACCCTGAGGTTGGACAACTGCCTGGTACACCAGGACTTCCAGGGAGGCACACCTACCTCCCACCAGGTCAGAGTTTAACCTCTGAGCCTGGTGCCCCAACCCAGGGTCACCACCCTGAGGTTGGGCAATTGCCTGGCACGCCAGGACTTTCTGGGGGGCACACCTACCCCCCACCAGGTCAGATTTTAACCTCTGGACCTGGTCATCCAACCCAGAGTCACCACCCTGAGGTTGAACAATTGCCTGGCACGCCAGGACTTTCTGGGGAGCACACCTACCACCCACCAGGTCAGAGTTTAACCTCTGAACCCGGTTATCCAACCCAGAGTCAGCACCCTGAGGTTGGACTACTGCCTGGTACACCAGGACTTTCGGGGGGCACGCCTACCTCCCAACAGGTCAGAGCTTATCCCCTGAACCTGGTTAGCCAACCCATTGTCACCACCCTGAGGTTGAACCATTGCCTGGCAGGCCAGGACTTCCAGGGAGGCACACCTACCTCCCACCAGGTCAGAGTTTAACCTCTGAGCCTGGTTCCCCAACCCAGGGTCACCACTCTGAGGTTGGGCAATTGCCTGGCATGCCAGGACTTTCTGGGGGGCACATCTACCCCCCCACCAGGTCAGAGTTTAACCTCTGAACCTGGTCATCCAACCCAGAGTCAACACCCTGAGGTTGGACAATTGCCTGGCACAGCAGGACTTCTTGGGAGGCACATCTACCTCCCACCAGGTCAGAGTTTAACCTCTGAACCTGGGTATCCAACCCAGAGTCACCACCCTGCGGTTGAATCTTTGCCTGGCATGCCAGGACTTCCTGGGGGGCACTCTCACCCCCCACAAGGGACACACCGTCCCCAAGGGCCCCACAAGAGTCTGGTTGGCGCAGGTCTCCCGACCTCTGCCCATCCGGCAGAGTCTGGGTTTCCCCCAAACCAGAAACGGTTTCACCTGGGTCATTCCTGGGGGGGCTCTGCTCTCAGAGCTGTCCCCTGACTCTCAAGGTCCTCCACTGGGGTCTGCAACCCCCTCTCAACCCTATGTCTGGACTTCTGCACCCCCTCACTAGGAGGGGTACTGCCAGACACCAGAACTGTTGGGATGCTGGCTACAGTCACCCCCCCAAGTTCTTCTGACACTGCGGGGCTTCCCTCAAAAGGTGGCCCTACGGTACAGGCTAGGCTTCTCTCCTGGGGTTCCCTCATGGAACACTCTAGGACCTGGGACCTACCTGGGACACTACAATCCTTTCCCACCACACTCGGTTGGGAATCACCTAGACCACTCCCTTGAGGAGCACCCCCAAATGCCTCTTCAGACTCTCTGGTACTCACCCAGAAGTCTGCCTCCATTGTAAGTTCCCTGGGGTCAGAGAACTCACACTCCACCTGGTGTTGGCGTAGCTCTGGAAAATAAGGACCAGACATATGCTCTCCAGCAATTACATCATTCTGCCCTTCACATGTATTAACCACAGTACCCTTCACCCAACCACCCAGTAACTCAACCTTGGAAAAGCACTCTACTTAACCCTCCTGAGACTGGTGAGACAGTATCTGTCTGTCCCCGACACTCAACCCATACTCTTCTGGGATGTCTCTACACTCTATATCCAGGACGTCCACCAGGGGGGAACCCTTTTCTCTGTCACTCTCTGCTAGAGTCAGTAAAGTGTCCCTCCCCCCAGTAGGAATATGACTCCCTGTGCCAGTTACCCAATCCTTCTCAGGGACCCTGTGCATAACGGGAACTACCTCATACCCTTGAACCGCCTGGGGTGTGTCAACTCCCTTCTTCAAGTTGGGCACCACATCTCTGGGCTTGTGCCCTCCTTCAGCAGTACTAGATGCAAGATTTTTGCTGCCACCATCTGAACTGGACTCAGCCCTTCCGGCCTCCAGTTTCAGCTCTTTACAGCTCAGCTCTTGAGCTGCAATCTTTTCTTCTTCCAGGGCTAAGAGTCTTTTTGCCTCAACCTCTGCAAGATACTCCTCTAATTGTTGCTCCTGCCGCCTTTGACTTCGGAGCCATTCATCTATTTCTGGGTCACTGTCCTCACCTGAGTAGTCTTCCTCCTCATGTGAGTAGTCTTCCTCCTCATGTGCGTAGTCGTCCTCCTCATCTGAGGGGTACTTAGTCATTTGGTTTCTTGCTGCCTCTCTCTCTGCCCATCTTTCCTTCCCCCAGACTATGTAGTGATGGAGCATCTCCGCCTTAGTAGATCTCCTTGCTACAGGAAGGCCCCATTTTCTGCAAAGCTTCCTTAGGTCAGCCTTAGTGAGGTGGTCAGTGCGCACAAAGAATGAGTAGGTAAGCAATCCCATTCTGATAAGATCTTGCCAGCAAAAACCAAAATCCAAAGTCCAAAATATCAATAGTATATCCAGGAGGACATCAGAGAATCAAAAGCCAAAAAAAAAGATGAAAAATCAAGTTGACCTTCAACTGTGGGTAGGTAGTGAAATACTTAGCTACTGTATGTCACTGCACAAACACAAGTCCTATCCTCACCGCTGATCACCAATGTTAGAAATGGGGTTTTTGGTTGGCCGTCAGGTTGCCCTCTGTCCAAGCAAGAACCCTCACTCTAGTCAGGGTAAGTCACACACAATCCAAAATCAGCCTGTGCTCACCCTCCGGTAGCTTGGCACGAGCAGTCAGGCTTAATTTAGAAGGCCATGTGTAAAGCATTTGTGCAATAAATCATACAACACCATAGCATAACACCTACAAAAATACACCACACAGTGTTTAGAAAAATATATAATATTTATCTGGGTATCTTCAGGTCAAAACGATCAAAGTTGCAATACGAATTGTAGAAATATCACTGAAAAGTGATATACAGTGTCTTAAGTCTTTAGAATATAAACAAAGTCTCTTTCAAGCACAAGTACCTGGTTGGGAGTGGAAAAATCTCCTCAGAGGGCCACAAGAGAAGAGGTGCGTGGAAAAAGGGTGTGGGCGTTGCTTTCTCCCCAGCACACACGGACGTGCGTCGTTATTTTCCACGCGGGGAAGTCGGCGTAGTTTTCCGGCGCTCGGACAGTCTCTTTCTGTGGATCGCAGGGATTACCAGATGTCCCGGGTTTGTGCGTGGATTTTCCTGCTTGTTCTCCGGCTGCGCGTCGGTCTGCGGGGCTGCGCGTCGAAATTACGATCTCACGGCAGGCGTTGCGTCGATTTCTCCTCTGGATGTCGATCTGCGGGGCTGCGCGTCGAAATTACGATCTCACGGCAGGCGTCGCGTCGATTTCTCCTCTAGAGGTCGGGCGGCGTTGTCCTTGCGAGGCCGTGCGTCGGATTTTCGATCGTCCCAAGAGCGTTGCGTCGATCAGCGTCAGTGTGCGGCGTTTTTCTCGCCACGGAACAAGCTGTGCGTCGAAATTTTCGGCGCACGGAGCGTCCAAGTAAAAGAGAGAAGTCTTTTTGGTCCTGAGACTTCAGGGAACAGGAGGCAAGCTCTATCCAAGCCCTTGGAGAGCACTTTCACAGCCAGACAAGAGTTCAGCAAGGCAGCAGTCCTTTGTAGAAAGCAGACAGGTGAGTCCTTTGAGCAGCCAGGCAGTTCTTCTTGGCAGGATGTAGTTTCTGGTTCAGGTTTCTTCTCCAGCAAGTGTCTGATGAGGTAGGGCAGAGGCCCTGTTTTATACTAAGTTGTGCCTTTAAAGTGGGGGTGACTTCAAAGAGTGTCTAAGAAATGCACCAAGCCCCCTTTCAGTTCAATCCTGTCTGCCAGAGTCCCAGTAGGGGGTGTGGCAGTCCTTTGTGTGAGGGCAGGCCCTCCACCCTCCCAGCCCAGGAAGACCCATTCAAAATGCAGATGTATGCAAGTGAGGCCGAGTACCCTGTGTTTGGGGTGTGTCTGAGTGAATGCACAAGGAGCTGTCAACTGAACCTAGCCAGACGTGGATTGAAGGGCACAACAAGATTTTAGTGCAAAGAAATGCTCACTTTCTAAAAGTGGCATTTCTAGAATAGTAATATTAAATCCGACTTCACCAGTCAGCAGGATTTTGTATTACCATTCTGGCCATACTAAATATGACCTTCCTGCTTCTTTCAGATCAGCAGCTGCCACTTCAACAGTGTATGAGGGCAGCCCCAATGTTAGCCTATGAAAGGAGCAGGCCTCACAGTAGTGTAAAAACAAATTTAGGAGTTTTACACTACCAGGACATATAACTACACAGGTACATGTCCTGCCTTTTACCTACACAGCACCCTGCTCTAGGGGTTACCTAGGGCACACATTAGGGATGACTTATATGTAGTAAAAGGGGAGTTCTAGGCTTGGCAAGTACTTTTAAATGCCAAGTCGAAGTGGCAGTGAAACTACACACACAGGCCTTGCAATGGCAGGCCTGAGACAGGGTTAAGGGGCTACTGAGGTGGGTGGCACAACTAGTGCTGCAGGCCCACTAGTAGCATTTAATCTCCCTGCCCTAGGCACATGTAGTGCACTCTACCAGGGACTTACAAGTAAATTAAATAGTCAATCATGGATAAACCAATCAGTAGTACAATTTACACAGAGAGCATATGCACTTTAGCACTGGTTAGCAGTGGTAAAGTGCCCAGAGGTCAAAAGCCAACAACAACAGGTCAGAAAAAATAGGAGGAAGGAGGCAAAAAGTTTGGGGATGTCCCTGTCAAAAAGCCAGGTCCAACACCCGTCATCTGCTTTAATAAATAAAATAAAAAAATCAAGATAGGCTCACTCTTGAAACAGAACTCCAAACAGCAGGAAGGGCACACACTCCCCGGCCTTGCACTCCAAAGGAAGGTCACAGCTGAGGCCCTCATTATGTCCCTGGTTAATGTGGCTGTAGTACCGCCAACAGGCTGGCGGTACATACCGCCTCATCATGAGATTCATCCACACAGCCCTCCACCCCCCCATACAAGCACACAGACACGCACCACGCATACACCCATTAACTTACACTCATCCATACACGCATTCATACACACAGTGGCATACACGCATTCATTCACGCATTCTTTCAGACATACACGCTCGACACCCCCCCTCCCCTGTCAGACGATCACCTTACCTGCTCTGGGGAGGTCGTCCAGCAGGGAAAGGGAAGGGGTGCTGCTACCACCAGCACCGCCCCGACAGCTGAACACTGCCAGGACGTATCACAGGTTAAAGCGTGTACACATTTAGCACGGGAAACGTCCTAAACAACGCGTCGTCAAAAACACAGACGTTTCCCATGCAAGCAGAACAACACTTGCCTGAGCAATGACTGCCTTTTTCTCTGCCTTAACCACGCATGTGCCAAACTATGCATATGTGTGGTTAAGGCAGAGAAAAAGGCAGAGAGCAGTCTAGTGGATCGGGAGAGGACGCAGTGAGGTAAGTGGAGCTAGGGCAGGGTTTGGGGAGGTAGTTTTAAGGGGCGGTGGAGTAATTTTTTTTTATTTTTATTTTTTTTAGGGGTGTGGTGGGGGGTTGGGGAAGTTTATTTTTTAGGGCTTAGGGTGGGTGGCGGGTAGGGGTAGTTTATTTTTTAGGGGTGGGGGAATGTTTAAGGAAGGGTGGGAGAATGGAGGAGGGAAGGAAGGAACAGGAGAGGCTGCGGTGAGGTGGGTGGGGCTGAGTTTGGGGGGTAGTTTTTAGCGGTGGGGTGGATTTAGGACGGGGGTTGGGGTAGTTTATTTGTTAGGGGTGGGAGTGTAGGGGGTCAGGGTAGATTATTTTTTAGGGCTTAGGTTGGGGGGGGTAGGGTAGTTTACTTATTAGGGGTGGGGGAAGGTTTTAGGGCTTAGGGCGGGTGGGGGTGTTGAGGTAGTTTATTTTTTAGGGGGGGGATTTTTTTTTTTTAGGGCTTAGTGTGTGTGTGAGGGGGTTCGGGTAGTTTAGTTATTAAGGCTGGGAGAAGGTTTTAGAGCTCAGAGTGGGTGGGGGATTTTGAAGTAGTTTAGTTTTTAGGGGCAAAGGTGGGGGATTCGGGTAGTTTTGTTTTACGGTTTAGGGTGGGTGGGGGAGTCAGGGTAGTTTAGCTATTAGGGGTGGGCAAAGATTTTATGGCTCAGGGTGGGTAGTGGGTGTCTGGGTAGTTCACTTAGAGCGGTGGGGGTTTCTGTACTTTTTTAGGTTAAGGCGGGGAGGGGTTCTATGACGCAACCACGCATGCAGTTTCCACATATGCCTTTACTAAGCATGCTTTTACAATGAAATTCGTTGTAAAGGCATGCGTGGTAAAGGCATGTGTTGAAAAGACGCGGTCGTGGTTCCGACTGCGTTGTTAAGGAATGCATGGTTCCGGAACGCGTGGTTGTGTCATACAACCATTTAGCACAACTAAGTGTTAAAAATGAGAAATAGTATGTCAGCTACATATATAGAGAGATAAGAGATATGGCGATGTCCAAAGAAGACAAAGCAAACACCTTCTGTGATTTCTACAAAATCCTTTACCAGTCCGAGACACCAGGGGAAGAGGCACAGCTAGACTATTTGAAGGGGGTCGATTTACCCACAGTGACGCCGGATCAGAATGGGGAACTGGGTAGCCTGATCAAAGATGACGAGGTCCAAACTGTAATTAGTGCCCTTAAATTACACAAATCACCAGGACCCGATGGGTTCACAGTCCAATTCTATAAAACCTTCAGCTCAGATTTAATACCCCACCTCACACTTCTATTCAATCACATGACTACCACTTGAATGTTACCCCCCTCAATGAGTGAAGCTTTAATCTCGATCATCCCGAATCCAGGGAAGGACCCTCACTACTGCACTTCCTATAGGCCTATAGCCTAACTCAAGCTATACTAAAATCTTAACTACCAGCTTGGAAACAATTATTGATCCATCCCGAACAATCAGGTTTTATTCAAGGGAGACAGACATATGATAACTTAAGGATGATCCCCCTCAGTGTGGAATTTAATAAAATATCTACTTGTCCATGGGGCAGGTTGTCTCTTAAATCTACTTGTCTGGTAAATAAAAATCTACTTGTTCCTTTGGTGCCATGTAGTATGCTGACAAATTATGGCAGCAATCTCATTAAGTAATAACTCTGATAAAAGCTGCAGAAGGCTGGCCCAGTGTGTGGTGGACACTTATGGTGTTACACCTTATACTGGGTCCAGGCAGCCCTTATTAGATAGTGTTACAGTGTCTATGTAGCCAGGGCTTTCTAATGGTAGCTGTGGTGAGCAGCCAAGACATATCTAGAAGGAGTGTGAAGCACCTGCAATTCCACTGTTGTCACCCAGTAATTTATCACACATGAAAGGAACCACACAGTGTTGCAAAAATAAAGGTACTTTATTACAGGAACACCAAACTAGATTTCTGTAGGTAAACCCCCTTCTGGAGGTAAGTACACACAAAATATACACAGATAAGTATTAGAAAATAGCATCAAATATTGAGGGCGCTATTGGGGGGGTGGGGGGGGAGGGGGCAAACAATCTACTAAAAAAGTGGAATGCAAGAATGGGCCCCCCACCAGAGTTTATGAAGAAGTTATCCAAGGGCTGGGAAAGAGTGGAACCCCAAGAGGTAAGTACCTAGATGACTCCCAGCAACCAGGAGAGCAGAGGTAAGTTACCTGGTCATCCCATAGGCTAACATGGGGACTTGTACATGGAATATTGCAAGAACAGGACCAGGCCAGAGAAACCCAATGGTGGATTCTGGATGAAGAGCACCTGCAAAAGAAGGGGACAGAGTCCAGTCCACGCAGAAGTGTCCTGGAGGGGCAGGAGGAAGTGCCCACCCTTCTGTGGGTGAAGATCCGGGTCGATGGTGGTGGATGAAGTCCAGCTGTGAAGTCCAGGAGCTGCAGAGGAGTCCTTGAAGTCACCTAGGAGTTGTCCCTCAACAGTCGCCGGATTACATATGGGTAGGTGGTCAGGAGGCCCACCAACAAGCACAAGCAAATGCAACTGGAGTTGTTGGAGATTTGCAGAGCTGAAGAGGACCAGCAAGGTCCTGGAGACTCAACCCTTGGAGGGGAGTCCGGGCTGACCCTCAGAAGACAGGAGAGCCAGCAGAAGCAGTCGGAGCCCCCACGAGCAACCCACTGGCAGCAGGCACAGTAAGTCGCAGTGAGGCCCAGAAAGCACACATGAAGAGGAGTCCCAAGTTGCTGGAGCAGCAGAGAGGAGACTGCTCTTGCAGAGGTAGAGTGCTGGGGGCCGGGGCTACTTGGAGCCTGAAGATCACTCAGAGCAGGAGTCAACAAGCCTTGGTTGCTGCAACAGTTGTGGTGCACAAGGGTTCTGTCTTGGAGGAAGAAGCAAGGAGTCACCGTCTTAAGTTGGACAGAAGGCAGAGAGGACCCAGGGAATCCCTCAGAACTACCACCTGTGTTGGAGACTCTTCCAGAGGACAAGAGGATCCCAGAAGTTGGATGTCGTTTCCTTAGGTGCCTGCAGACGCAGGGGGTGACTCATTCACTCCAAGGGAGATTCATTCTTGCCTCTTTGGTGCAGCTGAAGACTTGCCAACCCCAGATGATGCACAGCCGTGGAAATGTTGCAAGTTGCCGACAGGAGCCGCAGAAACAATGTTGCAAGGAGAGGTCATTTCGGTGTTGCAGTCTTCTTCGGTTCCTGTGAAGTCCAGCAGCGGTTCCGGTGGCCAGGAGCAGAAGAGGTCGTTGCAGGGGTCCTGGTGGAGTCATGCACGCCGAATCTGGGGACACACCCTCAAGGGAGTCCCTAAATAGCCCAAAAAGAGGCTTGGTCACTTTGCAAGGTGACCACCTATCAAAGGAGGGTCACTGACGTCATCTGCCTAACCTGACTAGTCAGATGCTCACAAGGGGCCTCTGTCCATCTTGTTTGCAAGATGGCAGAATCAAGTGGCCACCTGGAGGAGCTCTGGGCACCACCCCTTGGGTGGTGGTGGACACAGGAGTGGTCACAACCCTTTCCATTGTGCAGTTTCGCGCCAGAGCAGGAACTGGAGGGTCCCTGGACTGGTGCAAACCGGATTATGCAAGTAGGGCATCAAATGTGTCCTTCAAAGCAACTCAGTGGCGTGGGGAGGCTACTCCTCCTCAGCCTTGTAACACCTATTTCCCAAGGAGAAGAGTTTGCACCCCTCTCCCACAGGAAATCCTTTGTTGTGCCTTCCCCTGCTTGAGCTGCTCTTTCACAAGGAGCATATTGGCATACAAGTAGCTTTGTTCAGTGCCAGGAACCACTGTGGCAATCAGTGGCATAACGAAACTGGAGGCTCCCCCCTCCAAACTCACTCAGGTCAAGTGCTGTGCTGAGGGGGCCCCTTGCAGGGGGGCTGTTGGGCCTTTGTTACGCCACTGGTCCAAAAACCTTTTTTTCTTTTTGCTGGTGTTTGTTACAGTGGTGAGTCTGGTAGCTCCCACAATGATAAAGTGTTACAAAAGCCATGTCAAAACAAGACATGCATTGACGAAACCAAAAGACTCACAAAAAAAATGTTTGATCAATTGGCTTTGCCAGTGCCTATTTATTTTCATGCTTCCCATATTCTTGTTGAAAATGGTTACACTGATTTTCGATTAGGAATATTTTTTGGAAATACTAGCATGCATCAACACATTTTACTAAATGATGCTTCAAAGAAATAGCACCTAAAATTTCATAGTAGCGAAAAGTTTTTTTTCCTACTTGCATTTTTTCTGAACACTTTATTTCGAAAGCAAAGAATCCCCACTCTGCTTACAAGCTTCTGCAAGCATTTGCATCTAATCAGAGAGCATTCTGGGAGCATTATGGTTAGCCTAATATTGTTAAACGTTTGTGTGTATACTTTTTTGTTTTTCTGGACCTTATAACGTTTATTTACAGCGCTCACCCTAATAATGAAGGCTTTCAATTAATGAACCATAAATACAAGTTTGAACAGCATTAACATATGGACACACATATTACCTCAACTGCAGACAGCTCCCTTCTCTGTAAACTGTTAGCCAAAGGGTTTGTGCTGCAGGGGGTTGTGCCTACTTGTCCCAAGGACAAAATGAACATGAAAACTTGTTGCCCTTGACCCCATACAATATGTCCAGACGCCCATAGGAATTCCACATACCTGCACCTGGTCAAAAGGGCCACCAAAAAACATATCCCGGTAATTCTTCTGGTATTAAACACCTAAAAAGACTTTGACCGAGAAGACTAGACATTTCTCTTCTTCACTCTCTGTAAATTTGGCATTAGCGAACGTTACATAGCCACAGTCCAAACGAACTATGCAAATCCACTATCACAGGTGATGGTCAACGGGGTAGACTCACAATTCTTAAAGCAAGAATGTGGCACAGGTCACGGGTGTCCGCTTTCACCACTCTCATTTGCGCTCTCATTTGCTTTGAATATAGAACCCCTCACAGCTAAAAATCAGGATCAGGGCTACCCCCACGATCTGAGGGATTTCCTTTGGCTCGGTAGATCCCAAAATATGCTTCTTGCAGATGAAGTATTACTCGTTCTCACTTCCCCTTCAACATCCTTAACAGCTCTACAGCAGGAATTAGCTCGCTACAAAACAGTGGCAGGTTATCGCATTAATATCTACCAACGTTTTGTTGTACGCCTGACCCAGGCCAGAGATGGAAGCATTGGTGGGCTCTACTCCCTTCCAGTTGCCAAGAAAGATTTAGTATATTTAGGCATTAAAATAACTCCCAAGGTTTTGAACCTTTACCATGCAAACTAACACACCCTATTCTCTGTGCAAATATGTGGGACGAACGCAGGGTTCAAATCCGGCCAATGATTGTATTTGTATATTAATTACGAAGGAAAAAAAAAAAAGTTTACTTCTCTTTTTAGGCCCTTCTGCCCCCAAGGTAGGCAGAAGCCACCAAGACACCAAGGTTTTTTTTCCCTTTTGTTTTTTTTTGTGTTCGGGGTGCCCCCTTTGGCAAGGGTCACCCCCCCCCCCCCCAAAGGGGACAAAGCACTGTTGGGCAGTTCTGTTCCCAAGGGGAGCAGATCGGCCTAGTTTTTTTAGGCCCATCTGCCCCGAGGGGGACAGAGACCAATAGACACCAGGGAACATTTCTAAATGATTGGTGGCAGGGTGTTTGTCAACTGGCGAAGTGTTTGCATTTGGGATTATAATAGTTTATTTCTCATTTTTGCTCTAGTTCAAAGCCTTTGCTTCCTTTGCTGTGGCTCCTTGATGTTTTGGTAGTGGTTGACCTGCGGGTTGCGTAGTTGCATGTTTTAGGTAAGTAAAAACAATTTACTCCAAATGACTATTATTGCCATGCCTAAATGACATTTTGTAACGGGTGTACTAAATACAGGATTGTGTGTGAAATTGTTTTTAGATTAGTGCACAATGATATTTGTGTTGTCTTATGTGTAATTTTCTTTTCTTTTTTCTTTTTAGTGGGATATCATTGGTGATGGCTGTGCAGAGTAGTTGCTGGTGAGTATAGCTTTTTCAGGCAAGTGAGTGGTATAGTTTTTGAGTACCTAACTCTTTGTAATAAAGCCACACTTTGTTTATTACTTATCTTACACAGTGCTGGTTGTTGGTGGTGCATTTGTCCAGTTACTTTTCATAGGAAGGATCATGGCTAGCCGTAGGATGACCTCTCGGCAGGTTGTTGGTGTGCTTTTTCAGTCTTCTTCTGACCATGATTATGAGACTGACTCTACATCTGTGGCAGAGGAGGAAGTGCAAGATTCTGGAAGTAAATTTTCTGTCAGAGAGGAATTGTCGGATGATGAAGCCACTCTCAGTGCTGATGAAGTGCCTGTTTTAGAGGAGGACACTGATGTGCCAATGGTGCAGGCAGCCAGCGGCTGAAAGACTTCCCATTGGAAGACCTGAACTCTGGGTTGCCCCAAACATGGAGCAGCCACAGTTGCTTGCCTTTACTGGTCTCCCAGAGTGTAGGGTGAATACGGAAAACTTTTTGCCTGTCAATTTCTTTCAGTTGTTTATGGACGATTTATTTTTGGAAGAGATTGTTCAGCAGACTAATTTGTATGCAGAGCAGTATTTGAGGGACAACGCTGCCAGACTTGGGCCACACTCTAGAGCTAGCTGGTGGATTCTCACAAATCTGGAAGAGTTGAAAAAGTTCTTGGGTTTGACTTTTTTGATGGGGTTGATAAGGAAGCCATCCCTGTCTTCATATTGGTCTACTAGTCCCTTGATGGCAACTGCTATATTTCCTGCAACCATAAGTTGTAACCGGTATGAGCTTCTTCTTCAGGTGCTGCATTTTATTGATAATGCTTTAGCCTTGCCACGAGATCACCTTGATTCTGACTGTCTTTTTAAGATTAGACCTATCCTTGATCATTTTGTGGATCAGCTTTCAGAGGTATATGTTCCAGGCAAAGAGATAAGTGTGGACGAGTCTTTCGTCCTTTTCAAGGGGCGTTTAGTTTTTAAGCAGTACATTCCTAGTAAGAGGGCACGGTATGGGATTAAATTGTATCTGCTGTCAAAAAGCAGTACAGGATATGTGTATAATTTCCGGGTCTACACTGGTAGGGATTCCAGTATTGACCCTCCTGGTTGTCCGGCCACTTTTGGAGTTAGCGAAAAAATTGTGTGGGAACATAATAGACGGCTGTTTAACAAAGGTCACCATTTGTACGTAGATAATTTCTACACTGGAGTGCAGTTGTTCAAGGAGTTGTTTAGAGTGGACACTGTTGCTTGTGGCACAATCCGTTATAACCAGAAAGGCTATCCAAGGGAGCTTGTCTGTAAGAAACTTGTGAGGGGACAGTGCAGTGCCTTGCGGAATAATGAGCTGCTAGCTATGACATTTTCAGACAGGAGGGATGTGTACATGCTATCGACCATCCATGATGAGAGTACTTCCCCTGTGGCTGTTTGGGGTCAGGTTGCGGAAGTACGCAAACCTGCGTGCATTTTGGACTACAATAGGCACATGGGTGGTGTTAATAGAGATCAGAGGTTGGAACCTTACACTGCTCTTCGTAAGTCTTATGTGTGGTATAAAAAGTTGGCCCTACATTTATTTCATTTGGCAACTTTTAATGCCTTTATTGTATACAAGGATTGTGTTCACCTGAGTCAAGGATGATTTTTATTAAATTTCAGGAGTCGGTCATAGAAAGCCTTATTGTGGTGGAACCGGCAAGAGTTCCTAGAATAGAAGTGGTGGAGGATGTGGTTAGATTGAAAGATCGGCACTTTCCAGATCACATTCCTCCCACTCCCAAAAAAGACTTGCCCACAAAGAAATGTAGAGTATGTGCCCAGAGATTAATCCGGAGGGAGAGCCGGATGTACTGCCCCGAATGCCCTTCAAAGCCTGGGCTGTTTGTGCCCAGCTGTTATAGAAGTTACCATACAAAAAAAAATATTCTGGGAAATAACGTGAGCGTAAGCTGTCTGTTTTATATTTTCATATGTTTCACGGTTGGCATCTCTGTCATGTATTTAGTTAGAGCTTTTGTGTTTGTAGTTTTGTGCTTATTTTATAATTAGTGGTTTCTTTTTTTTGTAAACAAAAAAAAGTGATGGCGGTGTGAGTGGGATGGCGCTTGGCTGGCGGTGTGCGTGGGGTGGCGCTTGGAAGGCAGTGTGCGTGGGATGGCGCTTGGAAGGCAGTGTGCGTGGGGTGGCGCTTGGAAGGCGGTGTGCGTGGGGTGGCGCTTGGAAGGCGGTGTGCGTGGGGTGACGCTTGGCTGGTGGTGCCAGCCAAACGCCAGTCCACATTCCCATCAGCTGGTGTGATTCTTGTATCAAGCATGTGGGCGTATGTAAGTGATGGGCCCTTGAGTGGCGCGGTCTGTTGATGTGAGTGTTGTAATGTGCTGGGCCCGTGGCTGGCGGTGTGAATGGTCTTGTGCGTGTCATGTATGAAAGGTGTGTGAATGGACTGTAAAGCGGTTGGTGCCTTGTCACGGCTTTACACCTCACGTGAGTCATTGGTTCAGTTTTTGGCCTTTCAGTTATTAACAGTGCATTTCATTTTTGTGAAATCTCTTGTTAATAAAATTTGATCCACTGAACCATCACTCACCCTCGTGCCAAATCCAACCAGTGTGTGTGGTAAAAATGACAAAACCTGCACAGCTGTAATCAGGCATCGCAGCACACCTGTGACACGCTAGGTGCCTCGGTGGGACACCGATGATGAAGCATTCCACCAACTTGGTTGGTGGGTGAGGGGTCTTTTTCACATAACCTAAGTGTGTTTCTTTTCACAATTTTAGTGTTTGGCACATCACGGACGTATGTGCACACATCAAAATGATATATTACAAAAATACCTGTGTTTGGGGGGGGGAGGGCCCACCTATGTTTTTGGTCCTGGGTGCGGCCTTCATCTAGGGAAACCTACAAAACCCAGACATTTTTTAAAACTAGACACCCCAAGGAGTCCAGGGAGGTGTGGCTTGCGTGGCTCCCCCAACATTTTCTTACCCAGACTCCTCTGTAAACCTCAAACTTTGCATAAAAAAGCATCTTTTCCTGACTTTTCTTAGTAGGATCACCGCTCCAGCACAAAATTCCTACTCCCCAGTTTTCCCCTCAGTCGCCCAAGTAAAATGACACCTCACTTATGTGGGTCCCCAAAGCAGAGTCCGTCTAAAGATGTATAAAAGAATATGTCGTTATAAACTCGCTGTGCTATCCCCTCTATCTCTACAAGTTTTGGGCCTTATTCTGTTGCAGGCACCTGGCCCACCCACACAAGTGAGGTATCATTTTTATCGGGAGACTTGGGGGAACGCTGGGTGGAAGGAAATTTGTGGCTCCTCTCAGATTCCAGAATTTTCTGTCACCAAAATGAGAGGAAAGGGTGTTTTTTTAGCCAGATTTTGAGGTTTGGAAAGGATTCTGGGTAACAGAACCTGGTCAGAGCCCCACAAGTCACCCCATCTTGGATTCCCCTAGGTCTCTAATTTTAAAAAATGCACAGGTTTGGTAGGTTTCCCTAGGTGCTGGCTGAGCTACAGGCCAAAATCCACAGGTAGGCACTGTTTTTTTTCAAAAAATGGGATGTGTCCACGTTGCGCTTTGGGGCATTTCCTGTCGCGGGCGCTAGGCCTACCCACACAAGTGAGGTATCATTTTTATCGGGAGACTTGGGGGAACGCTGGGTGGAAGGAAATTTGTGGCTCCTCTCAGATTCCAGAACTTTCTGTCACCATAATGTGAGGAAAATGTGTTTTTTTAGCCACATTTTGAGGTTTGCAAAGGATTCTGGGTAACAGAACCTGGTCAGAGCCCCACAAGTCAACCCATCTTGGATTCCCCTAGGTCTCTAGTTTTCAAAAATGCACAGGTTTGGTAGGTTTCCCTAGGTGCCAGCTGAGCTAGAGGCCAAGATCTACAGGTAGGCACGTTGCAAAAAACACCTCTGTTTTCTTTCAAAAAATGGGATGTGTCCACGTTGCGCTTTGGGGCATTTCTTGTCGCGGGCGCTAGGCCTACCCACACAAGTGAGGTATCATTTTTATCGGTAGACTTGGGGGAACATAGATTAGCAAAACAAGTGTTATTGCCCCTTGTCTTTCTCTACATTTTTTCCTTCCAAATATAGGAGTGTGTGTAAAAAAGACATCTATTTGAGAAATGCCCTGTAATTCACATGCTAGTATGGTCACCCCGGAATTCAGAGATGTGCAAATAACCACTGCTCCTCAACACCTTATCTTGTGCCCTTTTTGGAAATACAAAGGTTTCCTTGATAGCTATTTTTTACTCTTTATATTTCAGCAAATGAATTGCTGCATACCCGGTATAGAATGAAAACGTACTGCTCATTTATTGGCTCTGGGTACCTAGGGTTCTTGGTGAACCTACAAGCCCTATATATCCCCGCAACCAGAGGAGTCCAGCAGACGTAACAGTATATTGCTTTCGATAATCTGACATTGCAGGAAAAAGTTACAGAGTAAAACGTAGAGAAAAATTTATGTTTTTTTCACCTCAATTTCAATATTTTTCTTTTTCAGTTATTTTCTGTAGGAAACCCTTGTAGGATCTACACAAATGACCCCTTGCTGAATTCAGAATTGTGTCTACTTTTCAGAAATGTTTAGGTTTCTGGGATCCAGCATTGGTTTCATGCCCATTTCTGTCACCGACTGGAAGGAGGCTGAAAGCACAAACAATTGTAAAAATGGGGTATGTCCCAGTAAAATGCCGAAATTGTGTTGAAAAATTGGGTTTTCTGATTCAAATCTGCCTGTTCCTGAAAGCTGGGAAGCTGCTGAGTTTAGCACAGCGAACCCTTTGTTGATGCCATTTTCAGGGGAAAAACCACAAGCCTTCTTCTGCAGCCACTTTTCCCCATTTTTTTGAAAAAAACTAAATTTTCACTGTATTTTGGCTAATTTCTTGGCCTCCTTCAGGGGAACCCACAACGTCTGGGTACCTCTAGAATCCCTAGGATGTTGGAAAAAAAGGGTGCAAATTTGGCTTGGTTAGCTTATGTGGACAAAAAGTTATGAGGGCCTAAGCGTGAACTGCCCAAATAAGCAAAAAAAAGGCCTGGCACAGGAGGGGGAAAAAGGCCTGGCAGCGAAGGGGTTAACAGTGCATTTCATTTTGGTGAAATCTCTTGTTAATAAAATTTGATCTACTGAACTATCATTCACCCTCGTGCCAAATCCAACCAGTATGTGTGGTAAAAATGAAAAATCAAAGGAGGGAGGGACCGGGAAGTTAAAGGTACAGTATACAGTCTCCCAAAATGGTCATAAACAAATAAAGAGTACACTGTTCCTAAGGAAAACAGAACGGTCTAGGGAACCTGAGTATTCAGGAGCAAAAGCCCTCACGCATCACACTGGATGACAGGCATCATCATTGGGAATTGCTCCACGTCAGGCCGGCACTGCAATGCCTGACGTGCTCCCAGAATGGGAACTGTCAGCCGTATTGCTAATGTGATGACTGGTGGAAGGAAGAAACAAACCACCAATCCAAAAACAGGAGAGCAAAAAAAGTTAGTTAAAATTGGTTATTCATTTCAAACTCACATCATAAATTTAATCAGTATAGGAGAAATGAAGACCAAGGTTAAAAACACAAAGGAAAGTAAGAAATGAGTGTAATGCTCAACAACTTTCAAAACACTACTAGAGGATCCCTAAATGTGTGGTACCTCTAACAAAGGGTCAACATGTTTCGCGTCCAATGGTCCAGGTGGATCCGTTGACGCTTCATCAGGACCAAAAATAGCTTCTCCAATTAACATTAGGAAAATACAAAGCAATCACTTACATTTAGTCAACTGTTAAATGTCATCAAAAAGGTCACCCTAAAAAACACTGATAAAAACAAAACACCAAAATGAAAAAACCTAATGTGCATATTAATACAATGGGTGATCAGAGGAACCATATAGACAGAAATGTGCTTACCATCCCCAACTAGGAGGTGTAGCTCCATAGGAAGCGCAAACCCCAGGACTGTAACGGACACTTTAAACATTGTGGACAAAAATGAATGTGTAAAGCTCATCAGTCACCTTAAGTTAAAGTTGCAGCAGAAAGAAAATTGGTAAAATCTGAAAGCCAGAGGTAGCAACGGATAACATATGGACCCCTGGACTTGAAGTAAGTTACCACATCGTGTTGCCCAAGGTAATAAATCTGACCCCACAAAATAATGGTAGAGATAGGGAAAAACGCTCACCAGTCTCCGTAAGAAAAGGAAGTGTACTTATCAAAAAAACACTCATGTGTGGCGCGGCGTCTTTATCAATCTGCCAGCAGGTACTTACAAATGTATCCGAGGTCCTACATGAAGGACCTACCCTCCGGTTCGCGTTCTCGTCAAGTGACTGGGAATGCCGGAGACAGGATTATAAATGTGCAGTAAACGCGGAAGCTACCGTCTTCTGGTCTGCGCGTCATCAATAAGGGCATAAACACAAAGGAAGGACACAATACAGTGCTCATCCGAGGAGGAGTAAAAATAGAAGAAGGACTCATCAATACTCCACATTAAGGAGACAAGCTAGAAGAAGGAATTTCACAGTTCAACCTCTGGGAAAATAGAAATGGAGAAAATATTTTTAAAAATGTGTAAATAATGGAGAATAATCAGGATGTGAAGGTAAATTAAGCTATACCCAAAAAATTCAATAAAAAAGCCAAAAATCAAGGCACAAAAAGGCTGAGAAATCTCTAGGTAGAAATCATGTCAGCAAAGCCCAGGGTATCTCATCGTTTAAACCCTGTTCGCCTTCAAACGAACAAAGGTCCAGGATAGCGGAGCACTAAATTACCCCCGGAGAGGTTGTTCAGATACTCTCTAGCTTTAACCTCTGACGTAAATGCTCGAGTCTTGCCCTTTGCATTGACCTTCAACCGGGCAGGATACATCAGAAAAGCTTTGCCCTCCACATCCTGAAAAGGCTTGATGAGTTGCCTAAGCTGGCATCTCCTCTCCACTGTAACGTGGCAGAAATAGGACACACAAAGAAAGCATATCCATTAAAACTTTATTTGGTATCATGCATACCTTTTTAAAAAATTAATTGCTGTATTAGAAAATTCCCAAAGTACACCAGGATGGCCCTGGACCTGTCAGATTTCTCCACCTGATGTTTCTTGAGCATCAGTGGATAGCAATGGACTTGTTGTACCTCTAAATCACAACTCCGTAAAGAGGGCTCCGGAAAGGCCCCCTAAAAAAGATTCAACATGAAGGCTCTGATATCACTGCCTTCCACTCCTTCCGCGAGGCCCCCAAATCTTAAGTTTCTCTGTCTCTGCCTATTTTCAAAACCTTTTGTTTTCAAGAGTATGTCTATTAACTGACCCTTGTGAGCTTCAGACTGGCCCTTAATTGCACCCACATCCAGTTTTAGAGATGCTGCCTGATCTTCGGCTGAAGAGATCCGATCACCTATCTTGGCGCAAGTTTTAACTTTCCTGATTGCCCAGAGTTTTTTTTTTTACTCACACTGATGCGACCGCATACAACTTTGCATCCCACCGTTCAAAATCAGTAGTTAATTGACGTTTTTTTAATATTGCACTAGACAATGTATGTATACTAGGTACGATACAGCAGCCTACCTGCTGAACATACCATCACTGTACTCACTGCTGCTATGTAACTGAAAATGTCTACTTATCCTTACACTTGGGAAAATTCATAAATAAATAAATAAAAACTTTCCTGATTGCACCATGCAACTTTTTTGTAGTCAGCCGGACTATCTAGCTGTCATTAAGAGTCTCTTCCTGACGCTGCTAGGCTAGGTGAGGGCTCCTCTTTTCCTGTCCCTGGAATTGATTGATTTCCGTCTGTGATACACATTAGCGGACGTTGAGTTTGGTCATTGGGGTATGCCTGTTGTGTTGTGGAGTAATCCCACTTTAGAGCCCAGGGGCAAGGGATGCAAATTCCTCTGGAACCCCCACCCTGTTTACTGCACTTCTGCTTTTTGTGTTTTGCTCACCTGGCGATGGCACAGGCCCCCTCAGATGCGCTGCTCGATGTGGTCCCTGAAGCCTGAGTGTGGTTCATCATCCAGGTCACTAAAGTTCAAATTAGAGGAATTGGAGCCATCGTAAGCACAAAAAAAAAAATAACTTAGCATCAACATCCTGGAGGTTCTCCTTAACTATTGGCCCACCAGGTTTTTCCTTGAGAGAGCAAACATCACACTCAGGGGGGGCCAGGTGCAGTAGATATCTTGAGAACCCCTCTCAGCTCTGTGCTCTGACTAGCTGTAGCTAACACTGGCTCGGGGAGGGGGGTGAATGGGTCACAAGTAGCAGCTAGATGTACACAAGCTGATTCTCAGAGATGTGACCCCCTCCTGGCCAGCTCCATCGTCACCACCCCATTGAAGCAGGAGACCCGGCTTCACAACCTGAGCCACCTTTCTGTCTGTCCCTCCACAGCTCGGGGAGTGCCTCTCCATGTCCGGGCACCCCTCGCAAACCTGGATGAAAGGCGGTATAGGACCAATAGTTTCACAACCCCTAAAATCATGACAGTCACAAGGAGCTCCAGAGAGCAAGTTCAGACAATCTCCCACGTGGGGGCACTGACCCGCCATGCCTCCCGAAGAGATTGGGCCGTAGAGCTGATAGGCAGCAGTCCTGATGATTAGGAAGGGGTCAGCCACACACTCTTTCTCCCTCTCTGTGGGGCATGCCAGCTCCATCACTGCACCCATATCTCCAGCTGCTGGGGCCACCACCAGAAAATCTGCCATAGAAGGCAGAGAGCGTGCTGCAGAACCTCCTGTATCAGCATCCTTTTTACTGCTACAGCACGCCCCAGATCTTCCGGCTCTTTGCTCCCCCCTGCCTTCCTTGTTCCCACGCTCAGATTTCAAGCGAGCTTGCCCTGCGGCCCGCTGTAACAGTGCTGCACTCTCTGCTACATCACACGGAGCAGACACGTAGGACCATATTTATACTTTTTTGCACCGCAATTGTGTCATTTTTTTACTCAAAAGCGGCGCAAACTTACAAAATATAATAGCATTTTGTAAGTTTGCGCCACTTTTGCGTCACAAAATGACACAAATGTGGCACAAAAAAAGTATAAATATGGGCCATAGTTTTGGGCAGGATCCCACTCACTCTGAATCGCTCTAAACTGCTGGCTGCCCCTGTGTGGCCTGGCTTGCTATGAAGGTAGAGAGAACTGGCACACTGATCTCTACTTCCCAGGGGACACAGAGCATAGTGTCACATGCCTTGCAGCTTTGGCCCACCTTTTCTCATCTGCAGTGCTGTTTGAGGCCAAGCTGGAGCTGAGCGGGGCGGCCCGCAAAGCGCATTATGCGCTTGCCATCTTGCTTCGAACTTTAAGCTCCTATCTAAAGGTGGATTTTTGCAAGTTAACCATCAGTCCAGAGGCACCTTTGTAAACCTGAAACATCTGTCACAGTCTCCATAGCGAACCCTCTGGTTGTTGTAGGAAGAGTGTGATGTCCGAGTAGAGGGAGATTCTATCTTCGGACAAATCAGGCCAGCAAAACCCTATGAACTGTGCAGCACTTCTAACCACTCTGCCAAGAGTTCAATGGAAAAGGTGAAGAGCAGTGGAGAGAGGGGACATCCCTGCCACGTGCCTCGATCAATAAGAAAGGGATAAAAGAATGACCCATGGTGCAGATCCTTGCTTCACCACGCAGTTATAGTCACCGCTTGTGCTAGTTCTAGTCTTGTGGTAGTCAGTCTTGCTTTGACTGCAGTGCCGGTTTCTTGAGCTAATGATCTTCAGACGGCAAACCTACAGCTCGCAAGCGCATGCACAGAAACAGGACTCAGTGCACAAGATGCAGTTACGGGGCACGTTGTTATGTGTAGTGTCTCTCTTAAGCAAATGTGCAGACTGCTTCTCTATGCAGGATCAAATGAGCAAGGTCAATTCTATTTCAGGACCGGAGGCTCTGTTTATGCTATCTCTCTCTTTACTGTCCAAAACACAGCAGCCAACCAGTTAACAGTAAACAAAAAAACTACACATCCCATGCTGCTAGATATATGATTGCATGCCCCAATCAACAGCCATGACCTCTGTCCATAAATACCATTGTCCCCAATGTCACTTCCTCTTTCTTTGCTGCTCCGTAGCAGATAAGTGCCTTTATTTCACTTCATTGTTTATTGTATTTCTTAGACTGTGTTTGTTTGAAGTGTAAAGCGATGCAATTCCGCTCGCTTATTTTATTGTTATTAGCACTTCCCGCGCTTGTTTTGCAATCGGCTTCTTGCCGACTTTTATTGCCCTTTTTTAAGTGGAGTAGGAGCGTGCTACGCGTGTCGCGCGCGCAGTCCTTTCTTTATGTTTATTTCCATCTTTGAGCACGCGCTGCTTTACGAGCCGATCCTTTCGTTTTCTCCTTGGAAAGAGATCGGCTCGTGATTACAGCTGGCGCTTCAAGGAAGCCCGGTATTCTGTCCTTCCCGACGCCCAACGTGTTTAAAATGTTTGGGTAGTATAAATAAGAGAGGCTTAGCCTAGAGTGCTCAACAGGCTGCTCCCTCCACACTTTCTTGGGCACATATATGTATAATTATTTTTCATTGGCCTGCTAGGGCTTTTTGCACTCCCCCTTGTGTTTGTTACCTTTTTGATATGTTCCACTATTTCAATGGCTCAATGGAGTGAGAAGCAGGGTACTCCACTGAAGATATTGGTAACCAACTGGAAGTTAATTTAGCGGAAGCCCTTAATACCAGGGTTCAGCAGTCAGTAAATGACGCCTTAGTGAGAGCCTTAGGACCCTTTTCAGGTAAATTTTTAGATTACGCTCGTTCACAGGGTTGGCTTCATGGGCAGCAACCTCTTCCTGAGGGAACTAAGGCTAAGTCCAAGTCTAAAACAAATAATTTAGAAGGAAAGGATGCTCCTTCTGGAGACTTGCATGCTGACATTTTCGAATAATTGCCCAAAAAGCAAGCTGCCGAACGCAATTATAGTTCTAAAAAACAGGCGTCTTATTCCCCTTCTTCCTCAGATAAAGATTCTTCTTCTAAAGACTCGGATGACTCGGAGGCTCTGGGTTTGAGTACAAAAGCAAAGAAACGGACACCACCTCTTCAAGTTTTGGATTTTGATCCAGCAGAGTTTGTGCATCCGAGAACTTCCAATTGGGTTCCTTCATCTGAAGTAGCACAGTATGTTCACTCCATTCTTATGAAAAGTTTTGACAAGGAGGTACGCTCTCGCCTCAGGACGGAATGCCCTAGACCAGATTTAGAAGACAAAGTGGCTGACACTCCTGATATTGACCCCACTATGGTCACTTTCATGAAGAAATTCGCTAAAGACCCTAAAAAGGGATTGGAGAGGTTTTGGAGCTTATGCCAAGATAAGCTATTGGATCTTTCGGGTCCGTTAACTGAGATCCTACATATAGCTTATTTGGCCAAGGAGTCCAATACACCTGTAGATACTGACGTTCTGATTGGATGGGCTCAGCGTGCCATTTGCCTTTTGGGCAATACTAATTGCGCTATTCTTCTGAGCGCAGAAAATCTGTCCTCATGCGTATTGATCCGAAATTAGCTGATTTATCCTCCTCTGAGGCAGGCCCATCTGCCGATGGCCTCCTTTTGGATCCGTTTTTATCAAGGAGCTGGCCAAATTTTGTTCTACCTTCTCGTCACTTGATATGGCACAAATGTCCCTTAAAAAGGTCTTCAGACGAGGCCTTTTTGTCAAGGCCGGTTGTTTTGGCGAACAAATGCCCGGCCGCGGTACCTTCTCAGGTCCTCAAAACTACTACCCCAGAGGGAGAGGGGGCTGATATGGAGACCAATCAGACCCCACCTTCTATCCCACTCGCTCCCGAAGAGGCCACACCAGATTTCGTAGAGGACCCCATAGAGGACAACAAGGAGCAATCCAAGAAGCTGCTTACTCAGGTGAGCATTATTCCATATTCTCAGGTGATTCTTGGAGGCAGAGTGGGATTGTTTCTAGAGAATAGGAAAAAGATTTCTGGAGACCCTTGGATTCTTCAGACAGTGTTGGGGTTTCATCTAGAGTTTATTGGCTCTCCGACGCAAATTACACCTCCGATTCCAATGATTTTTCCCCATGCAGACTTTTATAGATGCAGAGGTTCAAGCCTTGCTAGACAAAGGGGCAGTAAGTTTCTCAGTCCTTCATCCTTCATGATTTCTCAGTCCCATCTTTGTGGTAGACAAAAAAGGAGGGGGTCATCGCTTAGTATTAAATCTAAGGGATTTCAGCTATTGGATCTTGTATAGGCATTTCAAAATGGAAGGGATTCACATATTAAGGGATATTCTTTTGGAAGGGGACTGGATGGTCCGTCTGGACCTAAAGGATGCTTACCTTTCGATCCCTGTGTCCCCCCCCCCCCCCCCTCCCCCACAGGAGATTTCTTCAATTCCTGTGGAAGGGTCAATGTCTGGAATTCAATGCTCTCCCGTTTGGCCTGTCGTCAGCCCCTTGGTGTTTCACGAAACTGTTGAGACCAGTGATGGAATGGTTGAGGACCAAGGGAGTTCGTTTGATCATTTACCAAGATGATATTTTACTGATGGCTCAGGAACCTCAATCTCTTCTGACTCATTTAGACTGGACTATCAATCTGCTGCAAGATTTGGGTTTCATTATCAATGTGCAGAAGTCATTATTGATTCCGACCCAAGTGATAGAGCTTCCAGGCTTCAAGATAGACTCGGTCCATGCTCAGCCAATTCTCCCCTCGCAAAAGATTCGCAATATCAAGAGGGCACTGAGGGTAGCTTTAGTCAGCCCGACTATTTCTCTGAGGAATATTGCCAGAATAGTGGGCCTTTTGGCCTCTTCTATTCAGGCAATCTTTCCAGCCCCACTTCACTACCGTGTCTTGCAGAGACTCAAGATCAGGCATCTGCAACAGGGTCTGAATTACTCAGAACTGATTCCTTTAACAATGGAGGTTAAATCGGAGTTTCTTTGGTGGCTCCAGCACATGGAAGCCAGGAAAGGCAGAGCTATTTTCGGTTCTCACCCAGAGGTGGTGATCAAGTCCGACGCCAATCGCTGGGGTTGGGGAGCCCATTGCGGTCCCCTTGTGACTGGGGATCGTTGGTCGAAAGTGGAACAGACTCTTCACATCTTTTGCTATAAAGAGTCTTTCTCCTCAGAACATGGACTGGTGCATACTGCTGAGGATGGACAACATCTCAGCCGTAAGGTATGTCAACAGAGGGGTACGAAGTCCAGGATCTTGGCAGAGATTGCCAAGGATTTCTGGCACTATTGTCTCAAACATCACCGGATTGTTCTAGCAGAATATCTCCCAGGAGATCAGAATACAATAGCGGACTGGAACTCCAGGTTTCTGACGGATTCCAGCGATTGGAAACTGGATCCAGTGATTTTCTTTCAGATACACAGGGAGTGGGGCCCTTGCAAGTGGATCTGTTTGCATCTCGCCTCAACTCTCAGTTAGCAAAATTCTTCAGCTGGCGCCCGGATCCTCTGGCACTGGCGAAGGATGCTTTCCTTCAGGATTGGTCTCAATTTCGGGGTAATGCCTTCCCTCCTTTTCTGATGATCTCCAGGGTACTGTCTCAGGTGCGGAGACAGAAAGCAGACATTGTCTTGGTGACTATTTTGGAGAGCTCAACCTTGGTTTCCTATTGTTCTGCAATTAACTTGTGCTCGCCCGCTTCTCATTCCTCCTCGTCAGAATCTTCTCCTGAGCCCGGAAGGGCATCAACATCCACTGATCCTATCAGGGAAACAGACATTGATGGCCTGGATGGTTTCCGGTTGAGATGGAATTCCCCTGGTCTTTTGACACAGGCTGCAGAATTCATCAAGCGGGCTTAGGCTTCAGGCACGCATAAACGATATTCATCAGCATGGCGCAGATGGCATAGTTGGCGTGATGGAAGGGGTATTAATCCAGTGGAGTCGGACGGTGAACTAATTGTAAATTTCTTAGCAGAATTGGCAGGTTCAGGTCTGGCATATAGAACTGTTAATAATTTCAGATCAGCTATTTCCGCTGGTCATGTTCATATTGGTGGTAAAACGGTAGGGGAACACACTCTGGTCTGCAAATTGTTAAGGGGTATTCGTTTTTCTAATCCTCCTCAAACCAGATACTCTGTATTATGGGATGTGAACATGGTTTTGAGGTTTTTAGACGAGAGGTCTTCCAATAAATATTTATCTCAAAAACAAATTTCAGCTAAAATGACTATGTTATGTTTAATTTCTTGTAAGAGGGTTTCAGATGTCAAGGCTTGGGACTTGTCTGGTAGGGTGTATTCCCCTGAAGGTGTTACCTTTACTATTACCCGAAGAACAAAAACTAATTGCAGGTCAGTAACTTATCCAAAGTATCCGGATAATTCAAAACTACATGTGGTTCAATGTTTGAAGGATTATGAAGTGGCTACTGATCAATTTAGACAATTTGCTAATGGTCAATTACTAATTTCCTTGCAAAAACCTTTTAAACCGGTCTCTTCTGCCACTCTTTCAAGATGGGTGAAATGGTTAATGAAGGAAGCAGGTATAGATACCAGTCAATTTGGTGCTCACTCTGTTAGAGGGGCTATGACCTCAAAATCTTATGCCTTAGGGTCTCGTCTAGAGGACATTATAAAGGCAGCTGACTTGTCTTCTGAATCTACGTTTCGTAAATTTTATCATAAACCTGTAGTAAATGTTGCTTTGCTAGTAATTGAGCAGCTTTAAACAAGCATAATCGGAGTCTCCGGTCCTGAAATAGAATAAAAATAATTCTAGCTTTCGCATCAAGAATTTTCAATTCTATTAAGGACACGCAGGCGAGGATTATCCCTCCCTGTGATATATGGTTGTGTCATGTATGAATAATATATTTATGTCATATGAAGAATGTTAATTTTATTTTACCCTCCCTTTTTTAATATATTAGTCAGTTCAATGTATTATAGACTATTTTGACTGGCGTGAGATATTACCTTTTATTATTTTATGTTTATAGGGTCTGAACAGAAGACTACCTGAATACTCTTTCCGTCGGTGGATAGGTGAAGACATCTATATGCAGATCAGTTCCTTTGGAAGTTCGTTGGCTTCCAGCTACTGTTGAACTTCATGTATCCCAATCTGGTTGGAAGTTCGTTGAACCGGCGCCTACGTAAGAAGTTTCAGTTCGGAAGTTTTAAGGATTATCTGACTTTTACAAAGAAAGAGGAAGTGACATTGGGGGCCATGGTATTTATGGACATAGGTCATGGCTGTTGATTGGGGCATGTGATCATATATCTAGCATCATGGGATGTGTAGTTTTTTAATTTACTGTTAACTGATTGGCTGCTGTGTTTTGGACAGTAAAGAGAGAGACAGCATAATCCTCACCTCCGTGTTCTTAATAGAATTGAAAATTCTTGACACGAAAGCTAGAAAAAAAATTATCCTGCGCATAGGTTCATAAAAAAACGACATCTTCAGTGCACATGCGCTTTAGTGCTGGGTCTCTTTTCTGCGCATGCTCCGTAAGCTGTGCCTGACGTGCTGTTCTGAACATGTTCTGTTTCTTCCGGCTCAGCAATAAAGTGGGCTGGGGCGTTGCGCCCTGAAGGTCCGGGAGGTATGGCTAGGCCTGCAGTGGGAACTAAAGAAAGCATAGAAGGTAGTAGACTGCTTAGGTCAGGGGCAGAAACCAAGACCTGGACGGTACACGTCCTGGTCAAGTTGGAGTCACAGAATCTTAGTCAGGCTTTTTAGGCTACCCTGAGTATATTTGTCTAGTTTCTTATGAGTCAGTACTTATAGAACCTAAGTTACAGTTAATCAACATACATGTTGTTGAACTCTAGGTAAACACCAAACATGGTGCTGCTGAATATGCAGGAAATTAAGTATCAGTAGGGGCAACAACAAGTGTTATTATATGGACCTGGGAACTCTCAGACGCACAGGACAGGTTTGACCTGGTATTTTGAGAGGTTCACCTGTGTTACCGTAACTCATATGGAATAATTTGAATTTCCTTGTAGCTCACTAGGCTCAGGAGTTGATAATACTCAGCCAATGATACGGACTCAAATAGAACTTTTTTATATTTGGGGGTTGCCAATGGAGAGAGCATGATATATACAACAGGCCAGAGGCCCCAGCGATCAATCAGTGCCATTCCAAGTGTAGACCGTTTTTCCGAGGCTTGTTTTAGATCACATATATGACTCCAGAGAACCTTATGATCAGTTGAACGGGGGAAAATATTTTAAACATATTTATTTATGTCACGATTTGAAACATTCAAAAGATATGGAGTCATATGGAATCAAAGCTGTTATATCAAAAATGGTAAATGCATTAATAGATATATTTTGAAACACCAAAGAATCCAGTTTACTTCATTTGTATTTAGTTGCATTTGCAGTGCTTTCGTAAGCCATGCACAGCTGTCTGAAACGAATGAGCCGGTGCCTTGAGATCAGTAACACCTGTGATGCCCTGCATGCAATCAGCAGCATAACACATATCTCCCCACCTCAAGTTCACGTCCTCCGATCTACAACTCATTTCCTCTTGATCCTCATTCTCGGCTTCAACAGAAGTGTGCTTAGGAGGACATCCAGATACAAAGCTGTTCTCTCTGCGGCAGCTATTAATGGGGTCTTTAGAACGGGGTTAACAGAGGCGGTCTAGTCACGGGTCCTCCTTAGTTTCCCGGTCAAAGCTTTCACTTCCCACAAAAGTGAAATCAAAGAACTGCAGTTCTGCTTCAGTGGACTTACACCAAATGCACTAACACACCTGAAAAAAATGAATTACAAAACTAAAGCCAAGGACTGAAAGGGTTCCTGCTACACTTCGGTTTTTGGTACCCGCGGAGTGGAGAGTCCCTATTTGTACCAGGCTGCCGGCTGAATAATACGGTGAATACAGAGTTACATTCCTTCACACATTTCCCACTCTGCTCTCTGACACAGACTAGAGCGGAGAGGGGCGGCCTCCGGCTCCCGTCCTCCCAGGGCCCCGGCAGCAGCCCAGGCCCGGCCTCGGCCCCGCAGGAAGGAAGCAGCTCGGGGGCCTCTGCTCGGATGTCTCTAATATTCACCGCAGACCCGCCCTCCTGCAGCACGGAGAGTCACCCTCACAACATCACTCACTTTTTATGGTTTCCTGTCGCTCGTTTCTCTTGCGCGTTCTTTCTCGTTATAACAGGAAACGGCGCCTCGTGAGCTGCGGGAGAAACAACCCAGGGACGGACATGAGCCTGGAGATGGAGGGATGGAGACGGGGCCAGTGCGCACGCGCGGAAATGTGACGTTATAACTGCGCATGCTTACGGAAAATCTAAGGTGTACTGCGCATGCTCAGACAGGAAACGGCGCCTCGTGAGCTGCAGGAGGAGGAGAAACAACCCAGGGACGGACATGAGCCCGAACATGGAGGGATGGGGACGAACCCAGTGCGCACGCGCGGAAATGAGACGTTATAACTGCGCATGCTCACAGTATAGACACTGTATCTACGCATGCTCAAACAGCAGCTACCGCTCCCTTTGGCATGCGCAGTAGAAAGATACTGACCCACTGCAGGGGGCGGCTCTCACCGAGACCCTGGGTCTGTTGTCTGGTTCTGGAAGGGCCAGGAGCTGATGCTTGAATAACAGTTCGTGTAAAACCCTTAAAAGCACTTTGAGCTCAGCACTGTTGCCCTTGTTTCTTTTAAAAGTATTTTAGGACTGACTTGCATTGGAATTCTTGCATTAAATTTATACTGAAAAAAGTACAGATTTTTAATTATATTTTTATAGCTGTGTGTCGTACGTGAGTTAACGTACGAGACGAGTGGGGACAGTTTTGGTCCTTCCTTTATGTCGGATCGCCTCCTGACGTCGCGACCAATCCGGATCGAGGATGGTCGTGACTTCAGGGGGCGGGGCTAATGCGGAGGAGAGCGGAGCGCGAAGACGCGACCGGCTCGTGTTCTTGCCGGCTCCTCGTGGGCCTTATTGTTTGTGGCATGAGAAATAAAGAATGAATCAAACGCAACGCAGCTGCCTCGAATCTTTCATTCTTGCCACTACAAATGGCGACGAGGTTCACAACTTCTGACAAGGCCCACGAGTGTAGCTCACCATGCCTGATGTTTCCTGATGTCAGTAGGGCGCGCTGATATTTCCTCGCCGATTACCACGTGCACTGCCCCGGTGAGCTGATGCGGGGGAGCTCCAGGCGATTGATTGTGATGACTCCTGCCACGTGGGGGCCAGACAGTAGGCCCGTGCCCCGGGTTCCCTGTCCACGTGCGTACACCTCATTGGAAGTGGCCGGCGTACTGGTGGTTCCCGCCTATCCGGCGTGCTGGGATATCCCTCTGCGTCGCCTAGGAGCCATTCAATAGTTGCTGCTGCACCTGCATCACGTGGTCTCTCCGGGTGGGGTGCCCGCTTTCCGGCTATGTCGCAGACAGGTCATATTTGCGTGCCTCCTCTCTTCCTGGACTCTCCCGGTAAGCCGTGCATGAAATGGAAGGGATGGCTGCGCGCATTCGAGAATTATATCGTCTCCACTGATGGTAAGGGGTACAGCCCTGAGCGGAAAAAGTCACTGCTATTCGGACTGTTGGGGAAGGCTGGCCAGGAGGTTTTTGATAGCTTGCCGGTTTATGTGAATCCTCCCGGGGCTACAGCTCCTCTGAATGAATACCAGGAGGCCGTTAAACGACTTGAGCTGCAGTATGCTGAGGAGTGTAACATCATGATGGGGCGCCATAAATTCGCACTGCGGAAACAGGAGGAAGGAGAGACTATCGAAGAGTATATTGCGTGCCTACGAGTTTTGGCCCAAGATTGTGAATTTGCGGAGATGACTGATACGTACATAAGAGACCAGGTGGTGTTCTACTGCCATTCAAAGAAAGTGCAGGAACGTTTGCTTTCATGCAGGAACCCTTCACTAAAGGAAGTGATGGCCATCGCAAAGGCAGTGGAACGCTCCATGGTGTCTACTAAGGAGCTGGCGAGCACTAGTCAGGCTTCAAATGTGTTCTATGTGCAGGACAGACATAAACATGCGCCCAAGACTCCAGACAGGGCGGCGAGCGATAGAGGGGGAGGCAGGAGGCCGCTCGCTTGTTTTAGATGTGGGTCAAGGGACCACTTAGCGGACAGCAGGACCTGCCCTGCCTTGTACAAAAGCTGTTCTAAATGCAGGAAGATGGGCCACTTTGCGGCAGTGTGTAAAGCCAAGAAATACAATACGGGCATGAAAGTGAGCTCGGTGAGCGAGAGTGACATGGATGCGGATGCGGACATCGTGTTGTCCATTGATGATGAGGACGGTAGAGTGAAGGGACCTATTGGCTCCGTCATGATTGGTGCGGTAGAATTGCCATTTACGGCTGATTCTGGTTCCCCCCTTACCCTGATCTCTGATAGGACATTTGATTTGAAATGGCAGGATGTACGACTGCATGAGACGGATGTTAATCCAAAGGCCTTCGGGGAACATGACATAGTGATGAGGGGGTACTTCTGGGACTCCCTCACCTTTCGAGGGCGCACAGTGAGAACAAAGATATATGTGGCTGAAAAAGGGAGGAGCCTTGTGGGGTGGAAGGACCTGGCGAAGCTGGGTGTGATGCTAGTCCCTGGGGCAGAAGATCCCATAGTTCTGAGGGATGATTGGGTCAATTACGTGCAGCCTGAGGATTTGCATGAAGGATCGGCTGAAGTTCTCGAAGAATTTGATTCCGTTTTTGAAAACAAGGTAGGGTGTGTAAGAGGATTTGTGCATGCCATACGGTTGAAAGAGGGTGCCATACCAATTAAGCACAAGGTCAGAACGATTCCTCTTTCTGTAAGGGGGGAGCTGAAGGCTGTTCTCGATAGGCTGAAAATGGAAGGAGTAATAGAGGAAGCAGGTGCATCAGAGTGGGTGTCCGCAATCGTGGTGTCCAAGAAGAAGAGGACAGGGGACATTCGGTTGTGTGTAGACCTGCGATCCTTGAACAGAAATATCTTGGTGAACTGCCATCCTCTACCCAACATTCAGGAGATACTATCTTCCACATCAGGATCAAGGTTTTTCACCCTGATAGACCTGAAGTCCGCATACCACCAGGTATGTCTCACGGAAGACTCCAAGGAATTGACCACCTTCATTACCCCGTTTGGAGCATACAGATACGTCTGTCTTCCGTTTGGCCTTGCATCGGCCTCGGGCGTCTTCCAAAAGCTGATGGACCTTCTCTTCTGCGATATGAAGGGGGTCGAAGCCTTCCAGGACGACATTCTGATACACACGGAAGATGAGGAGGGGCACCTGGAACTGCTAGGCAGAGTGCTGGAGGTGCTACAAAAAAGGGAGATGACGGTCTCCAAGGACAAATGCAAGTTCATGGAAGGGAAGATAGAGTACTTAGGGCACGTGCTTACTCCAAATGGCATCGCGCCTAAAGATGATTTAGTGAGGGCCATACGAGATGCTCCATGCCCAGGAGACAAAGACGCCTTGCGATCGTTCCTGGGGCTTAGCGAATACTATTCCAAGTTCATGCAAGGATACGCGACCACCGTGGAGCCTCTAAGGAAACTGCTGCGGAAGAACGAAAAATACACGTGGACGCAGGAACAAAGCGCTGCCTTTGAAGCCGTCAAGCAGGCAATCGCTGCTGCTCCAATATTACAGCCGTACAACAAGGATCTCCGGAACGTAATCACGGTTGACGCTAGTGCCAAGGGTATCGGTGCAGTGTTTTGTCAATTCCAAGGGAAGAAGGAGAACACAGTCGCATTCATATCCCGGTCATTGAACGAAGCAGAGAAACACTATAGCACCATCGAGCGGGAGACGCTCGCGTGCGTCTGGGCTGTGGAGAAACTGAGGAACTATCTGTGGGGCAGGGAGTTCGAACTGGTCACTGACCACAAACCCCTGATATACATGATGGACGGTGAAGAACGTGGCAATGGCAAAGCCAGCTCGAGGCTCCTACGTCTACTATCCAAGTTGCAAGAATATCACTTCGTCATCAGACACATCAAGGGTGGCCTCAACTGCAGGGCGGATTGCCTATCACGCATACCGGTCACGGGTGAGGAGGAAGGTTCCCTGGATGACACGGAATGCGTGGTGGCAATGGTTGACGCAACAGCCATGTGCGTGGGATCCATATCGGAGGAAGAGTGGTTGACGGCCCAGAAGAAGGACACGACTATTCGAAAGGTAATGGACCACATGACGGCTCATTGGCCCCCGGTCCGGAACTTGCACGGAGCACTCAGGAGTTTTCAACAGGTTAGCTCTGAACTCACCATTGAGGGCGGTTTTGTGAAGAGACACGAGCTGTTTGTACCTCCGGAAAGTTTGAGACACAAGCTAATCAGGATTGCCCATAAGGGTCACCCGGGCAGTACCGCTACAAAAAATCTCCTCAAGCAGTACTACTGGTGGCCAGGGATGTGCAGCGACGTCAGCAGCTTCATTGATCGGTGCGGACCATGCTTAGGGGCCGACAAGCACTGGAAGACGGCAAAAGGGGAGCTGCAGTTGGTGGACATTCCTGCTGGTCCATGGAACAAGATTGCCATTGATTTCGCGGGCCCATTTACCCTGTTACCAGACGATTGTAGACATCTCATCGTCCTCACGGATTACTTCTCCAAATGGATTCACTACAAGTTCGTCAGGGAAGTTACCACTGAACGAGTGATCAAGGCGTTGACGAAAATTTTCGTGATTGAGGGGCAGCCGAAGATTATGGTGTCTGACAATGGCACCCAGCTAGTGTCCAGGCAGATGATGGATTTTCTGTCCAGGTTAGGGATCAAGCAGGAGAAGACCCCGCTGTACAGTCCGAAGAGCAACGGGCAGGTTGAGCGGATGAATAGGTTCCTCAAAGAGGGCGTGCAACAGGCAGTCGCCTCCAACATGGATGTGAAAGCGTTTCTGGCGGACAAGGTGCACACTTTTCATAACACGCCCAGTGAAGTTACGGGACATACTCCGTTCTACTTGATGAGAGGGAGAAGATGCATGAGTGAACTTACCCCCAAACTCAATAAATGGTATGACATGAGGGAGGAAATTGAGGTGGCATCTGATGAGAGTTTGAGAGTCAAAGGAAGAATAATGGCTAAACAGGAAAGCAACAAGAGGTATGCTGACATGGTGAACAGAGCTAAAACTAAAAATATAGTGCAGGGGGATTGGGTATTGGTGAAGAAACCTAACAAGGTGATGAAAGGAGAGTCTGTGTTTCAAAACCCTGTACGTGTGCAAGGGGTGACAAGAGGGGCAGTCTGTTTGGAAGGAGGGGGATGGCGAAGCAAGGACGACATCGTCAGGCTCAAGGCTGGTCAAGAGGAAATCATCATGAGAGGTAGTCGAGTATGTGGGGCCGAGAGCACGGACGATGTGGATGAGTGGCAAAGTCACGAAGCCAGGGATGTAGTTACTGGTGATGAGGAGTGTGTGAATACGCCCCCCATGCGAGGGCGAATCGGACATGGAAGTACAGAGCGGTGTGAGAAAGCATGGCGCGGCTTGGTGGATGCCGAAGGACAGAATGGTAGCAGGCCCGAATCTGCGAAGAATGACAGTCGCAATGTAATGAGTTCAGGCCTAGAAGATGCATGCGCCGTCAAGGTGGGTTCGCCCCAGTATATTACTCCGAGCAGGCCAACGAGGCATGTACGAGCTCCTAAGAGGTTCGAAGATTTTGTTATGAGATGAAGTTCCATAAGTTATTCTTGTTCTGTTAAAAGGGGAGATGTCGTACGTGAGTTAACGTACGAGACGAGTGGGGACAGTTTTGGTCCTTCCTTTATGTCGGATCGCCTCCTGACGTCGCGACCAATCCGGATCGAGGATGGTCGTGACGTCAGGGGGTGGGGCTAATGCGGAGGAGAGCAGAGCGCGAAGACGCGACCGGCTCGTGTTCTTGCCGGCTCCTCGTGGGCCTTATTGTTTGTGGCATGAGAAATAAAGAATTAATCAAACGCAACGCAGCTGCCTCGAATCTTTCATTCTTGCCACTACACTGTGTTGGCATAAAAATACTGGCCAGGCTGGTAGAGGTGTCAAACAAGCCTAGGGGTAACAAATGCTAACGCTCGTGATCCTGTGTTACATGTTGGGGGGGACTCTGCACTAGAATGAAACATTTGCTAGCATTCATGCCAAGAATTTTCAATTCCATTAAGAACAGGGAGGCGAGGATTATGCTTCTCTTTCTTTACTACTCAAAAAACAGCAGCCAATCACAAAACAGAAAACTTCAACTACATTTCCCATTATGCTTAGCACAATATGTTCACCAATCACATCCCCTTAGACCCTATTAGAGTCCTTAATACCATCTTGAACTCCTCTTTCTTTGCTCAGAGGAACTGTATCTTGGTCGATGAACTGCTTACAATGAACTTGCAGGACGTCAACATGACGAATCCCTATGAAACGTTTTGATCCATCTCAATATCAAACTCGGACACTTCAACTTCTTGTTCAACAAGTCCTTTTTTCATTCTGCTTTTTGTTCCTATCCTAAGAAACAAGACAGAACATTTAGATAACTTCCAAATTGTCACTTAAATTATCTGGGTGGGATAAAGTTGATATTACACATAGATTACTCTTTATATACTGACTTAATCATACATTATCAGATCAATAACTGGGTGGGATAATCCTCACCTCCGTGTCCTTAATAGAATTGAAAATTCTTGGAGCAAATGCTAGCACATGTTCCATGCTATGTCGGGACCGGAGACTCAGATTATGTTAGTTCAAGCTGATTGAAAAACTCTTGTTGCAATATCACCCACCGGCTTATAATAAAACTGCCTAAAAGTAGAATCTGAAGACCAATCAGCTTATTTCATAATATTTTGCACTGCTACTCCCATCGCTACAGATTTGGAAGCCATCGCTCCTCTAATCGAATGAGCTCCAAACTGTTTAACATCAATTCCTGCCTCGACCATCACCCCTCTTAGCCATCTGGCAATGGTCGCAGCAGACACAGGTTTGAAAGGTTTCTGCAATTAAATCAGTAATTGACCTTCCACATCTGACCTGAATGCTCTAGTACATTCTTCATATTGTTTCAAGCAATTTACAACATACAATTTTGTACTGAAGGGGTATGCAAAGTAATCTATACATGTAGACATCGTTTTCGTCCTTCTAGTAATACTGAAAGAGACACCTTCCAGTGTAAACACTCTACCTGCAAGATCCAGAGCTTTCACATCTGAAGACCGTCGACATGCTGCAAGGCATAAAAGCATTGCTAATTTGGCCGATATTTGTTTCCTAGTCAAGTAAATGTTCTCAGGCCATCTCTCAAACAACTTAAGCACTAGGTTATGTTATGTTAAGAGAATTTATAAAGCACATGGCTACCCGAAGGCCTCCCAGCACTAATTTTCAGAACATGGTATAACGGTTAAGCTTGAAAAAGCCAAGTTTTAAGCAATCGACAGGAGGAGAGCTCATGGCTGGCCAACCGGAGGCGGAGAGGTAATGAATTCCATAATTTGCCTCCTAAAAAGGCCATTGAGCTTCCCCCCCATATGGCCTTTTTTACAATTGGGGAGGTCTAACTAGCGCCACCGCCAAAGATCTAAGCTGCAGAGGGGGTAAAAAAAGAGGCTAAGGGCCTTAACAAAGAAGGACCTCTGTTATGTAGGGATCTGTGAATATAGCACAGAGCTTTGAATTTTATGCGCTGTGCCACAGGAAGCCAATGAAGAGAGAAGATAGCCTCTTTAGCAGGCATATGTCTAGCTATGTCTAGAAGGAGCCAGGCGGAAGCATTCTGAACCACCTGCAATTTCCTACTTACATACTTTGGAGAGCCGAAATACAATACTTTACCATAGTCAAGACGAGAATTAATAAGGGGCTGAACGATAAGTCATTTAGCTACAAATGGAAGAATTCTGAAGAGTTTCTCAACAGTCTAAACAGACTGAAATAGGTTGCGGAGATCTTTTTTATACGATAATCCATTGTGAGCCAGGGGTACAACCAGACACCTAGGCTCTTGACATTCTCTTTAGGTGAAGGCAGGTTCCTTAATGGATCCAAGATGTGAGGATGAAGCCCCAATTGGGGACAATGTCACAGTACCATTATTTCAGTTTTATCTTCGTTAAGTTTAAGCTTACATTCTGACATCCATCTGGTTACTGCTTGGAGGCAAAGTATGAGTGCAGAGTGGTTGGTGGAAAATGAAACTACCAGCTGAGTGTCATCTGCATATGACACTATTGACCGACCGTAAGGCTTCACAATCTCTGCGAGTGGAAACATGTAAATATTGAACAAGGTGGGGGCTAAGGGAAGAACCCTGGGGTACCCCACAGTTGATCGATAGTGGGTTAGATAGAAAGGACCAGTCCAATACCTGAAAGGTCCTCCTTTCTAAAAAGGAGAAAAGCCAGCTCAGAGCACTGCCTGTAATTCCAAGGTCCGCCAATCTTAAAAGAAGTATACTGTGATCCATAGTGTGAAAAGCCGCACTGAGGTCAAGAAGGATAATTTCTGTTGCACCACCTTGATCAAGGAGCCATCTAGTCTCACAGTGCCTGCTAGCAATGCCAACTCTGTGCTACAGAGTGGACTAAAACCCATCTGAGTGGGATAAAGAATGTCATTATCTTCAAGGAAACAAGACAGCTGGATGTTCACATGCTTTTCAATTAGTTTAGACACTGCTGGTAACATTGAGATAGGTCTGTAGTTATTCCGAAGGCCTGCATCAAGGTGAGGCTTTTTCAATGGGGGCTTGACTATGGCATGTTTCCATTGGTCAGGAACAATGCTCCTGTTAAGGAAGGAATTCAGAAGGTCGGTGACCACCGGGGCTATAACAGAGGCACCCAATGCAAGAACATGTTGGGGGGGGGCAGGATCAAGAGGAGAGCCTGATTTCAGTGCAAGTAGTGAGATGGATACCAAATCCTCGGTAAGGGGAGCGAAATGTGAAAGTGAAATACCATGTGGGGTGTTCTGACATAGTATTAGAAGCGTAATATAAGTTTCCAGAAAAGGCTGAATAGATGTCTGCTATCTTTTGTTGAAACTACAGTGCTAAGTTATTACTATGTGCTTGGGAGGCCTCCAAAAGCTCATTATGCGTAATAGGCTGTGCTACCTCTAAGTATTTGAAAGATCTCCTTAGGTGAGTTAGAGGACTGTTCAATTCTTGATGCATAGTAAGTGGACTGTGCTGATTTAATTTCTAAATGGAAGTGTCTGATTGTCTTTCTATACTCCCCCTTTAAAGAGGGATCATATGATTTTCTCCATTTCCTTTCCAGGCGCCTACATACTTTTTTGAATATGTGAAGGTGAGAGGAAAACCAAGGAGCATTTTTCTTTCGTCGGGTCCCTGCTTTGGTTGAATAAGGGAATATTATATATAAGGTTTTAGTAATCCACCCATTGAATGCCTGTGGGATGTCAACCCACAATGTTTTGTGGGTTGATATCCCACAAAAACGTATATTTCGGCTTCGGAGGATTAGACACTCTAATGCCCTTAAGAAGCTTAGAAATGACGGGATGCATTCCAACCAGATTATTATTCACTTTAACGTGTCCTGCTGAAATGGTGGAACAAAACTTATTTACTGACCTGTAAGAGAGGCCCTCCACCCCTTTCTGCGATAAAGAGTTTACTAATTCCACTATCCCTGCTGCCACGGGATCCACGTGCCTTCCCAAGCACCAACCCCGCTAAGATCTCCTTGCTGACGAGTATCTCTTCCTAGTAGACGGTGCCCATGCTTTACTGATAAAGCTTGCAGCCATGTCCGAAAAGCCTGACAAGCACCACTGCTGCCTGAGAGCCTCCAAGACATCAGATGCAACTGCCTCTCCACTACCAGAGGGTGCAGCTCTCCTTGGGGTCCCAATAGCATCTCCTGCGACCACGGAAGAAGCAGCGTACAGTCATAGGTTAGCTCTAGAAGCAGTGGAAACCACGTTGCACCTTCTAAACCAGAGTGATGAACACCACTTCCGCCACCAGCTTCTTGATTTGAGTCGCTACTCTCAGTATCATCGCAAAGGTGGGAAAGGCATAATTGAGCTCCCCTGTCCAGTCTTGGGAAAAGGCATCCATGGTCCTTGCGAGAGGGTCCGGCCTCTATCTGAAAAACTCTTCCAACTGCTGTTTCAGGTGGGAGGCAAAGAGATCTCTCTTGCACTGACCCCATACCTCTTGGTTCAACTGGAATAGCTGCGGAAGAAGCTTCCAGTCGCTGTGATCTCGGAGGTACCTGGAGTTCCTGTCTGCTATTACATTGGTCTGTCCCAGGATGTACTCTGCTACCACTACCAGCTTGTGGGTAAAGCAATAATGCAAGAAATCCTTGGATATCTCTGCCAGAAGGGGCGATCTTGTACTCCCCAACTTGTTGATATAGCGGACTGCCAAGATGTTGTCCATCCTTAACAGAATGGAGCACAAGACTTTCTTGGGAGACAAGGTCCTGATCACAAAAAATCCTGCTAGTAGCTCCATGCAGTTGATATGTAGCCGGAGTTCCTGTTGAGACCATCTGCCCTCCGTTGAGATGTCCCCGCATTGAGCTCCAGAGCCCCACAGACTGGCATCTGACTCTATTATTGCCTCCAGTTGGGAACTGAAAATAGCTCTGCCATCCCAGGCATCCACCTGCGTCAGCCACCACCTGAGTTCTGTTCTGGCCTCCTCTGTCAGGGGAACCTGCTCCGAATATGCCAGACCTCTCTGCAGGTGTTGAATCTTGAGCCTCTGCAAGGCTTGGTAATGTAAAGGCCCCGGGAATATTGCCAAACTCGAGGATGCTAAGAGGCCCATAATGCATGCTATTTTTCTCAGGGACAGTGAGGGTTGCGCTAAGGCTACCCTCAACTCTCTCTTGATGTCTGGAAGTTTGGCCCGGGGAAGGATCAATTGCGATGTCTCTGAGTTGATCACAAACCCCAGTAACTCCACCGCTCTGGTGGGTACAAGGCTCAACTTGTCCTCGTTTATAACAAACCCCAGATCCTGCAAGAGAGATATTGTCATGAGACCGTGTTGCTTCACCAACTCCTGGGATTGAGCCATGATCAAAATATTGTCGAGATATATTATCATCCGAATCTCTTTCTCTCGCAAGTGAGCTACCACCGGCTTGAGCAGTTGAGGTGCTGATGAAAGTCCGAAAGGTAGGACCAAATATTACAGCCATTTGTCCCTCCATCTGAATTGGAGGAACCTCCTGTGAGGATGCCAAATGGGAACCGTTAGATAGGCGTCCTTTCGATCTAGACACATCAACCAGTCTCCGGTCTGAAGTAATTCTGGTAGTAGATGAAGTCCCTCCATCTTGAAGTGCTGATAAACAATGAAATAATTGAGCTCTCTGAGGTTCAGCACTAAACAGTGTCCTCCTCCCCGCTTTTGTACAAGAAAAATGTTGCTGAAAAACCCAGCAGGATGGGGTTCGCAAAAGGCTACCGCCCATTTCTGCATCAAAGCCTCGATTTCTAGATCTATAAAATTGGTCTCTTGTAGGGAAAAACACAGAGGAGGAGGAGGAGTCCGTTGTCGTGGATTCTGTTAAAATTCTAAGCGAAAACCCTGCACAGTCTGCAATACCCATGCATCTTGAGTCACACAATTCCAATTGTGTAAACAGAATTGCACTCAACCCCCCAACTGGATGTGAGAGGAATCCAGAAGTCTTACCTGCTGAAAAACTTGCTTGGGCGCTATTCCTTGCACCTCCTCGCTGGACTCTGTGTCGTTGGAAACCGGATGGGAAGAATGTGCCACCTCGGGTGTAGTCTTGCCCTCGATTAAAAGATCCTCTTTGGGGACCTTGAAAGTATGCACGGCCTGACGAGCAGCCACTGTCTCGTCCGGCCCGGCCAAAGAGGCCAGAGTGAAACATTTTTTTTTTATTAGTTTGCACCTTGTCCAATGTTGTAAACGTGGTGACATATTTTCCAATATCTTTTAGGAATTTGTCGCCGAAGAGGTGACCTTCGGCCAGGGGGCCCGCATCTGCAGCGGCAAGTTCTGTCAAATTAGAGTCAATCCTCATGAGGAGGGATTTGCGCCTTTCTGACGATATGGTGCAGTTGGCGTTGCCTAGCAGGCTTATCGTCCTCTGAGTCCACTCGGCCAGGGTGTGGGGGTCGATAGGAGCGCTGGTTTCCTTGGCCCTCAAAGCCATTTCAAGGATTTTTGCCAGGGGACCCGATGAATCCAGAAGCTTATCCTGGCAGGAGCGCCACACTCGGTCGATCCTTTTCTTCGGATCTTTGGCAATTTTGTTTCAGGAATGTTAACATGCTGGCATCAATCTTGGGCGTTTCTGCCACCTTATTTGGGATTTTGGGCCTAGGACATTCGGCACGCAACCTATCGCGGACCTCCTTGTCAAAGCTCTTGCGCAGCTTATCATGCAAGTACTCCGCTATAGCCTGCGCAGGGGCCCGGTCGGCTGAATGGGTTGAACTGAAACAGGTTGGGAGGGAAAACGGAAAGCTCCTGTGCTTTGAAGGAAGCCACCTTCCTTGTTCTTTTGCGCTTGCGCAGGGAGGTGCTGGAATGAGAGGAATCAGAGTCACTGGGTTCCAAATCTGATGAGGCATTAGCTCCTTTAGGGAATTCTTTAGAGATGGAAGGGACAGAGCAATATTGATGGTCAATCGCAGAGGGTTGGTTTAGAGCTGCCATGGCTCCATTGTGAGGCCAAGAGAGGGAGGTGTCCTTAGATTTGCCGGGAAGAGAAGAGCTCCCTTCCGCCAAACTGCCCTCCGATAATGGAACCAGATCCTGCTTTTTTGCAAAGTGCTCTAATTGTTGGGTTATAGGTTTTACAGCCACCACCAATGCTTGACTAATCTTCTGAGGGACAGAAGCTGCGAGTGCCCTGCTGACTGCTGAACTGAGGCGTTGATTGCCTCAGACAGACCGTCACCCAAGAACTGACTGTCCTCATAGTACTGCCCATACTCCTCCTCCTCGAAGGGCACCCAATTGGTCATGCTGAATGTAAGGTTGCTGCAAAAGTAGGTATTCTATATCCAGATGGTCCCTGGATGTTAACTGCAGGGGGAGCCTCCCCTAGTGCAATGTACAATAAACAGGCTCCTCAGAGTTAGCAGTCTGTTAATTATTGCAGCCCCCCATGTAAAAGGAGGGCGTCCGGGAGAGCCACAAAATGATCTAAATAAATTGATTCACAAGCGTGCACTCGGCTCTATTGCAGGGCCTACTCTGTTGTTGCAGCCTGAGTACAGCGTCTACCGCGCTGACAGGAATGCCAAGAATGCTCGCAATTGCCGACGTCGGGTCAGCGCGTGGAGGAGGAGAAATCAATGTAGGACTGCGCATAGCCCAATCCTACTAGGAGAGCCCAATTGGGCTACACGTTCATCCTTGGATCTTCACCCGGGCCCGATGAGGGGGTGACTCCAGGGCGGCGTTGGACTCGCCGTGCAGGGGGGGAAGGAAAATATGCAGTACAACCCAGTACACGACACGCTGGCAAATGCTCACCTGCTACGGAGCTCCACCGTGCCTGGCTGATTCCGCCACCTGGCTGAGGAATCAGCCGGCCTGCATGAGGGGAAAAAACACGGTATGGCGGTCGCTCTACAGCTGCGAGCCGTCCGGTCACAACCTAATGATCGCGGCACGGGCAATTATGAGCTAAACATTATAGCTTGACAGTATTTCAATACCAGTCAGATAGAAATTGTAAGGGAAATGAGAGGCACTTATCTTGTATGCTCGAGCAGCAAAGAAAGAGTTCAAGATGGTGTTAAGGACTCCAATAGGGGCTGGGGGGATGTGAATGGTGGACATATTGTGCTAAGCATATTGGGAAATGTAGTTGAAGTTTTCAGTTTTGTGATTGGCTGCTGTTTTTTGAGTAGTAAAGAAAGAGAAGCATAATCTGAACCTGTGGTCCTGACATAGAATCTCAGACAACAGGCCTGGTCCAAGCACCACAATCAGCGCCAGAGCTTCAGAAATACTGCACCAGTATGTAACACAAAGACACAAGATGAGACAAGAGAGGCTGCACCTGGGTGTGTGCAAGGACCCCTAGGACACACCACCTGTGAAAGGCCATGAACTGAGAGTTGTGAAGTACCAAACTAAAAGCTAATGGAAGCATCCTTTAGCCCCAAGGAGGGTGGGTTTGAGAAGTCCTGGAGGAAAAATCCTTCAAAACTAACGTACATGACCATTTTATTTTGTGTTTGGGAGTGTGGGGCTTATTTTCACGTGGGTGATCTCACTTAAGTCTATGGGAGGCATTTCACTTGTTGGAAGGTGGAAATAAGTAGAATCGGAGGGTAGCAGCAATCAAATGAGGGTGAGTTGAGATGTGTGCATACACAAGATGTCACAAGCAAGTTAAAACAACAAGGATATTGAAGTGAGGGGTCTGGAAAGAATCACATAAATCCCGAATGTGCTCAAGGTAAGATTTACTTCAAGCGTAGCAACTAGCAGGGCAGCCAGGAGAACAACAACTATCTAATGTCAAAACATATACGTTCTACTCTACATTCCACATTCCTACAAACCCTCATTGTCGCACCCACGAGCTGCCACCCTCCACGTTCCACCCACGAGCACCAGCCAAACCCAACAGATATCTTAGAGGGAGTTGACCTTATGTCGTGTAGGTCAGACACAAATCTTCAGGCCATGTGCATTAACCTTCACATATCCAGCTTTCTTTTCTTTCAGAGAACAACGCATTATGTTCCTCTCAACGGCTTACTCTGAGTGCAAATAAACAGCTAGATGTGTCCAGGAATTCACAGCATGGAGGTGAACAGGACACAAACAGCTTCTCCATCCTCAATTAAAAGCCCTGATCGTGGGAAGTGCCACACATGAGCACTGTGCCACACCACAAGCAGCATGCATGCAGGCAAAGATCTGTACAAGGTGTGCCTTTGATTCACTCCCGTCGTGCAACAACTCTCCTCCAGCACCACCAAATGTTGCAGTTCAAAGAGTTCAGCATTATTATTCCTGCTGGGGCCAGGAATCTAGCCATAGTCATGGATGCCTTTGTCATATCCATGAACGGCTGTCCCCCAGTCAATTTAGTAAAGTTGCTGCCCCTGAGATGAATGGTTAACCTGTCTGGCTATGCTGTGAGTAATTAATTGCAGTTGGAGAAGCTGTTCACAGCTTATTAAGGGCTTCCCAACTCACCACCCTGTATAGCTGCCACGTTTCCGAGGTCAGTGTAAGATTAGCTCGGGTTGCCTCTTTACTGTCTGAGGATTGTAGTCCTGGTTTTATAAAGTAATAAAAAAGACTACCAGTCCCAGAATGCAAACAAAATACCTGGAGAAACACAGCTAGTCATGCATGGACTTTGAAAACCTTGCAGGACTAACATGCTCATATGAAATAGGCAGATAGGTACACCCGCTGCCATGTCCTGGATACATAGGTGTCGCTGAAATCAATGCCACCTTGTCTTCCCCAAGCCCCGCTAAATTAAAAGACAGTCTTCATTGTCAGAATGGTCACTGCATGTACCTGAAGTTATGACTAGCACAAGTTCTATTATTATTTAATTCAAATCTCTCTCATGATATCCCACTAATGCACCGCTTCTTGGTCCACTGTTTGTGCTTCCCAATCTTAAATATGGTCCTTAGCGAGTGGCCTCAAACCCGCCCTGTATAGTCTCACGCACAGAACAACCTGAAACTGGAACCCAATTAAAGGCGATCAATCTGCATACCTCAGGAATGTAGGGCTCCCAACTGGTCTCATGTCAGCTAAAGCTGTGAATAAGTGATTCAAGCAATCCAGTGGGTCTTCTAAATAAGCTGGTGACTGCTATTTCCATGTATCTGCAGCCTGTAAAGAGGCTTTTCTATGAGCTTGTGTAAATGGCGACACTGACTTACTAACTTGGAATGCCACAAAAAATGCTAACCTGAGAGTTGCTTTTAACAGCAGTGTCTCAAATTCTGCCTCAGGCAAGGTGAGGTCATCTAAGTGAATCACAATAGGTTTTGAATAAGCTTTACTATGCAGAAAGCCCCGGTATCCCTTACCAGTGAACAGGGGCTTGCTTTAACAATCCCGAGGTGCTCTATCTGTGGTAGTGTGGTCAATCATCCTTAGGCTTATTAGAGGGGAGTGTTAGGCATTTGTTGCACACACACACAGTCAATAAATGATACAAATACTCAATAAGGAAATCAAACACCAATTTGTAAAAACAACACAGATTTTATTCAATTTTATACACCAAGATCTTCGGAATCAGGTAAGTACTTTCGGAGTTATAGATTTTTAGTTATTAGAAAAATACAGTCACATATTGGTTTTGAGACATGAGCTTCGAACACGGTGATGTTATCCTATGGGAGAAACGTACACTGCATAGGTATACTTGCAAACGACTAATAGGATTGTTCTTCTGGACTTAAGGTAAGTAGGAGCCAGGGTCCAAGAAAGCACCAATAGTTCAGTTTTACTTGCCCTGGTGGGTTCGGGTGCAGAGGTGTCTTTCGCGGAGGTAGCCTCGAATGCTACCCGTTTAAGTCAATGGGAAAAGTACCTGTAAGAAAAAGGCTGCAAGTGTGAACTGGGGGTACCAGTCTGGCAGAACCCAAAAGGGGGCTTGGCTCTTGAGGGTCTCAGGGCCACAGAGACGCCATCGTTTGAAGTGAAGCCTGGGGCTTGGGTGCATAGTTGTTTGTCTGGCGTATCAGTGAGTTTGAGGCTCGCACAGTTCTCGGTGTATCTGCAGAAAAGGGAAAAGAAACACAGCAAGATGATGTCTGGATGGAAGCTGGCCTCTGTTGGAGCCCCGATGTGCAGGTAAGTTTTGGTGGTGGTGGTGTTTGGACAGAACACAAACAAGCCTTGGTCCTTGCCACAGGCTCTGGTACCCTGGGTATTGGTGCATAGAGACTCCCGATTGGATCGGCGTCTCGAAGATGAGATGGATTGACAGGGCGGAGCTCCTGGACCCTCAGGGACCTTCTCCTGGGCTGCTGCTGTGTTGGTGGACACGGTGGTCAGCAGAAGAAAGAACCAGAAGTTGTGCTCGGTGCCTGCAGGCAAGTGGTTCCTCCACTTCAAGTGAGATGCTGGCCGGCTGGCGAAGTTCTGGCAAGGATGCACAGCTACAAAATGAGTCGGGTCTTTGCAATTTTCAGGACAGAAGCAGGCAGGCAGGGGTTTGTGCTAAATCCACAGCTAGTCCACAGTTCTGGCATTCTTTGGCTCTTCTTTGTCCTTCTTCTTCTTTGGTCAGATGAATCTAAGTTCCTAGTGTCTGGGGACCACCTAAATAGTGAATTTAGGGGCATAAAGGAGAGTAAAGGGTAGCAGCCAATGAACTACTGACCCCTGGGGTCACTATACACCCTACATGATCACTTCCTGTGAGAAGTGGGCAGAACCGTGTGCCACAGTTCCTAATTCCACCAAAACCAAGATGGAAGAATTCTTCTTTCGTGGGGCACATCAGGAAGCCCACCTTAGGGGTGTGACTGGTCTGGATGTCTTATTGCATAGCTAAGTTCCTGCCCATCCTGGTGCCAAATGGGCCTCAGGGCAGGGAATGGAATTCTCCAGGTCTCAAGAAAGCCAGGATCCCATATCAAAGGTGGCAGAGGCTTTGAAGCCTCTGGCCTTGGTATGCAGATTCACTAGCCATCCTGCTGGAAGAGGCGATAACACCTTCTCCAAAACAGGCTTTGTGTCTTGACCTCCGACAGTGCAGGGTCTCACCTATAGGGGGTTAGAAACTCATCTGTGATGGCAGGCTTGACAATACCAGTCAGCCAACACACTAGAGGACTAGTAAGTTTCAGCAGGCACCTCTAAGGTGCCCTCTGGTTGCATGGACCATTCCACACATTCTGCAATGGCAGTCTGCATGTATTTGTGTGTCGGTCCCTTAGGGTGGCACAATACATGCTGAAGCCATTAAGGACCCTCTTCAGTACCCATGCCTTGGGTACCAGGAGTATCACTTACTAGGGACTTATAGGAGTGCTGAAGTCCTTGCTAGTTGGTGGAAAAATGAACACTTTACCTTGTTTTAGGGAACGCATTGGCAATGGGGACCTGGTTAGCAGAAACCCAGTGCACCTTCAATCCAAACAGCCTCAATACCAGGTACACGTCGAGGTGACCATTTAAAAAAGGGGCACTTTCCTACAGACTTGTGCTCCATTTTCTTTGTTTTTTTGTTTTTTCAGAGACTACACTTGATTTTGGATAATGTTATGGTGTCGCTCATTGTACCATACATGCATAGCAAGCTTGTTAAATTATTCAAATAAGGTAAACTATGATTCGTTCATCACAAAGGTCTTGCCCTGACAGAGGAGCACCACTGGCCCAGAGGAAGACCTCAACAAGCAATGTCCCACTTAACAAGCTCCAAACAAATTGGTGGTTGTTGTGAGGAACATATCCAAGGAAGGTGGACAATTGGACATAAATGGAGGCCATTTATTAACTTATATTAAGAAATCCTTTATCTAAAGGACAGACTACTTTGCAAAGGCCACTTGCCCTCATAGGGAATCATTGTTTATTTTAGACTGAAGTGTAACACACATTTATTTAACTGTGAGTGAAGGGTTGAGATTAATGAATAATGGCCAGGAGCCAAAATGTTTAAGAGAGGTTTGTTTATGGTCTGGCTTTATAAAGCGGCTGTAGCCAGACAAATATATGAGAACTCCAGGAGAGGCTCTTTGGCTCCGACCACATGTTAAAAGGCCAGGATTAGATGTTTTGATTGGGCAAAATGTGTGCACTTCCACAAAAAAAATGCTTGCTCTCCACACAGCTGTGATCATTTTGTTTATTTATACAGCTGTCTGACGTTGACCTTTCAAGGGCACACACATGCTATTAAATTGCATTAGATAACTGGATAATTCATGGTGTTTTTCTCCAGCAGAAGCACAAATGGGAGGAGAGCAGCCATTAAACTACATGGAATTTTAGTGGGTGTGGCCAACATGGTGGCCGGAGCGGTCGCATAGTTCGCAGCTCCGCTCTCGGCCCTTGTAAAATATCCTGAACGAGAAGCCTCCGTCCTCCTACACGGAAGGCATCGCACGCGCAGCCATCAGGGCTTTCTCGCACACTGCAGTATGAACTAGGGACAACTGAAATCGCAATGATACGGCTGTGGGGACAGGCGCCCGCGGCGAGCTCCGGAGAGAGCACCTTGCCGGAACGCGGCGAGAGGCCAGGCTGTTGCTGTGTGTCACCCGGAGGGGAGACGGCGGCGGGGCTGTGGAGTCCGCGGTGAGTCGTGGGCCCGGAGAGGTGGCGTGAGGGCAGGTGAGGACTCGCTAAGAGACGGCAGCCACGGTGGCCCTACACACGTTGGGCCGCAGCCGCTGGACGTGACAGACCCAGCCGCATGGGCCGCGGCACTGCGTCGACGGGCTCTCGGGCGCTGGGCTTGCGGGACTTGGCCCTCTCCACTACGGGCGTGAGAGGCCCCGGGCACTAAACTCAGCATGAGGCGATGGACAGTCTTTGATGTGGGCGGCGAGCTCAGACTGTGGGGAACTCAAGCCTTTCGGGGCACAGGAGGGTGCAACCGCGAGGTCCCTTCGGTGGGCATGGAGCAGCCCAATAATCGTTGACCCCCCGCACCCTAAAGAGATCTGTGTCGCGCCCCTTCGGCAACGTGCACCGAGTCGCGGGCCCCGTGGTCACATGCTAGGCCTCACATGGGCACTTGGAGGCCGTAACGAGAGTGGACCAGTGCCGCGCCGCCCGTGGAGGCGCTACACAGCGCACAGTACCCACCCATTGTACCCCAGAACCGCTGCCTGCTTCAAAACAAACTACTTAACATCACGCAAATATATCAGACCAACCTCATAGGTGTCCGGTCTGCGCCTAAGCAAATCCTGTGCCCATGTATGGGGAATAAGATTCCTGATAAGCAGTTGACTAAAACTACAATCCATTGAGGGGGCAACACCTGCCCGGAACCCATGATCCCACGAACTAAGATACTACCCTCATCTGGCCAGAACTAACGGCAAACTCTAAATCTGCACTGCAACCTCCGACTAGTTCCATCCAGGACGCAGCTGTGCTGAACATCGGAAAACATAATTATGAAAGCCTGTAGAAAGCCTGGAGCACATTACTTCGGCCCCGATAAACCAAACCGCATAAAGATCACAGAAGGGCAAACCTAAGACCCCATGTGCGACACCTGGAAACATGGACCCGGAGGAGCCAGCTCCGCCACCGGAGACATTGGTAACACACCAGGCACTAAAGAAGTTGGAGGCCACTCTCCAAACTCATACAACGCAATTCGAGAAAATCCTACAGGCAATCCTAGACACCAAAACTACGCTAGAAGCCAGAATAGGATCAGTTGCTGAGGATGTCAACCTCCTACGCATGGATCAACAAGCCCTAGCGGAAAGGGTAACAACACTCAAAGTGGATGCGAAACAACAACACCATCGATAAAAGACTTCCAACTACAATTAACGACAATATCATCCGAGGTCAAAGCGCTGAAGCGCAAGACCGAAGACACGGAGGGCAGATCACGTCAGAACAACATTCGCTTCGTGGGATTTCCGGAACGGGCAGAAGGCCCCAGCACAGAATTATTCATTGAACAATGGCTGACATGCACAGTATTGCAAAATAACATCCCAAAATTATTTTCTGTAGAGCGCGCACACAGGGTCCCTGGCAGACCCCCCCCCTTCCAGGCGCCCATCCCCGCCCGCTCATAGCAAGACTACTGAATTATCGGGACAGAGACCTCATCCTGCAATTATTCCGAAAATCAGGCCCAGTTAAATACGAAAATGTAGAAATAACGGCTTACCCAGACTTTACAGTGAAAGTACAAAAGAAACGCAACTCCTTCTTCAGGGTTAAAGAAAGAATGCGGGAGCATGACATTAAATACGCTCTATTATTTCCCGCCAAACTAGGCATACAGGATAACACTCGCACTCTCTTTTTTGCGACCCCAGAGGATGCCTGGACCTGGCTGCACGCCAAAGGCCTAGCCGACCCAATAAGCTCAAAGACCTCAACGGAGAAATGGTTATCCCCAAAGAACAGACGTAAACCCCGCAGGAAACCAGATACTAAACCCTCATTGGAACAGTCTCAAGCGGAGCGTATTTCCTTATTGCAGGCCACAGCACACTTTATTATCTCTCCACTCAAGATGAAGCCGAACTCGAGCCAGATGCACAATATGACTCCACAGACTCAAACCGGGGCCTCACGCCGCACACAGCGGATGATATCTGCTAACCAAGTAGGACAGGGATATCCCCGCAGCCTGAGACATGCCTTACCTCCATAAATGCCGAACTACCTTGCCTAGCTGATTGGACCTGAATGGTGCACACTCAGTCCCTATCACTAAACCTAAAACAACAGACCAGTGTACGGCGGAGGCCCCCATGCAGACGCACCAGCAACAAAAGCGATATGGGCCTGGAAACTTACCGTCTCGTAAGCATGAACCCGAAGCACCGCTCACTCCATATGGACTGGTTCACCAAGCTGGCAGACACTGGCTCACCTCTAGCCGTGTTGCATGCACAGTTAATGTTTTGCATAGTTATTGTTTTTTATGTTATTAGATGGCAACCACTTAGGGTACATAATGTAGTCCACGATTATAGTAATAGACGTCCCAATTGCGCTCCCAATACAAACATAGCAAATACTATCAAAGAAGGTAAATACTTACGCAGAAAACACACTGGGTATATCAAGGATGCACGCAGCACAGGGAAGGCATACCCACCAGCACCGATAAATCATCACATATATCATGGCCCCTCTATCTTCACATAACACCCCACAATACAAAATAATCACATGGAACATCAGGGGCATGGCATCCACACGCAAACGCCAACGGATTAATACATACCTTAAGCGTCACCAGATACATATAGCTATGCTACAAGAGACCCATCTAAACGGACCCTCACTAGAGAGCACAAGCACAAAACGGCGAGGACAATTATACGGCACCACCTTCTCAACCTTTGCTCGCGGGGTGGCGATCTGGGTAGCACCAGGAGACCCATTTGTAATGTCCCGAACACAAAACGATCCAAACGGGCGGTACGTGATATTAGAGGGGTTATTGGACGGTCAGCCCTTAGCATTGATCGCTCTGTATACCCCCAACGCAGGCCAGCATGAATTCTTGTGGACAATAAATACTTGCAAACTTAGACACCCAGCGGAGGCTAGCATATGGGGCGGAGACTTTAATTCAGTGTTAGACATAAATATGGATCGCTCATTCCCTCCCCTCAACACCGCCCCAGCCAAGCGATCCTCCACCGATCTAGCAGAGTGGGCCTCCAATAATGGTCTGAAGGAAATCTGGAGAACTGGGCATCCCACACAACGAGAATACTCCTATTATTCATCAGTACACAAACTACACACAAGAATAGACATGTTGTTCGCAACATCCAACATAATCCATTATATAAACACGTCAGGATACCTAGCCCGCACCATCTCAGACCACAACCCACTATATACTGCATTATATTGGGGCCGTATACATACTCGTATTCCAACCTGGCGCCTTCAACCGGAGGCTCTCACAGACACCCCCTTCCAAGCAGAGATATCCAACTGCCTATCAAACTACTTTACACTAAATAAGGATTCTGCTTCTACGCGCGCTATTGAATTGGATGCTCAGAAAGTTGTGGTTCGGGGCCACTGCCTGGCGGCCACGGTGGAAATCAAAAGAATACTTACTAAAGAATTGCAAGAACCAGAAATTAAACTGCGCAAGGCAGAAGTAGAGGTTTCCACAAACATATCCTCTCTGGAGGCATTGAGCGCGCTCAGAACCAGTTATAGGGAAACAGACACCAGGATGTGCAAGCACGATTACAGACATTATCAGGCACGACAGCATGCAGAAGGGGATAGATCAGGAAAAATGTTAGCCTGGCTGGTCCGCCAACCAGCGCTGTCATTGCCCATAGGCGCGATTAAAATACACACAGGTCTTGTAGTTAACACCCAAGTCGAAATTAACACAGCCTTTCATACGGATTACCGCACCCTATATCAATCATCCTCCCCCTCTACTGAACAGCAACTGACTGAATTACTAACAATGATCCCCCAAAACCAGCACATAATAAACAATACAGACATTCTGGACGGCCCTATAACACTAGAAGAACTAAGATCAGCTCTTTCACAAATTGCAAGCAACAAAGCCCCAGGCCCAGACGGATTGCCAGCGGAATACTATAAATCAAAACCCAGTCATCTTTTACAACCCCTCCTAGAAGTGTTCAACGAAGCACACAACCGTAAACAACTCCCAGACTCAATGCGCAAAGCACTAATAGTCGTGCTTCCAAAACCAGGCAGAGACCCCTTGGATGTCAGGTCATGCAGACCTCTCTCTCTACTCAACTCTGACTGCAAACTTTTAGGGAACATACTAGCTAACAGATTACTCCCCTATTTACCAAACTTAATACACCCAGATCATTCAGGATTTATACCAGGCAGAAACACTTTTTTAAACATTAGAAGATTAATCCGCTTAATGCACAGTAACATCACGGAGGAAGCAGTGGCCATGTCCTTGGACATAGAAAAAGCTTTTGACCCACTAAGCTGGAACTACCTTTACCGCACACTGGAGGCATTTGGTTTTCAACCTGGCTTCATAAACTGGATTAGGGCATTGTACCATAAACCCATTGCCCGAGTCAAAACGGGGCAAATTATCTCCGAAGTATTTCTCATTGGTAGGGGCACCCGATAGGGTTGCCCGCTCTCTCCCCTATTATTCGCCATCGCAATGGAACCGCTGGCAATCAAACTCTGAAGCAACGCTCATAATTGGGGCATCCCAGAATTCAACTTATATCACATAGGCGGTCATTCCAAACCTGGCGGGCGGTGTTAAAGCGGCGGCAAAACTGCTAACAGGCTGGCGGTAAAAAAAATGCAATTCCGACCCTGGCGGAAACCGCCAACAGAGACCGCCACTTCAACACACCGCCCGCCACGGCGGGACAAACAAACAGTGCGGCGGTCACCGCCAACAGACAGGCGGGAGACAATGTACCGCCCACCCTATCACAACCCACCAATCTGCCACCTTTTCCGGGGCGGTAGCCCCGCCGATAAAAACACGGCGGAAACAGCCATTTCAAACGGAAAACGCTCACCTCCATACACCCCACGAGGAATCTGGACAGCATGGAACCCGAACTCCACATCCTTCCAGCGATTGTCTTCCTGCTCCTCTACCAGGAGCACGAACGCCGGCGCAGAAGACAACGGTGAGTACTGCACCTACGACACAGGGGAGGCAAAAAATTACGGGGACAAACATATGCGACACACCCACCCTCACCCACTACAACACACACATCAATGCATAGCACCACATCACAGTTACCCCCCCACCCCTCCAGAAGAATGCAAAGACAAAAGGAAATGATTATAATCATTGGAATATATTGTATGACTGGCTTTAAAATATATCACACATCTAAAAGTTTTATATAAATAAATTGTCCAGTCCGATATTTGTATCAGGCATTGTTCGTGGACCACTGGGCCCAAATCACATGGGCAAAGCCCACGCAGGATACCTGACTCCAACGGAGAGAACACTGCAGGGACATCAGATACCAAAACTACAGGCACCTCAGGGGGAAGGGAAGGGGGGGCACCTCAGCCAGATGAGTCCACGATGCCAGATACACGAGGAGCCTCCATGGCCACTGTTCCATCCTGGGGAGTGCAAAGCCACAGTCTTTCAAGTCTCTACAGTGGGTGGCTTGTCCACTGTTCAATCCTGGGGAGTGCAAAGCCACAGTCTCTCAAGTCTCTACAGTGGGTGGCTTGCCCACTGTTCCATCCTGGGGAGTGCAAAGCCACAGTCTCTCAAGTCTCTACAGTGGGTGGCTTACCCACTGTTCCATCCTGGGGAGTGCAAAGCCACAGTCTCTCAACTCGATAACAGTGGGTGGCTTGCCCACTGTTCCATCCTGGGGAGTGCAAAGGCAGAGTCTCTCAAGTCTCTACAGTGGGTGGCTTGCCCACTGTTCCATCCTGGGGAGTGCAAAGCCACAGTCTCTCAAGTCTCTACAGTGGGTGGCTTGCCCACTGTTACATCCTGGGGAGTGCAAAGCCACAGTCTCTCAACTCGATAACAGTGGGTGGCTTGCCCACTCTTCCATCCTGGGGAGTGCAAAAGCCACAGTCTCTCAAGTCAATATCAGTCTCCACTGGTACTGGAAGGGGACTAGTGCCCAGAGTGCTTCGTGCAGCCCTGCCCGACACAGATGCGGGCCTGCCCCTTCCGCCAATGGGCCAGCGGTCCTTGAGATGAAGGCCCAGTTCAGCAGTGCTTGAGACGGCGGTGCCCAGCGCAGCGGTGCTTGAGACGGCGGTGCCCAGCGGAGCGGTGCTTAAGATGAAGGGCCCAGTTCAGCGGTGCTTGAGATGAAGGGCCCAGCGGAGCGGTGCTTGAGACGGTGGTGCCCAGCGGAGCGGTGCTCGAGATGAAGGGCCCAGTTCAGCGGTGCTTGAGACGGCGGTGCCCAGCAGAGCGGTGCTTGAGATGAAGGGCCCAGCGGAGCGGTGCTTGAGATGAAGGGCCCAGTTCAGCGGTGCTTGAGATGAAGGGCCCAGCGCAGCGGTGCTTGAGACGGCGGTGCCCAGCGGAGGGGTGCTTGAGATGAAGGGCCCAGTTCAGCGGTGCTTGAGACGGCGGTGCCCAGCGGAGCGGTGCTTGAGATAAAGGGCCCAGTTCAACGGTGCATGAGACGGCGGTGCCCAGCGGAGCGGTGCTTGAGATGAAGGGCCCAGTTCAGCGGTGCTTGAGATGAAGGGCCCAGCGGAGCGGTGCTTGAGATGAAGGGCCCAGTTCAGCGGTGCTTGAGACGGCGGTGCCCAGCGGAGCGGTGCTTGAGATGAAGGGCCCAGTTCAGCGGTGCTTGAGACGGCGGTGCCCAGCAGAGCGGTGCTTGAGATGAAGGGCCCAGTTCAGCGGTGCTTGAGATGAAGGGCCCAGTTCAGCGGTGCTTGAGATGAAGGGCCCAGCGCATCGGTGCTTGAGACGGCGGTGCCCAGCGGAGCGGTGCTTGAGATGAAGGGCCCAGTTCAGCGGTGCTTGAGACGCCGGTGCCCAGCGGAGCGGTGCTTGAGATGAAGGGCCCAGTTCAGCGGTGCTTGAGACGGCGGTGCCCAGTGGAGAGGTGCTTGAGATGAAGGGCCCAGTTCAGCGGTGCTTGAGATGAAGGGCCCAGTTTAGCGGTGCTTGAGATGAAGGGCCCAGCGGAGCGGTGCTTGAGATGAAGGGCCCAGTTCAGCGGTGCTTGAGATGAAGGGCCCAGTTCAGCAGTGCTTGAGACGGCGGGGCCCAGTTCAGCGGTGCTTGAGATGAAGGGCCCAGCGCAGCGGTGCTTGAGATGAAGGGCCCAGTTCAGCGGTGCTTGAGACGGCGGGGCCCAGTTCAGCGGTGCTTCGGATGAGTGCCCAGTTCAGCGGATCCGCCCATGGCGTGGAGGACATTCACCACCTGACCTGTGGCTGGCTGCGCCTTCCTGACCACCTGGGATGGGCCTGGTGGGGCCCTCCTGGGCTGCAGTACCGGGTCTCTTGGTGTCCTCCTGCCCACCTGGGATGGGGCATGCGGGGCCCTCCTGCACAGCTGGGCTGCTGGCGGTCTTGTCGGGCGTGCTGCCCTTCCCAGCCTTCCCTGTTCGCCTGTGGCCCTTCCCCACCTTTGGCGGTGTGCCAGGTGGCACCACACTCCCTGCCGGAGCCATGGTAGGGATTTTGGTCCCAGGTGTTTTAGGCCTCTCGCGCCGGCCACTGAAAATCTTCGCATGTTTTTGCGGCGGTGGGCTGCCCGTGCCTTGGCTCCCTACTGAACTGGCTGCCCTTGAGGGTGGGGGACTCCACAGTCCATGGCAGACTGTCTTCACAGGGCCCGCTTTTGTGGTGGCTGAGGTGCTGACTGGAGATGGACGGGGTGGGGGAGTTGTTGGAAAGAGGTCAAGTTTTGATAGGAAAATAAGTTTAGGAAGAGAGGGACGAGTAGGTGTAGTAGGTATGGGAGTGGAGGACGAGGTTGTGGTTGTAGGAGTTTGAAGTCTGCTGTCTTTGGGTGCAGGTGCTTGGGCTGGAGGCTGTCGTGAGGTGGATGGCTGTTGAGTGGGTGGCTGCCTGCGTTTGTGTAGCTTGGAAGAGGGGGTGACAGACACACTGGGAGAGGACACAGGGGACGTGTGAATGGTAGTGGGGGTGGTGACTGCACGTGTGCAGGGGGTTCTGGTGTGTGTGCTGGTGATGGACGTAGTGGCTGAAGATGTTGTGCATGCAGGTGTGAGTGGAGACGTGACAGGGAGGGAGGAGGAGGGGGACACAGTGGAGGCAGTGGGTGTTGGTATGTCTGCATGTGGATGTTGCTTGTGTGAATGCCTGTGTGATGTGTGGTGCTTATGTCTGTCTGAGCTTCCCTTGGGTGTTGAGGTGTGTGCAGGCTGGTCTGATGGTGTGTCTGGGATAGGCAGAGGTACAGGGGATTGGGTATGGGTGGAGGAAGTTGGAGGGGGGAGGCTAGAGACAGGGACAATTGCTGCCATCAGTGCTGAGGCCAGAGTGTTGAACGATCGCTGATGGGCAGCCTGACCCGAATGAATGCCCTCCAGGTATGCATTACTCTGGTGCACCTCCCTTTCTACACCCTGGATGGCATTCAAAAGGGTAGACTGCCCAACAATGAGCGTCCTCAGGAGGTCAATGACCTCCTCACTGAGGGAAGCAGGGGTGACTGGGGCAGGGCCTGAGGTGCCTGGGGCGAAGGAGATGCCCACCTTCCTGGGTGAACGGGCACGGGGCAAACGCTGAGGGGCTGCTGGGAGGGCAGTGCTGGTGCGCTGGGTGGCGGCTGTACCTGTTGTTGCGGAGGGCACGGATGTTGCCGCCACCACAAGGGAGCTCCCTTCAGAGGACGAGTTGCTGTCACTGACATCCGCACGAGTCCCCACTGTGGAGCTCCCCTTGCCCTCCGTCTGACTTGTGAATTCCGAGTCAGTTGCATGGCCCGCCATGGCCATGTGAGATGCAGCTCCCTCGTGCTCCAATGCCACTTCTCCTCCGCCTGATGATGCTAATGCACAAATGAACAGGAAGACAACAAAAAAGGGGGGTGGGGAAAAATAAAGAAATGTTGAGTGCATGCATTGGCGACAACGTTGGCGGACAGGACAGACACAGAAGCCCCCTGCACTACGCCGCGCACTTGGGGTCGACTACGCAATCCGTGGGACATGGCCTACAAGCCTATGGGCGACCTCTGCTCACATACATGACACAGGGCAATGAATAGCTGTACTTGGCACCCTACAGAGGTGGGGGGCGGGGGCACACGGCCATGCCTTACGGAGGGGCCTAGCCTACAGGAATCGCCCTGGCCTAGGGATACCCACAGCCCTCCTCCCCCACCCAGACACCTCCACTGCGCGCAAAGTCACCAGGATTCGAGTGTACTCACCCCCTTGTGTCTGCTGTGATGTCCTCACGCGCCCATCCAAATCGGGGTAGGCCACCGCCAGGATCCGGGACATCAGGGGGGTCAAAGTACGACTGGCACCCCTCCCACGTTGGGAGGCCATCCCCAGCTGAGCCTCCGCCGACTTCCTGCTCCAGCGTCAGATGTCCTCCCATCTCTTCTGGCAGTGGGTGCCCCGTCTGTGGTGGACCCCCAGGGTCCGGACGTCTTTGGCGATGGCACGCCAAATAGCAATTTTCTGGTGGGCGCTGACCTATGTGACATGTACAGGGAGAGAAGAATAATCATCACCTTCTGCATGCTCGATGTGAGTGGCCCCCCCATCCCCACCCTTGCCATGTGGCACATGCTCTCATCTGTCGTTTGATGCATGCCTTAATCGATCCCCTCACCACCATCTTTCATCCACCCGACTCAACACAGGCATTGGCCACAAAGCATGGTCCCAGTGTACTTACCTGTTGGTCTGGAGGACCGTAGAGTAGCGCATACTGTGGGAGGACCCCATCCACGAGTTTCTCCAACTCCTGAGCAGTGAAGGCAGGGGCCCTTTCCCCAGTCGCATGAGCCATTGTCTCTTCCAGACCGTGGTCACAGCAGCACTTGCAGTGTAGGTCCTCTCCTGTGGAAGATCAGGTATCGAGTGATTAAGCAGATAGAAAATGGCGGTCACGTCCGCGGCGGTGCGTACCGCGGCGGTGCGTACCGCGACCGCCGGCGCACATCGTCATTGGCTCCTGAGACCCATAGGGTTCAATGTTAACCAATGCAGCTTTGCGCCGCGGTCTTCGACCTACCGCGACGATGTGCCATGCCAGCGCATTGACCTCACATCCCATTGTCGCACTTCACAGGTCAGGCAGCCGCCATTTTAAGGGCCCACATGCCTTATTTTCTACTGCGTCACACATACCTAGGCTTTGCATCGACACTCATACAAGCCATTCAATGCATTGGGAATCGTGTTATGTGCAAGCTGTGGTTACGTACCTGTGGGTTGATTGACTCTGTGCTCGCTGTTGTCCTTCATAGGCACCGTCCCTTGGGACATGCGAGGAGATGGAGAAATCTTCCTGTGTACAGACCGCTGGTGGACCTGTCGACAATGGAGGAAAGACATGTCATACTGACATACAGGCTTGGCCGAGCCACTATACAGGAACTGTGTGCCCAGCTGGAGCCAGACCTGATGTCACCAATCTGCCAACCCACAGGGATCCCCCCTCTAGTGCAGGTGCTGTCAGTACTCTATTTCCTAGCAAGTGGGCCATGTCAAACAACAGTGGCCATAATATCAGGGATGTCCCAGCCCATGTTTTCCAAGGTGTTGTCCAGGGTGTTGTCTGCCCTGCTCAAACACATGCAGAGCTACATCGTCTTCCCTGAGGTGGGGGATTTGGCTACAGTGAAGGCTGATTTCTATGCTCTTGGACATATCCCCAACATCATTGGTGCCATTGATGGGACACATGTTGCTTTGGTCCCCCCCAGCAGGAGTGAACAGGTGTACAGGAACAGGAAGAGTTATCATTCCATGAATGTCCAGATGGTGTGTTTGGCTGACCAGTACATCTCCCATGTTAATGCCAAGTTCCCTGGGTCAGTGCATGACGCATACATCATGCGGAATAGCAGCATCCCTTACGTGATGGGTCAACTCCAGAGGCATCGTGTGTGGCTATTAGGAGACTCTGGTTACCCCAACCTCTCATGGCTACTGACCCCAGTGAGGAATCCCAGCACAAGGGCAGAGGAACGGTACAATGAGGCCCATGGGAGAACTAGGAGGGTGATCGAGCGGACCTTCGGCCTCCTGAAGGCCAGGTTCCGCTGCCTCCATATGACAGGTGGATCCCTAATGTACTCACCAAAGAAGGTGTGCCAGATCATCGTGGCCTGCTGTATGCTTCACAACCTGGCTTTGCGACGCCAGGTACCTTTTCTGCAGGAGGATGGTCCAGATGGTGGTGTTGTAGCAGCTGTGGAGCCTGTGGAGAGTGAAGAGGAGGAAGGCGAAGAGGACGACATAGTGAACAGGAACACAGTAATACAGCAGTATTTTCAATGACACACAGGTAAGAATCCACACTGGCATATTACATATACTTAACCCATACTACCTCTCTACTGTCTGACCTTTTCCCCCAGTGTATGGTAACGGAGTTGTGACTTTCCCTTCCGATTTCAGAGATGTGGGCCCCACTGCATGACATCTGCTTTATTTCCCCATGGACTACAGCTGTGTGACATTGGTATGTTGGCATCACAATGTGAATATGCCATTTGGCACGGTAATGTCTAATACATTTGTACAAAATCACAGCCAGACTCCAGATTGTTTTATGCAATAAGTGTGTTTATTACAGTGCTCTAAATTGGTGGGTGGTTGCAAATCGTTGAGGTGTGATGGTGGAGGATTGTCCATGGCAGAGTCCAGACTATCAGTATCACAGGTGCATTGTCCAGATGCCTGTGGAAAGTGGAGCAGGGGCAGTGTAAGGTTGGACAGGGTGTCAATGTGGGACAGTGGGATGACAATCAGGGAGGTATCCTTTCCTGGCTGGGGTCTTGGCATCTTACTCTGTCTTCTTCCTGGATCTCAGGGCCCGCTTGCGGGGTGGTTCTCCTTCTGCAGGGGGTGGGGTTCTGGTGGCCTGTTGGTCTTGTGTCGGGGCCTCCTGTCCACTAGCGCCGGCGGAGGTGGTAGGCAGTTCTTGGTCCATGCTAGTGTCAGGGGCCCTTTGTGGTGCAACAGTGTCCCGCAATGTGGTGACTACCTGATTCAGAGCCACTACGATGGTGCCCATGGCAGAACTGATGTTTCTTAGTTCTTCCCTGAACCCCATATACTGTTGCTCCTGCAGAAGCTGGATCTCCTGAAACCTGGCCAGGACCGTGGCCATCGTCTCCTGGGAGTGGTGGTATGCTCCCATGATGGAGGAGAGGGCCTCGTGGAGAGTGGGTTCCCTGGGCCTGTCCCCCCCCCCGTCGCACAGCAGCCCTCCCAGTTCCCCTGTTTCCCTGTGCCTCTGTCCCCTGGACCGTGTGCCCACTACCACTGCCCCCAGCTCCCTGTTGTTGTTGGGGTGGTGGGTTAACCTGGGTGCCCTGTAGTAGTGGACACACCGCTGATTGACGTGTCCTGGGGACAGTGATATGGGCCCACTGTGTGGGTGCTGTGCTGGTGTTCCCAGAGGGGGGGAAGGACTGCTGTGGCCTGTGGCTGTCTGAGGGGAACCGACTGTCCAGAGGTCCCCGATGGGCCGGGCTGGTCATCTAGATCCAGGGAGACAGAGCTGCTGTCATCACTGTGGGCCTCTTCTGGGGGTGGAGTGGACATTTGTGGACCCTCCTGCGCGGTGACGTGGCGTTCGGGTACTGCAGGGGTATAAAAGTAGGATTATTGCTTCTGTGTGTGCCATAGCGTGTAATGGGTGGGTGCCCGTGTACCCCTGTGCTTGCATTCCTGTGTGGGGGCTTTTGTGACAGTGGTTTGGGGGGGGATGGGTATGGGCAGTGGGCATGCTTAGGTGATGGGTGTCCATGCTTTGTGGTCGCATGCAGGGCTTGGTGTTGGGATGGGTGGGTTGTGAGGGTGAGATATTTGCAAGGAGTAGGTGTGATGGGGGTGGGGGTAAGAGTTGGCATGCTGGTGGGGTGGGGGGGATGAAGTAGTTAAGATTTAACTTACCAGAGTCCATTCCTCCTCCTACTCCTGCGATGCCCTCAGGATGCAGGATCGCCAAGACCTGCTCCTCCCATGTTGTAAATTCTGGGGGAGGAGGTGGGGGTCCGCCGCCAGTCCGCTGCACCGCAATATTGTGCCTGGATACCATGGAACGCACTTTCCCCCGAAGGTCGTTCCACCGCTTCCTGATGTTGTCCCGATTTCTTGGGTGCTGTCCCACAGCGTTGCCCCTGTCCACTATTCTTCTCCATAGCTCCATCTTCCTGGCAATGGTGGTGTGCTGCACCTGTGTCCCGAAGAGCTGTGGCTCTACCCGTACTATTTCCTCCACCATGACCCTAAGTTCAGCCTCAGAAAACCTGGAGTGTCTTTGCGGTGCCATGGGGTGGTTTGGGTGATGTGTGGGGTGGATTGTGTGGTTCTAAGTGTGGTGATGTGTATTGGTGTGTAGTTTGAAGTGCGTGGTAATATTGCTGGGTGACAGTGAATTGCGCGTCTGGGTGCTCGGGTCTCTTATCTCTGTGCGTGTTCACGAATCTCTAGGAGTGGGGGTCTGTGGGTGATGTGGGTGTGTGTTTTATATTGTGTTGGGTGTGTTGGAGTGTTGTTTGTATGTGTATCAGGTGTGTGTATTTCGAATTATCCAAAATGGCTGTGTTTTGTAAGTGTGTGTGTATTTTGAGCGCGGCGGTGTGTACCGCTAATGGAATACCGCGGTTGAAAGACCGCCGCGTGGATTCGTGTGTCGTGATAGTGTGGGCGTATTTCTGTTGGCGTGACGGTGGAGGTTTTGGTCTTCGCCAGTTTCTCGCTGGCCTTTGGTGTGGTGGACTTTTGTGGATGTCTGTATTTTGGCGGTTTGCCTGTTGTGGGTCAGAATGACCGTGGCGGTTTACCGTGGCCGCAGCGGTGTTATGGCGGTCTTCTGCACGGCGGTAAGCGCCTTTTACCGCCGAGGTTGGAATGACCCCCATAGTGTCTTTATATGCTGACGATGCCCTAATATATCTGCGCAAACACTCTACAGCCGTTACAGAGATAATGCAAATACTAGACAACTTCGCATTGGCTTCGGGACTACACATAAACTGGTCTAAATCATGTATCTTCCCCCTTACTTGTAAATCCCAAGAGCAGCAAAGAATATTACCTCAATATCAACTCCCCTGGTCCTTCTCAACCTTTAAATACCTAGGTATACAGGTTTATCACTCGCTGACGGACCTAAAGGAGGGCAATCTGGACCGACTAATTAGATCGGCGGCTCGTTGTCATTCTGGAGCTCGCTCCCACTATCCCCTATGGGCAGGACCGCCATAGCTAAAATGTTAATTCTACCACGCTTCCTATACTACTTCACTGCCCTCCCGCTGTCATTGCCACGTTCATTCTTTCACAAACTACACTCCCTCCCGACCAACCTACTATGGAGCGGAGACAGACGGAGGGTGGCACTATCTATCACACAACACTCACAAGAGGAGGGCGGCTTAGGCATGCCAAACCTAGAATTATATTATGCAGCGGCACAGCTACAATGGATAGCACTATGGCTTAACAACTCAACCACCCCAGAGTACGTAGCACTGAATGCATACACAGGACCACAAACAAGCCTAACGTCACTATTGGCTGGCCCCCCTTATCCTCCGAATAGATCCCCATTACTAGATGCAGCTAGATTCTGCTGAAAAAGATAAGTCCAAGGCAAAACTGACTCCCCCCCTTACTCTCCTTTGATATCACTATCCCAAATACCGATGGTACAGGACCTGTCATCTCATCATGCTATACGAGATACTGAAAAGTTGAATGTGGGAGACTTATACTCTAACTCCCTTATAACCACTTTTGATGAACAGGTGACTGCAGGGACAATGCAATCTGGAGCTTTTCTAATATATGGCACCCTCACTAAACTTTTACGTAACTTTTGGGGCAGTAGGCACACCGAACCCAATGAATCCCTCCTACTTACAGCCCTTCTAACTATAGGCAATACCAAAGGTATTATCACATCACAACACTATACAAAATACTGTTAACAGGTGCTCGCACCAATTTATCCCCAGCTAAATCCCGCTGGGACATCGCCCTAAAAACACCAATCCCCCAAAAAACCTGGGAAGCCGCACTCACCACAATTAAAACGGTGTCACGTAACTCCAGACTACGTTACACGTAATTTAACTATATCCAACAAACTTACTTGTCTCAGCCCTTCTACACAAATACATATCCAATCCCATGTTATCTATTTGTAATGCTTCACATTACCAATTAATCAAGGATTTATAAAGCGTGGCAATTCACCAATGAGGGTCTCAAGGCTCTTGCACACAAAAAACAGGGAAAAAGCAGGAGAAAACAGTGAAAACGAGGGAAAAACAAGGAGAAGGCACACAACAAACAGAGGAAAAGAAAGGAGAAAGCGTGAAAATGAGGGAAAAGCCATGGAAGGTACACAAAAATATCAGATGAAAAAGCAAAGAGAAAGCAGTGAAAACTAGGGAAAAGCAAGGAGAATGCACCAAAAAATGGGGGAAAAGCAAGGAGAAAGCAGTGAGAATGAGGTCAAATGAAGGAGAAGGCAGGAGAAACAGCACTGCAGAAGCACAGGGAGAGCTGGGCCTGGGATCACACAACATTATTTTAAAGCCATACATATCGGCTTTGCAAATGCTACTTTTTCTATGTTGGTTACACACTTAAGGGTGTTTGCACTAACATATGCTGCTTGAACTGGTTTACAGTTTAAGAATATTGATACAAATCCACTGGATGTAATATATACAAGTGTGTGTTGTTATATAATAGCAAACCTAAACAGTACGAAATAAATTATAACCAAGACAGTAATAAAGTCCAAGTACTGATGTGTTTATGAAGTGACTCTTAATAATTGGCCTACAGGGGGAACTGCTTTGCATACATTGATATAGGCCTTAACAGGATCGCCCCTTCCTTGTAATGTCTATGGAGGCTTAGGCCCCAGCTGTATTTCTTCGCTTTTGTTCTCCTTCTGTAACTGGGTCACAGAACTCTGATCTGCTTAGTTTTGGCTGCTCATGTACACTGAGTGCTTTTCTTGCTACGACTGTTCCATTGTAGTAGTTGGTAGGATCTGAAGGAGTTTCACTATCTATCCACTCTGATCTTCTGTATGAGCCGACCTGTCCCTTGAGCAGTTAAAGCTTCTTTTGCAAAGTTCAATAAACTACTCCAGATATAAATCCAATCCTGCCCAACGTCACTCAGACATCTACCTTCCATTATTGCTAGCGAGAATGTTCACACCACAGTTTTGCTCTTTCTTCTTAAAGCACTTTTTCCTGGAGGATCGTGTGGATTGCCTCCAGGGACTGGGATCCGGCCTCAGGAGGCTCCCAGTGGCCAATCCAGTTGCATTTCATTTTACTGCTTTCCTTGCCAATCCCAGACAACACAATGCTAATGCTCTCCCATTCGCTGCAGTTCAGATGCCACTACTGACAGACCTCTCTTTGAAGCTCCAGAGGGGTCTTTCTCAAACACTCTTCTACTGCTAAGATGGATTTCACTGAACACACGTCCTGAGAATTCTTCTAGTTTTTGCAATAGACCTCAAGAGTGGAAGGACATCTGGATTGCTGAATTGAAACAGCTAAATGATCTGGAATACTCTTGTTAAACAGGCCACACCTTTCAATTTCCATGCCAATGGAGGCACATTTTGAAGGGGAAGAGACCCCATATAGAACTCCAGATCCTAGATAGTACAGGAAGAGACCCCCAGATAGAACAGAAGAAACAAGATACATCCTCCAAGGGGTTGTGAGTGCCAGGGACAGAAGACAGAACTGAGATCTCTTCGGCCAGCATGGAACCACCACAATTACTTTTGCTGCACCCATCTGAAATTTTTAGAAGCAGGCGAGTAATTGAAGGAAAAGGAGGGAAGGCATAAAGAAGAAGAGGAGGCCAAAGAAAAGATATGACGTCCAATCTCCATGTTTCTTCCGCCCACTACTATAGCTCTATCAGATATAACTGCTACTCTAACCACATCAAATTCAAAGGAAATATCTAAAAGAAACTCATACTGTCCTTCCAGAGAGCAACATTTCCTCCAGATGTGAATTGGGAGAAAAGGCAGAGAGATCTATTTGGGGATTCCTGAACCTGTGGCATGTCTCGTGAAAAAAAGCTCAGGTGATACATAGATCCTGGGATGTAGACAATTTGCAGCTGAGAGAGTCTGCCTCCTAATTCTCCTTCCTTCTGATGTACTTAACAGATTCTGTTGTTCCAAGCTTAATACCCTCATTGCTAATGCATTCAGGGGTTCGGATCTCAGTATCCTTTTCTGGTGACATTTGCCAGTGCAATCTGATTGTCCTGATTAGACATGGACAAGCCACTGAAAGCTCGAGACAAGCTCGAGCATGAGGTCTGGCTCAGCTCAAGATCCTCTTGGACCTACGAGCCCAAAACAAATCGGTCTTTTAAGTGGCTTCTGCCTGCCACCCATGCTCCAACCTCAAGTGGCAAGAATGAAAGACAAAGCAATAATCTTTAATATAAACCACGAGACCTAATTAGCCATTTAGTGACTGAAATGTGCAATGGCAAACTAGAAAACCTGGGATCAATCCGGGCTTTGTTCCTGGATTGGGTGATCCTAGGCGAATATTTCATTTCTTTGAGCCTCCTTTTTTCTTTATCACATAAGAAAGCTCCTTCAAATATGAGATTTCAGGGTGTGCTCTGCAGAAAAACCTCTCTATAAAAAGTTTGTAGGTCACACATAGGAAACACATGACAACGGACTTGCCTTTTATTTAAAAAATGTCTTTGTCATAAAGGCGGGGACGGGACATGAACGTTTTTAAGTTCATGTTTTAAAGTGCATCTTAATGCAGTGATATATTCTGACTGGCTAAAGTGAAATGCTCCAGCACGTTAAAGAAATATTGAATTCTGAAGAGACTTTGTCATTGTTTTATGTTCAAAAATTGGCAGGGCTTGGCTCGAGGACTGGCTCTTAGAACCAAAGCAAGAACCTTGGCTCGGATCTGGTTCAACTCTTCCTCATATATTGTTGGCTCGTCAACTTCTAGTCCTGATCTCCTGATCAAAAGATGTGGATGTAGTAAAGGTGTTTTCAAATCGATTAAGCTCTTCCAAATATCTGTTATGTAGTTATCTCTCTCCAGTTTGATGATTGATTTTGTTCCATTTAAGTTGAATGACACAAACTATTTCCACTGTGCTGACAGATCTGATAGCATTGCACCTAAATCTAGAAAATGTGCACCCTTCTTTCTTCAGCCACTACAGAAGCTGCAAAGAGATGTGCTTAGTCACTGACATGAACTACCCGTACTCCATTGATGTTGGTTTCCAGTACTTGAGCAGATGGATTGAGAGGGCTCAGGTGTAGTCTGGCCCACAGCACTAAGAACACGCCATGCGATGTGTCCTTGAACCTTTAACCAATTTCTTTCTTGTGTTTAAGTCTGAGAAATAAGAGAGACAATAGCATTCCTCAGCCTCTCTGCTCCTTCTTGTGGTAGATAAGCCAACTCCAGATTCATTCTAAAGTGAGCACCTATAAGACAAAGATCCTGAGAAGGCATCAGATTACATTTTGGGTGATCACCAACAGTCCATGCTTGGGCTGCTTTGGGCCAATTTGGGCAAAGTCTGGAATGCTAAGAATTCTTTGGGAAGCATGCCTGTTTTTCTGTACAAATTGGTTAGTAAATTCTCTTCTTCTCTGTTTGCTTGGAATGTAATTAGATTGCCTCCTTGGGGAGTTGGGAGTGTCCTCACAACCGGAAAGCTTGTTGTCAGCACAAACTGCCACTCCCACTCCCACTTACACAACGCAATAATGGCTGAAACTCCGCCGCTCGCATAATTCACTCCTGTTACCATGCTTCCTTGGGGGGTTTCTAAATGAAGATTAAGACAGACAATTCACTCCTCTGTTACCATGCCTCCTTGGGGGGTTTCTAAATGAAGATTAAGACCGACTTTCCCAGTTGGGAAAAAAAAGAGGACTCAGACTGACAGAAGGAAGAAGAGTGCTTCTTTTCCTTGAATATTTTATGTAGTCTTTCTTTTATCTCTAGACTGAAAATCTTGTTTTCTTCGAAGGCTATATTCTTTAGAGCTGAATCAGTGTGGCAGTCTCCCGGAAATATGTTTCTTCCAGCGCTACTATAGCTCCATCAGATATAACGGCTACTCTAACCACATCAAAGGAAATATCTAAAACTAATTCATACTGTCCTTCCTGAGCTTTCCATTCAGATCCTTCTTGAACAACCTTGAACTGTTCTTTAACCACTCGGGTGCCTGGGGCGAGCTGGTCTTGTCCAGGAACAGGGTTCCCGTGTGCCCTGGACGAGACCAGCTCATCCTGCACCCGTCCCATGGGCCCCCCACCCACACCCCCCGTCAGGGATGAAAGGGGAATCGCTTCCCTTTTCGCCCCGACCCCCCCTCGGCAATCTGATGACGTCAGCACGCTCACAGTGCGCCAATGTCATCAGAGGCTGCTGAGGACGCGCTGGAACCATTTGCTTCCAGCATGTCTTAGAGAAAGGAAGCCTTATAGGTGAGTCCTTCTATTTTGGGGGTTTTAGGGGGGTTAAAACAGACACAGGGGGAAAGGGAAAAGTTTTTCCTTTCCCCCTGTGCCTGTTTTCAGTGGATTCCTGCCCCACGATCGTGGACGGGGCCCGCGATCGTGGAGCAGGAATCTCCACTAGGCACCAGGGATTTCATGTATAGTTTATTTTGGGGAGCGACCCCTTGGGCAAGGGTCGCTCCCCTGGGTGGCAATTATTGATCCCGTTTCGGCCCCCCCTGGGGGTAGATCGGCTGTTTTTTTGGCCGATCTGCCCCCAGGGGGGGTCGAAACCCACTAGACCACCAGGGATTTATTTTATTGAAGTATTTGGGCAGCGAACTCTTAGGCAAGGGTCGCTGCCCTGAGGCAATATTTTTTATATGTTTCGGACCCGCTGGGACTAGATCGGCTATGTTTTTGGCCTATCTGGCCCCCAGGGGGGTCAACACCCACTAGGCGCGAGGAATTGTGTGGCGTGTGTGTTTTCTGTGTTTGGGGCACCAATATGCCAGGGATTGCTTTTTTCCCCTTTGTAGGAAGTTGGCTCTGTATGTACTATTTCAAAGTAAGAAATAGCATGCACAGAGTCCAAGGGTTCCCCTAAGAGGTAAGATAGTGGCAAAAAGAGATAATTCTAATGCTATAGTGTGGTCGAGCAGTAGGCTTATCAGAGGGTAGTGTTAAGCATTTGTTGTACACACACAGGCAATAAATGAGGAACACACACTCAAAGATAAGTCCAGGCCAATAGGTTTTTATATAGAAAAATATATTTTCTTAGTTTATTTTAAGAACCACAGGTTCAAGATTTACAAACAATACTTTAAATGAAAGGTATTTCACTTAGGAACTTTGAATTAGCAAAACAGCATATACAGTTTTCACACCAATGGCAAAAAGGTATTTTAAAACTAGACACGTCATGCAATTTTCAACAGTTCCTGGGGGAGGTAAGTGTTTGTTAGTTTTGCAGGTAAGTAAACCACCTACAGGGTTCAAAGTTGGGTCCAAGGTAGCCCACCGTTGGGGGTTCAGAGCAACCCCAAAGTTACCACACCAGCAGCTCTGGGCCGGTCAGATGCAGAGGTCAAAGTGGTGCCCAAAACGCATACGCTTCAATGAAGAAGGGGGTTCCCCGGTTCCAGTCTGCCAGCAGGTAAGTACCCGCGTCTTCGGAGGGCAGACCAGGGGGGTCTTGTAGGGCACCGAGGGGGACACAAGTCAGCACAAAAAGTACACCCTCAGCGGTACGGGGGCAGCCGGGTGCAGTGTGCAAACAGGAGTCGGGTTTGCAATGTAGTTGAATGGGAGACCCAGGGGTCTCTTCAGCGAAGCAGGCAGGCAAGGGGGGGCCTCCTCGGGGAAGCCACCACCTGGGCAAGGGAGAGGGTCACCTGGGGGTCGCTTATGCACTGGAGGTTGGATCTTTCAGGTCCTGGGGGCTGCGGGTGCAGTGTCTTTACCAGGCGTCGGGTTCTTTGAAGCAGGCAGTCGCGGTCAGGGGGAGCCTCTGGATTCCCTCTGCAGGCGTCGCTGTGGGGGCTCAGTGGGGTCAACTCTGGCTACTCACGGGCTCGCAGTCGCCGGGGAGTCTTCCCTGTAGTGTTGTTTCTCCACAAGTCGAGCCGGGGGCGTCGGGTGCAGAGTGCAAAGTCTCATGCTTCCGGCGGGAAATGTGTGTTCTTTTAAAAGTTGCTTCTTTTGTTGCAAAGATGTTTCTTCTTTGGAGCAGAGCCGCTGTCCTCGGGAGTTCTTGGTCCTTTTAGATGCAGGGTAGTCGTCTGAGGCTTCAGAGGTCGCTGGACCCTGTGGAACGCGTCGCTGTTGCAGTTTTTCTTGAAGTGGGGAGACAGGCCGGTAGAGCTGGGGCCAAAGCAGTTGGTGTCTCCGTCTTCTCTGCAGGGCTTTCAGGTCAGCAGTCCTTCTTCGTCTTAGGTTGCAGGAATCTGTTTTCCTAGGTTCTGGGAGCCCCTAAATACTCGATTTAGGGGTGTGTTTAGGTCTGGGGGGTTAGTAGCCAATGGCTACTAGCCCTGAGGGTGGCTACACCCTCTTTGTGCCTCCTCCCTGATGGGAGGGGGGCACATCCCTAATCCTATTGGGGGAATCCTCCATCTGCAAGATGGAGGATTTCTAAAAGTCAGAGTCACCTCAGCTCAGGACACCTTAGGGGCTGTCCTGACTGGCCAGTGACTCCTCCTTGTTCTTCTCATTATCTCCTCCGGCCTTTGCCGCCAAAAGTGGGGCAGTGGCCAGAGGGGGCGGGCAACTCCACTAGCTGGAGTGCCCTGGGGTGCTGTAACAAAGGGGGTGAGCCCTTGAGGCTCACCGCCAGGTGTTACAGTTCCTGCAGGGGGAGGTGAGAAGCACCTCCACCCAGTACAGGCTTTGTTGCTAGCCACAGAGTGACAAAGACACTCTCCCCATGTGGCCAGCAACAAGTCTGGTGTGTGGCAGGCTGCTAAAACTAGTCAGCCCACACTGGTAGTCGGGTATGGTTTCAGGGGGTATCTCTAAGATGCCCTCTGGGGTGTATTTTACAATACAATGTACACTGGCATCAATGTGCATTTATTGTGCTGAGAAGTTTGTTCCCAAACCTCTCAGTTTTCAGTATAGCCATTATGGTGCTGTGGAGTTTGTGTATGACAGACTTCCAGACCATATACTCTTATGGCTACCCTGCACTTACAATGTCTAAGGTTTTGCTTAGACACTATAGGGGCATAGTGCTCATGCAATTGTGCCCTCACCTATGGTATAGTGCACCCTGCCTTAGGGCTGTAAGGCCTGCTAGAGGGGTGACTTATCTATGCCATAGGCAGTGTGAGGTTGGCATGGCACCCTGAGGGGAGTGCCATGTCAACTTAGTCATTTTATCCCCACCAGCACACACAAGCTGGCAAGCAGTGTGTCTGTGCTGAGTGAGGGGTCTCCAGGGCGGCATAAGACATGCTGCAGCCCTTAGAGACCTTCCCTGGCATCAGGGCCCTTGGTACCAGGCATACCAGCTACAAGGGACTTACCTGGATGCCAGGGTGTACCAATTGTGGAAACAAAGGTACAGGTTAAGGAAAGAACACCTTCAAATCATAACTTGGCAAATCATAACTTGGCATCAGCAAAGGCAAAAAGTCAGTGGGTAACCATGCCAAGGAGGCATTTCCTTACACAAACACCCCCCCCCCCCCAAACGAAAGAGGATGAGACTAACTTTTCCCAAGAGAGTCTTCATTTTCTAAGTGGAAGAACCTGGAAAGGCCATCTGCATTGGCATGGGCAGTCCCAGGTCTGTGTTCCACTATAAATTCCATTCCCTGTAGGGAGATGGACCACCTCAACAGTTTTGGATTTTCACCTTTCATTTGCATTAGCCATCTGAGAGGTCTGTGGTCAGTTTGAACTACAAAGTAAGTACCAAAGAGGTATGGTCTCAGCTTCTTCAGGGACCAAACCACAGCAAAGGCCTCCCTCTCAATGGCACTCCAACGCTGCTCCCTGGGGAGTAACCTTCTGCTAATGAAAGCAACAGGCTGGTCAAGGCCATCATCATTTGTTTGGGACAAAACTGCCCCTATCCCATGTTCAGAGGCATCAGTCTGCACAGTGAACTGCTTGGAGTAATCTGGAGCTTTGAGAACTGGTGCTGTGGACATTGCTTGTTTCAGGGTGTCAAAGGCCTGTTGGCATTCTACAGTCCAGTTTACCCTCTTGGGCATTTTCTTGGAGGCAAGTTCTGTGAGGGGTGTCACTATGGATCCATATCCCTTCACAAACCTCTTGTAGTACCCAGTGAAGCCAAGGAATGCCCTGAGTCTGGGTTTTTGGAGCTGCCCAGTCCAGAATAGTCTGGATCTTGGGCTGGAGTGGCTGAACTTGGCCTCCACCTACAAGGTGTCCCAAGTAAACCACAGTTCCCTGCCCTATCTGGCATTTGGATGCCTTGATGGAGAGGCCTGCTGCTTGCAGGGCTTCAAAACCTTCTTCAGGTGGACCAGGTGATCCTGCCAGCTGGAGCTAAAGACAGCAATATCGTCAAGATAAGCTGCACTAAAGGACTCCAAGCCAGCAAGGACTGTATTCACCAACCTTTGGAATGTGGCAGGGGCATTTTATAAACCAAAGGGCATCACAGTGAACTGATAGTGCCCATCAGGTGTGGAGAATGCTGTCTTTTCTTTTGCTCCAGGTACCATTTTGATTTGCCAGTACCCTGCTGTCAAGTCAAAGGTACTTAAGTATCTGGCAGCACCTAGCTTGTCTATCAATTCATCTGCCCTTGGAATGGGATGGGCATCTGTCTTGGTGACAGAATTAAGTCCTCTGTAGTCCACACAGAACCTAATCTCTCTCTTTCCATCTTTGGTGTGAGGTTTGAGGACTAAGACCACTGGGCTAGCCCAGGGGCTGTCAGAGTGCTCAATGACTCCCAATTCCAGCATCTTGTGGACTTCCACCTTGATGCTTTCCTTAACTTGGTCAGACTGTCTGAAAATGTTGTTTTTGACAGGCATGCTGTCTCCTGTGTCCACATCATGGGTACACAGGTGTGTCTGACCAGGGGTTACGGAAAAGAGCTCAGCAAACTGTTGCAGGACCTTCCTACAGTCAGATTGCTGTTGGCCAGAGAGGGTGTCTGAGTAGATCACTCCATCAACTGAGCCATCTTTTGGGTCTGTGGAGGGGAGATCAGGGAGAGGTTCACTCTCAGCTTCCTGGTCCTCATCTGTTACCATCAACAGATTCACATCTGCCCTGTCATGGAAGAGTTTGAGGCGGTTCACATGGATAACCCTTTTGGGGGTCCTGCTAGTGCCTAGGTCTACCAGGTAGGTGACCTGACTCTTCCTCTCTAGCACTGGGTAAGGGCCACTCCATTTGTCCTGAAGTTCCCTGGGAGCCACAGGCTCCAGAACCCAGACTTTCTGCCCTGGCTGAAACTCAACCATAGCAGCCTTTTGGTCATACCACATCTTCTGGAGTTGTTGGCTGGCCTCAAGGTTTTTACTTGCCTTTTCCATATACTCTGCCATCCTTGAACGTAGGCCTAGTACATAGTCCACTATATCTTGTTTAGGCTCATGAAGAGGTCTCTCCCAGCCTTCTTTTACAAGATCTAGTTGTCCCCTTACAGGATGGCCAAACAGAAGTTCAAAGGGGGAAAACCCTACTCCCTTCTGAGGCACCTCTCTGTAGGCGAAAAGCAGACATGGCACGAGGACATCCCATCTCCTTTTGAGTTTTTCAGGGAGCCCCATGATCATGCCTTTCAATGTCTTGTTAAATCTTTCTACAAGACCATTGGCTTGTGGATGGTATGGTGTGGTGAATTTGTAAGTCACCCCACACTCATTCCACATGTGCTTCAGGTATGCTGACATGAAGTTGGTACCTCTGTCAGACACCACCTCCTTAGGAAATCCCACTCTGGTAAAAATACCAATGAGTGCTTTGGCCACTGCAGGGGCAGTAGTCGACCTAAGGGGAATTGCTTCAGTGTATCTAGTAGCATGATCCACTACTACTAGTATGTATTGGTTCCCTGAGGGTGTGGGAGGTTCAAGTGGACCCACTATGTCCACACCCACTTTTTCAAAGGGGACCCCCACCACTGGAAGCGGAATGAGGGGGCCTCTAGGTGTCCACCTGTCTTACCACTGGCTTGACAGGTGGCACAGGAGACACAAAACCCCTTGACCTTCTGGGACATGTTGGGCCAATAGAAGTGGTTGACTAATCTCTCCTACGTCTTGGTCTGTCCCAAATGCCCAGCAAGAGGAATATCATGAGCTAAGGTCAGAATGAACTCCCTAAACTCCTGAGGCACTACCACTCTCCTAGTGGCACCAGGTTTGGGATCTCTTGCCTCAGTGTAAAGGAGTCCATCTTCCCAATAGACTCTATGTGTTCCTGTTATCTTTCCTTTGGACTCTTCAGCAGCTTGCTGCCTAAGGCCTTCAAGAGAGGGACATGTTTCTTGCCCCTTACACAACTGTTCCCTTGAGGTTCCCTCTGGACCTAGGAGCTCAACCTGATAAGGTTCTAACTCCATAGGCTCAGTTCCCTCAGAGGGCAGAACTTCTTCCTGGGGAGAGAGGTTCTTTTTCTCTTGTTGTGTTGAAGCTGGTTCCCCAGTCTTCTTTCCTTTTCTCTTGGAGGGTTGGGCCCTTTTTCCAGGCTCCAACACCACTTTTTCACCCTGAGCCTTGCACTGTGCCCTTGTCTTGACACACACCAGTTCAGGGATACCCAGCATGGCTGCAAGGGTTTTGAGTTCTACCTCAGCCCATGCTGAGGACTCCAGTCATTTCCAAGCAAACAGTCTACAGGGATATTTGAGGAGACCACCACCTGTTTCAGGCCATTGACCCCTCCCCACTCTAAAGTTACCATAGCCATGGGATGTACTTTAGTCTGATTGTCAGCGTTGGTGACTGGATAAGTTTGTCCAGCCAGGTACTGACCAGGGGAAACCAGTTTCTCTGTCACCATAGTGACACTGGCATCTGTATCCCTCAGGCCTTCTACACTTGTCCCATTAATTAAGAGTTGCTGCCTGTATTTTTGCATATTAGGGGGCCAGACAGCCAGTGTGACTAAATCCACCCCACCCTCAGAGACTAATGTAGCTTCAGTGTGAACCCTGATTTGCTTTGGGCACACTGTTGATCCCACTTGGAGACTGCCCATTCCAGTGTTAGCTGGAGTAGAGTTAGAAGTGGAACCTTTCTTGGGACAGGCCTTGTCTCCAGTTTGGTGTCCTTGCTCATTACAGCTACGACACCAGGCCTTTTTGGGATCAAAGTTTTTACCCTTGTACCCAAAACTGGATTGTGAAGAGGCTCTGGACCCTCACTCCTGAGCAGGTTTTTGGGGCCCTATAGAAGACTTTACTTTTTTCCTTGGATGTCTCAACACTCTTCCCCTGGGGAGTCTTTGTGACCCCTTTCTTTTGGTCACTCCCTGTGGAAGTCTTGGTCACCCTAGTCTTGACCCAAGGGTCCGCCTTCTTTCCCAATTCTTGGGGAGAAATTGGTCCTAGGTCTACCAGATGCTGATGCAGTTTATCATTGAAACAATTACTTAACAGGTGTTCTTTCACAAATAAATTGTACAGCCCATCATAATCATTTACACCACTGCCTTGAATCCAACCATCCAGTGTTTTTACTGATTAGTCAACAAAATCAACCCAGGTCTGGCTCGAGGATTTTTGAGCCCCCCTGAACCTAATTCTATACTCCTCAGTGGAGAATCTAAAGCCCTCAATCAGGGTAGCCTTCATGAGGTCATAGGATTCTGCATCTTTTCCAGAGAGTGTGAGGAGTCTATTCCTACACTTTCCAGTGAACATTTCCCAAAGGAGAGCACCCCAGTGAGATCTGTTTACTTTTCTGGTCGCACAAGCCCTCTCAAAAGCTGTGAACCATTTGGTGATGTCATCACCATCTTCATATTTAGTTACAATCCCTTTTGGGATTTTCAACATGTCAGGAGAATCTCTGACCCTATTTATGTTGCTGCCACCATTGATGGGACCTAGGTCCATCTCTTCTCTTTCCCTTTCTATGGCTAGGAGCTGTCTCTCTAAAGCCAATCTTTTGACCATCCTGGCTAACAGGAGGTCATCTTCATTGAGGCTGCCCTCAATGCTTCCAGAGTTGCTGGACTCTCCTGTGAGAGAAGCAGCATCTCTGACTATCACATTTGGAGTCAGGGTTTGAGAGACCCTGGGCTCCCTATCTAGGACTGGAGGTGGGAAATCCTCCATGTCACTAGGATCCCCCTCTGTGAAGCCATCATCAGAGGGGTTGTTTTTAGCAGACTCTGCCAAAAGCTCCTGGAGCTGTATTTTGGTAGGGTTTGAACCAGTTTTAATCTTTTTGATTTTGCAGAGAGACCTTAGCTCTGACATCCTAAGATGCAGGTAAGGGGTGAGGTTGATTCCATCACAATCTCTTCTGCATTAGACATTATGGGGGTTATTACAACTTTGGAGGTGGTGTTAATCCGTCCCAAAAGAGACGGTAAAGTGACGGATATACCACCAGCCGTATTACAAGTCCATTGTATCCTATGGAACTCGTTATACGGCTGGTGGTATATCTGTCACTTTACCGTCACTTTTGGGACGGATTAACACCTCCTCCAAAGTTGTAATAACCCCCTATGTTTCTAAAAGCTGGAATACTTTTTAAGAATCTAAAACTATCTCTAGAACTTAATTCAAACTTTTACAAAACTTTGAAACTCTAAAAGAAATGCTAACATGGACTAACACAAGGCCCTTGCAGGAATTCTAAATATTTAGAAAAATAGCTCAAATTTCAAAAATCAGTTTCTAATGACAATTTTGGGAATTTAGTCGTGTGATCAGGTATTGGCTCAGTAGTCCAGCAAATGCAAAGTCTTGTACGCCACTGCTGATCCACCAATGTAGGAAGTTGGCTCTGTGTGTACTATTTCAAAATAAGAAATAGCATGTACAGAGTCCAAGGGTTCCCTTTAGAGGTAAGACAGTGGCAAAAAGAGATAATTCTAATGCTATATTTTGTGGTAGTGTGGTCGAGCAGTAGGCTTATCAGAGGGTAGTGTTAAGCATTTGTTGTACACACACAGGTAATAAATGAGGAACACACACTCAAAAATAATTCCAGGCCAATAGGTTTCTATATAGAAAAATATATTTTCTTAGTTTAGGTTCAAGATTTACAAACAATACTTTAAATGAAAGGTATTTCACTTAGAAACTTTAGGAACTTTGAATTAGCAAAATAGCATATACAGTTTTCACAAAATATAAGTGATACACTGTTCCAACCAAAAAGAATGGAAAATGGTGGCAGGGGTCCTAAATTCTAGGAGCAAGAGGCCTCACACATCCATAGGATGTCATGCTTCATCATCGGCACTGCTCCTTTTCAGACCGGCACTGCAATGTCTGACGGGCACCACCCCTGGTGGGGGGGCTCTTTGCCGGAGATCTTTTTTTAATGGTGGTGCCGTGACCCCAAAGGTGAAAAAGTGACAGAGGAGATCAAAAGAAAGCGTGGTTAAAATTGACTCTCAAAACCGCCACTGAGACAATAGTTTTATTAGACCAGATGGACGGTCAGGGCCAAGGTTAAAAAGTATAGTCATAAGAGTGAATTTAGAAATTAAGATCAATCACTCTATAGGAAAAAATATCAAAGGGAGGGGTCTGGGAATTTTCCAAAGCCTACCCTCTCATGGGTCAACATGTTTCGCATCCTGGTGGTCCATACGGATCCAGTGATGCTCCATCAGGACCTAGATGACTATGTGTATCTCCTAATTATAAGGGCCACATATGCTTCCTTAAAAAGTGTACAAATTACTGAAGACCAGAGAATACCTTGGAGAAGTAACAGTCACTTACATAAATGTGGAACCGAAATTTCAGTAACCACGGACCGGGGTAGGTTGCCGCCTGGCCTCAGCAGCTTGAACAAACTTCATTAGCGCTGGACCATTGGTCTATGTGTTCCTAGGAAGCTCGTTCTCTAATTTAGGACGGGCGACAGTTAGGAATTATCGGTTCCGCATTTATGTAAGTGACTCCCTTTGATATTTTTTCCTATAGAGTGATTGATCTTAATTTCTAAATTCACTCTTATGACTATACTTTTTAACCTTGGCCCTGACCGTCCATCTGGTCTAATAAAACTATTGTCTCAGTGGCGGTTTTGAGAGTCAATTTTAACCATGCTTTCTTTTGATCTCCTCTGTCACTTTTTCACCTTTGGGGTCACGGCACCACCATTAAAAAAAGATCTCCGGCAAAGAGCCCCCCCACCAGGGGTGGTGCCCGTCAGACATTGCAGTGCCGGTCTGACGAGGAGCAGTGCCGATGATGAAGCATGACATCCTATGGATGTGTGAGGCCTCTTGCTCCTAGAATTTAGGACCCCTGCCACCATTTTCCGTTCTTTTTGGTTGGAACAGTGTATCACTTATATTTTGACGTTTCCATTAGGAGGCTATACACTGGACCATAATTCCTCCTGATCCCTCTTTTTTGAGTATACAGTTTTCACACCAATTGCAATAAGCTATTTTAAAACTAGACAGTGCAATTTTCAACAGTTCCTGGGGGAGGTAAGTTTTTGTTAGTTTTGCAGGTAAGTAAACCACCTACAGGGTTCAAAGTTGGGTCCAAAGTAGCCCACCGTTGGGGGTTCAGAGCAACCCCAAAGTTACCACACCAGCAGCTCAGGCCCGGTCAGGTGCAGAGGTCAAAGTGGTGCCCAAAACGCGTAGGCTTCAATGGAGAAGGGGGTGCCCCGGTTCCAGTCTGCCAGCAGGTAAGTACCCGCGTCTTCGGAGGGCAGACCAGGGAGGTTTTGTAGGGCACCGAGGGGGACACAAGTCAGCACAAAAAGTACACCCTCAGCGGTACGGGGGCGGCCGGGTGCAGTGTGCAAATAGACGTCGGGTTTGCAATGTAGTTGAATGGGAGACCAAGGAGTCTCTTCAGCGAAGCAGGCAGGCAAGGGGGGCTCCTCGGGGAAGCCACCACCTGGGCAAGGGAGAGGGCCACCTGGGGGTCGCATCTGCACTGGAGGTCGGATCTTTCAGGTCCTGGAGGCTGCGGGTGCAGTGTCTTTACCAGGCGTCGGGTTCTTTGAAGCAGGCAGTCGCGGTCAGGGGGAGCCTCTGGATTCCCTCTGCAGGCGTCGCTGTGGGGGCTCAGGGGGGTCAACTCTGGCTACTCACGGGCTCGTAGTCGCCGGGGACTCCTCCCTGTAGTGTTGTTTCTCCACAAGTCGAGCCGGGGCGTCGGGTGCAGAGTGCAAAGCCTCACGCTTCCGGCAGGAAATGTGTGTTCTTTTAAAAGTTGCTTCTTTGTTGCAAAGATGTTTCTTCTTTGGAGCAGAGCCGCTGTCCTCGGGAGTTCTTGGTCCTTTTAGATGCAAGGTAGTCCTCTGAGGCTTCAGAGGTCACTGGACCCTGTGGAACGCATCGCTGTTGCAGTTTTTCTTGAAGTGGGTAGACAGGCCGGTAGAGCTGGGGCCAAAGCAGTTGGTGTCTCCGTCTTCTCTGCAGGGCTTTTAGGTCAGCATCCTTCTTCGTCTTAGGTTGCAGGAATCTGTTTTCCTAGGTTCCGGGAGCCCCTA